>NC_081406.1:669574950-669893219 GCF_030272615.1 Cryptomeria japonica | reverse complement strand
ATTACCCAACTTGTGGGAACCTTTTGTGCAAGGCATAAGTGCAAGACCTGAACTTCCTAACTTAGACAGACTAAGATCTGTCTGTCTTCTTGAAGAAACTAGACTACTCACCAAAGGGAGCAAACAAAAGGGTTTAGATGAGGACATTCATGTTCTTAACACTAATTCCAACTCTAAGAAGAAGGAAAAGAAGAAGAATTTCAAGAGGAAGAGAAAATTTAATGGAAAAGGCAAACCAAGAAAAGATGTCTCTCAAATTCAATGCTTCCAATACGTCCTATATCAACACTATGCTGCTAACTATCCAGATCTAACAAAGAAGCATGCAACAAATGTCAAGGTTGGAAAACCATACTCGCAAGAGGAATCTGAAATGTTCACATTCTACACAACACTTTCAAATCAAGTTTCCAACATATCCTGCACCTGGGTGATTCATGGTGGATCATCCCGACATATCACCGGATATCGAGAAAACATGAAAGTTATGGTGGAAGAAACTGATGAGGAAGTTACCATTGGAGATGATTCTGCACATCCAGTGAAAGGAGTGGGGTCTTGTACAATCAAGTTAGAATCAAGAATAACTATTCAGTTGAAGGATGTACTATATGTACCAGAAATCAAAAGGAACCCGATATCCATTTCTGCCCTTGAGGATAATGGCTATAGGGTCACCTTCATGGATAGAAAAGTCCTGGCATGGCCTAAATCATCTACATTCAAGACAGCTCAAGTTATAGGAAAGAGGCATGGATATCTTTACAAATTATGCACTGAACCTAAACAAGCCCTTGTTCATGAAACTTCAGTCTTGAGTGAAATTTGGCATAGAAGATTAGGGCATTTACATTTCCGTGCTCTAAACTCTTTAGACAAGATGGTAACAGGATTACCTAAGTTAAACCTCTCGCACTATGGGACCTGCAAAGGATGTGCTCTAGGAAAGAACACCAAAAGTTCTTTTCAAAACAGCTCAAGCAAAACCAAAGATACATTGGAGCTAATCCACTCAGACTTGTGTGGACCTATGTCCAAACCCTCCATAGGTGGAGCCTTATACTATGTGATTTTTGTGGATGATTTTTCAAGGAAGACTTGGATCTATTTCTTAAAGTACAAAGAATCTGAAGAAATTCTAAATAGATTCAAAGAACTCAAAGCCCTGACTGAAAACTCATCCGGGAAGAAAATCAAGACTCTGAGAACAGATAATGGGAGAGAATATACTTCAAAATTGTTTAAAGAGTTTTGTGCAATCGCAGGGATTAAGAGGGAGTTTACAGTACCTTATAACCCCCAACAAAACGGAGTAGCAGAGAGGAAAAATAGAGCTATTGTGGAAGCTACAAAATCAATGATGTTCGATCAGAACTTAGATGCCTCATTCTGGGCGGAAGCATCTCGAACAGCAATTTATATCCAAAACAGATGTCCACATTCTCATCTTAACAACAGAACTCCAGAGGAGGTATTTACAGGTCGGAAACCAGACATAAGTCATTTAACGATATTTGGTTGTCCTGTATATATTCATATTCCAAAAGAGAAGAGAACAAAATTGGAGCCTTCCGGAAAGAAAGGCATTTTTGTGGGATACAATGAGACTACAAAGGCTTATAGAATCCACATTCCTGGACAGAGATAAATAGAGCTAAGTCGGGATGTAATATTTGAGGAGGATATTGCCTTCAAAAGGGCAAAGAATTATGATGAGTTGGAAATACAAAATCCTCCCTCAAATGAGGAAACATGTTACTTCCCTAAAGTTCAGATGGAAGCTCCTAAAGACACTTCTTATGAAAACCCACCTGAAGCTGAAATTCACAGGGAGTATCAAGAATAAAATCCAAATATCAACAAAAAGAAACAACCACTCTGGGCTAAAAAAATAGTAGAGGAAGCAGGAAGCTTCGCGGCATCTGATGGTACATTCAAAGAAAGCAAGAGGTCCCGGAAACTAACTTATGATGCACTGATGAATGAAATCCTGAACTCCAAGCCCTCAAAAGTCAAGCATGGAAAGATGCCATGAAGGAAGAGTACCTATCCATCTTGAAAAATGATGTTTGGGACATAGTGCCCAGACCTAAAGAAAAATCAGTTGTGTCCTCCAAGTGGTTATTCAAGATTAAACATGTTGCAGATGGCAGTATAGAAAAACACAAGGCACGGTTTGTTGCTAGAGGCTTCTCACAGAAAGAAGGTATTGACTACGAAGAAACTTTTGCACCAGTAGCTCCATACACCTCAGTTAGAATAGTATTAGCCATTGCAGCATCCAAAGGGTGGAAGGTTCATCAAATGGATGTTAAAACTGCCTTCCTAAATGGAATTATTGAAGAAGAGGTTTACTTGGAACAACTTGAAGGCTTTATAGTTCATGATGCCACAACTCATGTGTGCAGACTAAAGAAAGCTCTTTATGGGCTAAAACAGGATCCCCGAGCCTGGTATGAAAGAATTGACAACTATCTCATGAACTTAGAATTTTCAAAGAATGTTGCAGATCCAAATCTCTATTTTAAGGTTATTAATGGTGACTTGCTGATCCTAATACTTTATGCAGATGATCTCCTAATCAAAGGTAAGGACCATCTCATTATTCAGTGTAAAAGGGATCTAGTTGCAGAATTTGATATGAAGGATTTGGGACTCTTACACTACTTCCTAGGGTTGGAGGTATGGCAGAAACCTGACAATATTTTCTTGAATCAAAGAAAATACACCATTGATATATTGAGGAGATTTGGAATGATGAACTGTAGAGCGATGTCTACACCCATGGAAACAAACTTGCACAAGTTGAAGGAAGCTACATCAAAGTCCAAAGTGGTGGATCCTACTCATTATAGACAGATCATTGGATCACTTATGTATTTGGTTAACACTAGACCTGACATATGCTATGCAATTAATGCTTTAAGTCAGTTTATGTGTGAACCTCGAGAGATACATCTTGTAGCAGCAAAACATATCATGAGATATCTACAAGGCACTATTAGATATGGCTTTAAATATGAGAAAGTTGATTTCGACTTAGATGGATACACGGATTCAGATTGGGCTGGAAGTGTGATTGACCATAAGAGCACTTTTGGATATTGTTTCAATCTAGTATCTGCCATAATCTCTTGGACAAGCAAGAAATGGTCCTCTATAGCTCAAAGCTCTACCGAAGCAGAATACATAGCAGCCTCTATGGGAGCCCGAGAAGCAGTGTGGCTTAGGAAATTGATTTTTGGACTATTTGGAAAGCCTCTGAAACCTACCACTCTTCTGTGTGACAATCAAAGTTGTATAAAGCTTTCTGAAAATCCAGTATTCCAAGATCGATCCAAGCATATTGAAATCCCCTATCACAATGCAAGAGACATGGTGGAGAGACATGCTATTCAATTAGAATATGTTAGTACAAGCGATCAAACAGCTGACATTCTCACCAAGCCTCTTTCAAAAGCTAAAGTGGAGCACTTCAGGAAGAAACTTGGTATGGTTGAAATATAATTGAGACACAGTCTCAAAAATGTTTTATTTGTACTTATATAAAGTTGTTTAATGTGTAAACTCTTTATTGTCATATGTGTTGACTCTATGACAGTTATGGGCCTGCCCACCTGTGCACATTATATGAAGGTGGCGATCTTTCTAATAATGAACACTTATATGCAGTATTGTAAGGTGACGACTTTGCAATACTTACTATCATGACGAATATCATGCTGACTTGATATTCATGGAAATGTCTTGATACTAATCATTCTTTGGAAATATTGATAGATATCATGTTGACTTGATATCAAGTATGTATTAATATTCCTTATGGATAAATCATGGTGGATATTATGCAGACTTAATATCCATGGATATGCCATGATGAGTTATGATAGACATCATGATGTCAGGACACATGCCATAACCAAGGTATTTAAATATCATGCTGACTTGATATTTAATATACTCCTTGATATCACAAATAGTGTGATATCTAAACTTGTTCATACTTAGTTAATCTTCCCTAGCTAAGAGGGAGTGTTGAAGATATTGTAGCTTTAGTCAGATTAAACTGAAGCGCCGAAATAAGACATGAATTAATATCTTTGTCTAAGATAAACTTGAGATATATATGAATTAATATACCAAATGTTGGAGGTGCGATTGAATCACCATTCGATCCATGTTTGTATTGATAAACACACTAATGGTTAGTTAGTACTTACTAACTAAACGGATTCATATGAATTGGGTTAGTTAGTAATTAAGACACGCCGTTATGATTGAAGGGACACAACCGATCATGAATCAGTTCTAAGCTTCATATATATCCTCATTCGATGGAAGAATGCAATCATCGAAATCAATAAATGACTTGCATTCTTCTGCAGAAATAATCCCAGCAACCTGAATAGTCATTCGATATTACAGACTGATAACAAAATCCAAGGCAGTTTATACTGCAGATCGAATACATATTATAAGTGTTGGGCATTCACGTTTATTGAATTAATCATCATAACAGACATTACTGTACACTTACCTGCATATTCAAAACAGAATTTGATTTAGTTAACATTCATCTATATCTTTATTAAGTTCAATTTGCATCAAACATGGTATCAGAGCCGGGTCCAGGGTAGGAGCCCCAAGCACACGAGAGGTGTGGCTTAAGGGGGGTGTTGGTGTTGGAAATAAGCCACACCCGGACCGACAATGGACTGGTCTAAGAGGGGCCAGTAGCTCAGTGGTAGAGCACTCCAGCAGCCTATGGAAGGTCCTAGGTTCGAGTCCTAGTTGGTCCATGTCTCAACAAATTCAATTAAACAAAATACAAAAGCCATAACATTCTAATTCAATTTTGTGGGATGATGTCCAAGATAATTGCTTGAGGCATTAAACCAAGCAATATTTACAAAGGCTTATAAAATTTGTTGATCTTGTTTTGCATGCCACATTGGAGGAACTTTCGGTCATAAATCTGAAGGGTATACAGAAGCTAGTACCATGGATCCATTAATAAATGTACCTTCCATTTCATAGGGCAATCTAATGTGTTGGCCTTTGAGCAGATCTTCTCCACATGTGCATCAACAATGTGAAATTGAAGGTGTATCCATACTGGTTAAGAATCACCCATACCAAGTTTATCTCTAGTTGAGATATTGTCTTGACATCATTACAACAAAGAATAGACAAACAATTGATAATTCCAAAACAAAGCATGTCCATTTTGTTCCTTTTGCATTTTTTTCAGCTGGCTATTGTCAAGAAGATTCATTGTGCAAATATTTCTTCCCATTTCTGCACATTTCAAGAAACATATTCTATTGTAATGACTAAACCTCTAAATCCATCTAGTAGATATCTTAGCCTTTGCACAAAAAAGAAAAATAGAATAATATGAGGACCTCAAATGTCAACATTGCCCAAGAAGACGGATAGACTATTGATCAATGAATAAGGGCTTATACAAGGCTACGTTGCTCGATCCAACATTCTAAAAAAGTCGTGAATTGAAAATTAGCCCCCAAGTAGACATTCCATTTGCCACAAAATTCAAGAACTCTCCTTTCTGCTTTGAATCAATTGTTATTTAGCATATCTCTAAAGGAGTTAATTAAAAGAAGGTGATTAGAAGGAATTAAGTAAAAAGAACTTTGGCAACATTCACAATACGATTGATTACATGAAAAATTGACTTGACGAAGTGGCTAATGAAACTAGGGATGTGATAGCAACCAACGACATGTGGGTTAGGGGGATTAGGTGTAAACAAAGGGTAAGGATTGTTATTTCAATTGGAGTCCCTTGGTATTTCATTTGTGGTGTTGTGCATTCAACAAAATGATATGTAAAGTCTGTTCCTGTTAAATCTCCCATTTGTAAAAGGATTGTTATTAAATTGGTAAAATCTTTCCAGCATGGTAGAACCCCAAAAGATTAAACAGTTTATATTTGCAGCCAAGCATTGCTTGCCACCAGTTTAGACAAAACCATTTCTACAGTGCATTGAAAATTGCATAAATATCTCCAGGGAATATTAGACTGTGTTTAAAGGTCTTGCAGTATAGTAGAATAGGTCAAGCATTGTTCACGCAGAAGCCACTGTATGTTCACTAATTACGGAAGGATTGAGGTACGTCTACAAATATATATCGAAACGACAAAAGTTTCCATGTGCACAAGCAAGGCAGACTATAAATAAGGCTCTCCTATAGACATGTAGAAAGCAACAACATGCAATATTGAAATGCATCAGTTATTAGGAAATGAAATCTATGAAGAAATAAATTGTAAATATCAAGACTCGTAAAAAAGCAGTTTATTAAATTGAGAATGTCTGAGCACAAAACAATAGCAGACCTTTTAGATGCATTTTGAAGATTTATCAAGAAGAGGTAGTTTTTGAAAGAATGTATAACTTTGAAGCAAAGAAACTTGAATACATTGCTAGCCCAGCATGGATTATTGTCTATGTAAGTTCCAGTTCGCCTGTAGAGGAACTCACAGACTCACAGTTCTCTCTATGTCATTATTTTAGTGATGTCATATAGTAACAGACTTTTAGCCTTTGGCATAATTGAAATCAGGGGACTCTAACAACTGTTTGTTCTCCCTGAACATCTCGTCCAAATCTCAGTAAATGTTGGTTACAGGGCAAGATTGCAACAAGTTGTTAAATAAGTACACAGCATGGAGAAGGACACAAGTTATAAAGGTTGTGGACGAGGGCAAGCAAGTCATAGCAAATCAAATTTACCAGATTTTGAGCTTTGTGTTTATCAAAGCTCTTCCATGATAGCTAAAATGCTTCCAGGATGATAATAGATTTTAAGCCTGGTATTTGCATTTGCTTCCTTTGGCTTTAGCCAACAAACCATGCAAACAAATATATTAAAGATTAAAATATTTATTTTTTACAAGTTATTGCATACAAGAAATAAAAAAAATAAGAGTACCTATATTTAGTTCTGCTCTTTCCCAATCTTCAATTTTGATCCAATTTCCCTTGCTTGAAGTTGCCTGTAGTAAAGTTTTAAAACATTTAGCCTTCAAAAATTAAAACAGAAACAGAGATGAAACATCAATTTGTTACTAGTAGACGGTAAATTAAGATCATGAATAAAGTTTATAGTTAAACATATTTGTCTTTCTGTGACTTGTTGACCTTATTTGTTTGAATTTTTATTATTGATTAATCATTAAAAGATTAATAATTATGTAATGTCTCAAAATGAAGTCACAACAAACTAAGTAATAGTTAACACATACTGTTAATTACTGAAAAATGAGTATTTGCTCAAGTGTTATGAAGCACATACAACACTACTGTGGGAAATGTTAAATGTTTTTAGGCAATTTTAAATATTTCCATGGAAGATACCTTATCAAGAGTATAATCCTTCATTCTCTCGCACAATCCATCCAATAGTTCCACTACCCTAAGTTCGCTCACTCTGAAATTTGAATGGACATCAATTAATGCTTAGTTGAGAGAATATAAGCAATACATCATTCACATAGCACACATATAGTCAACTTAGCATTTGCAATACCTCCTTCAAATAGCTTGAAAATAAAATTGCATGCATATACACGTACACATAGATATAAATACACATACACACCCATGTGCACCACACATACACATAGTCGTGCACTTGCAGATCTACAATTCACGTTTCCTTTTTAGGAGGGGGTGGAGGGAAGCTAAAATATTTTATTTATTTTAAGGAATAGTGTAGAAATGCATGGAGGAAAAAAAATCAGGCATTCAACATTTCCCTACAGATATTAGCTCAATACATTTAAGACAGAAAGACCTTTGGATCAAAACTAATAGCAACTATAAAGCACTATAGTCTATAAATGTGCCAACATCATACTGCGTACAACAGTTCTTATAAGTGTTAGTGGCAGCAGCTAGAAGGCATTCCTGAAGTTCCGATTATGTACATAACTATTATCATTTGCATCAATTTTATCCTTGCTGAGCCAATCGATAAACCAAGTCTCAAATATACAAAGATAAAACAAAAAAATAACATTATAATCTATGAGCATTATTTTGAAGTGTGCAGAACCATGTGACCAGAGTGATTTCAAGGATCAGTTCTGATGTTTTTAGCATAACTGTTAGAGGAATTCCAATTCCCTTGGGACCCTGTGCAACTCATTTAGAAATCTCTGTTATAGGACTGGCATTCCTTAGAATAAAGTGAGAGGCTTGAGGCTGCACATTTGCAGAAAGCCCAATTTTTGGAGAAGCAGAGTAGGAATTCCTTGGAATATTTAACTGGCCAAGAGACTTGCTGAAATAATTGCAAACAGGGGCCAAAGATGTTGAAATAGTAGCTAGCTCGGATACCTATCTATTGTATTTTAATGTTGTCAATGATAATTAAAATAGACATGTATTATCTATTATGTAAATCGAACTTAAGGTTGGGCCCAAATACATGTAACTTGTAATTATGTCTTGCTTGGGCAAGACCTATATATAATGTAACTTGTGGATAGGACAGGCACTATAAATGTAACTAGTAATTTGGTCTGACCCTAATTGGGCAATGTAACTTCTGGTCCTATATTGAATGTAACTTGTAGATAGGGTAGGCCCAATATGTATCTTGAGCGATTATGTAATTGGGCTGGGCCCAAACTCATGTAGCGTATGGTAAAGGCAGTCAAGCAATAACGTCTTAATAGGTCAAGACCTATTTGTACGATATACATAATATTATTATTAAATTAACAAGGCAGGCCGACTTGAGACTTGACACCACAAGTCAAGTATATAAGCAAGTCATTTGCATAGCATAATGAATCAATTTACATACAAGGCGAATCATTCTTAAGGCTGTCAACAAATGTAATCTGCTCTCCAACATTTGGCGATCTCTCTCTCTCTCTTGTGCGAACGTGTTCCTCATCCATTGTGTGAAGGCTGGCTGTTAGGTGATGCTATCAAGATCTTGCGAAGCTAACGAAGACTTGCCTTGAGCGAATTTGATGCTGATGATAAGGGCTGAAATCTCCATTACCATATAAAGAGAAATTCAGATCTGCTATCTTGCTGGTTGAACAGCAATCTGAGATAAGCACACTTGCCTTGTAATTGCCTACATTTGAGATAATACACATTGTACTTTGTGGCTGGGTTTTTCACCTCCAATAGGGAGGTTTTCCCAGGGTATTGGTGTGTCTTGTTTTGTATTTTTTATTGCCGTTACCGTTCTGTTATAACCTGATTATTTAAGATTAACATCTGATTGCTTAAGATTAACAAAAGAGCCATGGACTCTGCTATTCATTTGATGCATCTCGGTCATGAAATAAACTTGAGCTATAGACTGCAGCCTAGAGAAAGAAGGAAGCAGTAAAATCCAAGCCCTATTCTCCATAATGGAAGCACTGGCCATTACCTGAGTAAGACTGAGTTCTTCGTGAGGATTACGACCTTGCATTGGGGCAGATCGGATTGTAGCTCACAATTAGCAGTGCACTTGGTGATAATATATTCCTCATAAACAAGGGTAGGCTAGTGAATTTTAGCATTTTGTTCCATCTTCAAGTTTGTAACTAATGCAGACACAGATTTCTTCATTTTTCTTCATTTTTTTAACCTTTCCTCTTAAAAACCTTTAGATCTTGTTTTGTGGCCACCCTTGTACAATTTACCCTACCTCATTCTCTATTTTTGCTCAATCCTTCAATCCGAGTATGATGGTGCTTTTCAGCATTTTCCTCCATCTTTGTTTTTGTACCTAGTACTAATGCAGATTACTTCTTCTCTCTTTGTTGTGTTGAAGCTCTCCAACACACCTGTAGATTCTTATTTTTGTGCCTACCCCTTGTGCATTTTGCCCTCCTCATTCTCTAGTTTGGCTCAATCCTTCAAACCTGGCACTCCTAAATATTATAGCACCAAAAAAATCAATGTGCACTCAAGTACCCTGACTTGGAGTTGAATGACAGATCTTGTGTAATCTTTCACAGATCAAAAAGATGGATTTATGGAAGTAAAAATGCTGCTGCCATAATAATTTTGTATTAAGAACAATTAGTAACATTATGAAGGGGAAACTGTATGGAAAGGAACCTAAACAACACAGCATTACATTGATCCTACCATGGGATTTGCTTATAAACAGTTCAATCATTAGAAGCTCATCTAAATACTACAACTCCCTAATCCATTCGGCATTAGTGTTCCTTCATAAACACTTCTGTTGCTGAGTTACCCATAATTTCATAGATCTGATCTTCTTCCCCTTAATTAAAAAGCATATAAGGAAATCGTTCTTGGCCATTAAATCATATACCTTTCGGTTTCTCAGTGTTGACAACAGCGTAGAACTATGTCAAAGTAAATATATATGGTATTAATGTGCCTGATAGCCAATAGGAGCCTGTAAAAAGAAACTACTGATTTGTTGAATGCATTAAGCCCTTTAAAATCTGAAATATGGACACAGGGGAGACAACCTGCAAAGAATAATGCTAACAAGGATTGAGATAAAATAAGGCATATAAATGGCGTAAGTTGAAAAAGAAAGCAAAAGAGGTCAAATGGTGAATAAAAATTAAAATGCGACTGAATATGATAAATGTGATAAACACTAGGGAGTGAGTGAAAAAAACAAAGGAGTAAACAAAAATGAGAAAAAGCCAATTTTACCCTAGGGCAAAAAATGAAAAAGGATGTGAATATGTTAAATGCATGTGGCTTGACGTTTGCCTGGCATGGGGAAGCAAATGGGGCATGAATCACAAAACGGCAAAAAGGTATTAGAAGTATGGTAAGGAAAATGACTTGGGAAAAGATACTAATATATTATTATGAAACGATATCCTATTCCTAGTCACAAATAATTTAGGATCCATTTCTCTTATCAAAAATGTAGCATGGGAGAAAGGGTGAATTTATCAGAAGGCCTATGGGAATGGTTAACATACACTAAGGGTAAAAATAAAAGTGTTGTGACTGAAAATAACATCTAAGCACACGATGAGTAAAATGAACTTGATAATTTATTTTGTTTCTCAAATTACTTCCCATATTCATTAGATCTGACAGTAATCACTTCCAACGACAGTTGAGTAAAAATTGGGAATTCTTGATTCGCTGAAGAAGCATTGCAGTAGTTGATAATAGATTCATGCCACTGAATTATGTTCCCACTTGAATGCCCAGAAAAATCAGAGCATGTGCCAACTATTTGGTGTATAATATTTGGCACACTCTGCTGAGAGCCGTGTCCATCATTTTAACAATAATTATTAATTCACAAATCCCATTTGATTGTAGCCTTGTGGATCCTTAATATATTTGCAGAAAATAATTCCATTGTGACAAGCCATCAATCCATCTAAATTATTAATATGTTTGCAATAATGAGTCGTAGGTGCACTAGGAACATCCACATTATTTTGTTTATCAGCTGAGAAAGTGCAGTGATCTCAAAATTGAATATTCAGGAATTTTGTTCTGGAATTCTTTCCAGCTATGCCATGTTAAAAAACCTGGCATGAATCATGGAATGCACTTCAGAATTTTCTATTTTGTGTGTACACATCTGTTTTCAAGGACCTGCTCAATAGAATTAAAATGCAGACCTGTACTACCAAAGAGACCAGCATAGACCTTCTAGATTGTTTTAGCTAGAGGGTACTGTAGAAATAGATTTTGGATTGTTTCTGTATAGCTTTTGCAATTCCAACAGATTACAGAACCCATATTTCCCTTTTCTATATATTACCAGCTGTCAGGATTTTCTTGTGATCCATCCCAGCTACAGGTGGGATTTCATTTTGAACCTAGTAATTCCAGCAATGGTTCCATATAATGTCATTTCCTTGTGTAGCAAATTGGGTATGCTGAGGTGACAGTACGGCCTTTGTTTTCAGTATGTGGCCATAATTTTTTATATTCCAAGTTCACAGGAAAGATAGGTCTATTGTTAAGATCCCTCTTCAGCTTCTGCACTTGATTTTGTAGTTCAGACCTTAAACTTTTTCAATTTGGAACTGTTCCAAATTGTGAGGCATTGTTCAATTTGTATGCACTAATCAGATATCATGATATATCCTCTATTTGAAGCCCCTGCTGTAATTCTTTATAACTGGGCTTATGAGGAGGAAAATTGCCAGTTCCTATAGTGTTCCCAAAATCTAATTTTGTCTCATCTTCTTATTGCCAATAAGCATGATCTTTTAGCCTCTATTCTCCGAACTGGACTACCTTGTATGTACTAAAAAGAGATTGTCTCCAATCTGTATTAGTGCTATCCTTATTGTAGTGAAGATGAATTTTTCCTGGAGATTTGTTCCCCAAAGCAAATCTGATGCTTGCTAAATTTCCAATTAGCTTTCGTAGTCAATACTTGATTGAACAATCCCATATCTTCTAAATTGAATCCTCCCTTTTGTTTTAGGGTGCTCACAAGGGATTAGGCAATAAGAGGATGTTTGGAGTTATCATCTATTCTTTTACATTAAAAATTCTTTTGTAACCTCTTTGTTTGTACTTAAATCTTAGGAGATAAGAGCAGATAGGACGACATAAAATCTGTGACAGCCAACAAAACTGTTTGGCTAAATTGAATTTGTCTAGCCAATATGAGCAGATAATTTGAGCTGCATTTTGCTATAGTTAGAGCTTAGAGCTTTGAAGTACTTAATAAGTGTATGGGAAAACCTTGATAATTCATTGGCAACTTTCTTTATTTGAATTCCAAAATATGGAAAAATTCTACAACTGAGGACTTCCTACAAGTTGCTGATGGGACCACTGTGGAGCCCAACTATCTTCAGCATCATTGGTTTCATGGTTTGAACTTTGACCCCTCAGCGAGTTGCAGGTGTGCTATCAGCTTCAGGCTAAAAGGGATTGCCATATTTTACAAAGTGAAGTGAACCACACCTTTATTTACTAGTGTCTAGTCTAAAGTGAAATCCACATAAGGTACCACTATTATTTAGATATTCTAGTCCTTTTGTATCAACTTTCCTCCACCACCCTGATTAGAGGTCCTTTACCCTTTTTCTTCATGAGGTCACCATTTTCAGGCATAGATTTCTCTATAAAGGTACAAAATATTGCAGATTGATTACATTCTTCTTTCATCCCATTACAGATGTTGGAGGTGTTAACCACTCTTTGGATACTATTGATTCGCATACAGTTGGAGACAAGCCAATGAGACATTACACATCTTTATGGTATACTATAGCTAAGACTCCTCCACAGCTCAGCTCTAATACTAATGCTTGTGACTATCTCTCTTCTAATCTCTACACCCCTCTCTCATAGCGCAAAACCCAACGACAAACTCAACTTACCAATTTCTTTTCTATCACCGGCAATTCTTCAGTCTTGAGCATTAAGGAGGGTTCTATGTGGAATCAACTGTCTTCTCGGATTATCCAACCCAATCCCCCTAGTCCTAGACTTTCCTCAATCAGCATTCCTAGACTTTGCTGTGATAATCCTAAAGTTATTGACAATAATATTGTTGACTCTTCCAACACATCCTAGAATACAATAATTCAAAGTTTTTGTTCCCTGCATAGCTGGTCTTCATCTACTTCCACTACTTTGTACAATCCTCCCCTTGCACACTTTTTATGCTTGTACGTGTTTAGGAGATAACTTTTTCTATGTAAACCCCATCTGTGTATATTTATTTGTTAATCTTGCTTTTTTTCTACTTTATTGCATTTGCTTTGCGAGTTTGAATGTGCAGCCCCCCATTTTCCCTAAGTCTTTGCTATTAATAATTATAACTAATGTATAGTCTGTTGTCGTGGCTAAAATCGCATCGCTGCAACTCTATCCGGCCAACGCAGAATAGAATGATCTCGCTGAGTATCCTATCCTCTCTTGAGATAAGGAAATCCCTAATGCTGTTTTAGTTGATCAATGGGGGCAACCTCAAGGTTCCAAATGTCAGTTCTTGACTGCAAGATAACTCAGTGATCAATGTGTTTTGCTGGGAGCACAAGGGGTCTTACGATTTTGCAACAAGATGGTCTGCTGCGATTCTCAAACTGCGAAATAAAAATCAAAAGGGAAGGGAGGTTCAGGAAACCTAAGGACAATGATGATAACAGTTGATGCAGTGGGTAGTTAGATTTCGATAAACAGATTCTTGTTTTTGCCAGAGATACACTCACAACTAGACAAGAACTGTGCAATCTCCAAGGGATGAAGGATTTTCAAACCGAAGACATTCATTTAAGCACCAATTATGGCGCAACCTAAAATGAACGCCTGCAGTTGAACTAAGCACAGTTTGGGTTCAGACTAACCATGCATGGTGACCTACAATCAACAAACCCCCAATGGTATGAACCAGAAATGCATCAAATACCCCTCCACACTTCACCATTAAAATCCTTGCACTCTAAAATTAACCAGCTAAAAGAAACCAAGCAAACTGACTAAAACAAAGACAACAAACACCATATTTCAACGTTCATATATTTGCTTCAACTGCCATTACAACAGTTTTTGCAGCATCTCTATGTTATGCCTAAAATCTAACCTATTCTAACTCTAAAATCTAACTACAAAACTCTAACCCTTTACAATGAGAGGCATCCTGCCTTTTATAGATTTTACATGTCGAACTAGTGGCCAGGATTGACTGTATCCAAGGGTTGCAATCTGCCTTCCAGAAGCTGGCATCTTTAACCCATGCCCACTAAATTTTCAGTTATCTATCCAACCACTATCTCAACTACCTATCACTGTTTGGCTTTAATTTGGGTCTATCCGGTAGTTGGACATAATTGACCTATGTCCCCTCTGTTTTAAAATATCTTGAGTGGGGCCCACAGGCAGTTTTACATTAAAACAATTTCAGTTTCTCAAACTGAATTTCTGGAATTTCTTCCAGCAGTGTATCCTTCTAGGAATGCGCATACTTGCTAGATTCTTAATGTTCTTCGGTCTTTGGTCTCGGGGGTGGATTTCAACTCGGGGTCCAGCGGCACGCTTCCCAATGCTTGGTTCCGATCTCACGCTCCTACATCTTCTTCTCTAGCTTCCAGCGCTTGTCTTAGATCTTGTGTAAAATCGTCACTTTAGCTCCTTGGTGTCGATTGCGATCAGGTCTTCACCTTGCGTTTTAGATCGATACCTTAGCCTCTCTCAACATTGCCAATCTGCGAGCAATGAATTCCACTTTAATAAATCAATTTGAAAAATTAATTAAATTAATTTGACAAATATTAAATTTCTTTGGCGAGGTCGGGCTTGAGAAGCTCTTTGTGAGATGTATCTTTTAAATGTTTTCGCCTCCCCTTTCGGAATTCAGGACCTTTAGGCAAGTTGAGAGATTTCGTTTTAAGTTAAGGCCCACTTAAAACTCTTTCCTCTTTTCAGCCCTTAATGTTCGAATTTCAGCCTTTGGAGCTACTTTGCGAGACTTCTTTGTATTGCCTTCCAATTTCGGGTTGAATGCCTGAAATGCGTGATTTATTTCTTTTACTTCATCTTTGGCTTATAAGTTTATTTTTCGCAATTTTCGTCTTTCTTAGCAATTTCGGCCTAAATGCCGATTTTGCAAACTTTAATGTTTTCGGGCCTTATAAAGCTAAAATGCGAACCTAATGTCCTTTTCTAATTTCCGGCCTACTGAAGTTGTTTTGTGCGATTTTTCTTTCTTTTTCGGCCTACTTGATGAAATTGCACGATTTGGAAAACTTTAGGTTTATTTCGGGTCACTTGGGGCGAATGCGATTTTGGGCTATTAGTATTTCGCGAGTTTTAATGTGTTTCTCCATTTTCAGGCTTCTGAACTTTCGGCCTCCAAGGAAATTCTGTGCGATTTTGGTTTTACTTGTGCTTTTCGGGCTGAAATGGGGAATTGCACAATTTTGCATTTTCCTAAGTTTTTCGGCTTTGAGATCTCTTCCTCATGATTTTCTTTATTGATTCCTTTATATGCATTTCGGGAAACTTAGTCGATTTGTGAGTTTTGAATGATTTCGGCCTCCAAGGTTATATTAAGTGACTCAACACTTGTTTTTCATTTTCGGCTTTTTAGACCTTTTTGCAAGACTTCACGATTTTCAAACTTCCCTAAGTTCTAGGCGATTTTTTCTCCACAAAGCAGCAAACTCCTAAGGCGTTTTTGCCTCTCTTGCCTAAGCGTTGAAGGTGGATGAAGATTCGACCCCTCCTTGGGCCATTTTATTTGCATTTGCTGCCACATTTTTCAGTTTATGGCGATTTGGTAAAAACGTGGCTAGGGTTTTTGATTGTGGTTTATCTCTATTTAAGAGCTATTCTTCTTTCTTCCAAAGATTGATCATCTTTTGGAGAGGCATTTTCAGATTGAAACAAGGTATGATTTCTTTCCTTTTCTTGTTTCATTTTCTTATTTTCTTGTTTTCTTATTTTCCTTCCTAATTGTAGATTTGTAAATATGTTGTTTTTTCCCCAAAAATCGGTTTTGTGAGAGAGATTTTCCCCCTTGATAAGCAATTTTTGAATTGCATTGATCTTCCCCATTTTCCCTCTTTACTTGTTCTTGCTTGCGCCCATCACTTTGACAAGTAGACAAAAACCATTAAAAATGTTGATGGTGAAGCAATAATCCGCCTTGATGCAGACACAATTGAGAAAGTCTTCAGAATACCTCCTGCACCTGTTTATATGGAGATCTCCAAAGATAGTGCAACTGAGTACTATGTGAAAACGGAGAAGGACTACAAACATCACATTAACAGGTGGATTCAAGAGCCACGAGCCACCTTCTCAAAGTGGGCTAAGTTGTACCGCTGTGACTTCAAATGGGAGATTGGAGGCATCATAACCCTCCTCAGCAGGATAATGGGTCTTGAACATTCTAATGTTTTTGAGCCCTGGATGTACCAGTTCGTCATATTCATAAGGCAGTCCCATCATATATCATGGGGAGAAGTCATCAGCGACGCCTTGTGCGAACAACTTGCAGCAGTCCCTTCCACCATGACTTTTTATATGAATTCATACTTAGTGTATTTGGCAACGTCACTCAGACATTTCCCTGGTCTTTCTACCAAGGGTGACCGCTCACTTATACCGGTATGGGAAAATTATGATCAGCTGCCTTTGAGACCTAGCAGATTGCATTTCAGAAGAGTTCAAGATGCATTCTTCGTTTATTTCAAGGCCAGTTTGACAGAACTCTAAAGAAAAAAAGGATATCAAATGAGGCATGGGAAAGAGTGAATGAGTATGGATGCTTGTTTCTTCAATTCCCGACCTTTACCTATATGAGAATTGGATGCTATAGTGGGCAGCCATACATGCTCCCTAGATACCCAACTGATAAGATCATTCTTATGGAGTTGAGAAGATAGATCATGGTTGTCCACGCTCATCAGTCCGTCAAACATAAGGTTGGAACGGGGATCTCTACAACAAACCCATTAAAAATTGGTCGGTATTCTCTTGTCACATCTGTTAAAGCCAAGGCCATGGAAACCGAAATGCAGGAAATTAAGCTCAAAAGGTTTAAGTTAGAGCTGATTTTGATTACCGAGGTATGAAGGAAAAGATCAAAAAATCCTTCGTGCACATGGATCGTATTGAGGATATCTGGGTAGATCTCTGTACAGAGATAGAAATTCTGAAGATGGATTACTGCATGTTCACTGCTGAGCAAGTTGTTGATTTGAACTTGGTGGATATTCCATAAGGAATGATTGACGATGGGCACGTACTTGATCCTAAATATATTTCACAAAGGGTTGAGGAAGCTCCACTTCCTTTAATCCAAAGGTCACACAAGGAGTGCATATCCATTCTTGAGAGATTTCAGCCTATCTTGGCTAACACCAACGCTTGGCTAAAAAGTAATGTTGTTAGACTCATTAAAATCAAGATTGGAAAAGACGATGATTCTACCGGGCCTCTTGGACGCAAGTCTGAGATTCAGCTGGACAACAAGGAAGGCACATCATCTTCTGGCACCAGGATCAAATTGCGAGTTAGTCGGGCAATAGTGCTTCCTCCTGAGGAGGCGATAGTTCGTGGGAAGGAAAAGCCACGTTTTCATGTTCAGGTGATCGATCTTGATAATCCAAAAAAAGAGCAGCAATCTGATGATGCTCCTAAGTCTCCAACATCGAACTCGCCTCATGAGATCCCTTCCGCAGTGTCCATTGAAACGCCCCTTTCTCCTCCTGACTTAATGGTGGAGGAGTCTCCTTAGAATGTCGTTCCTATTTCAGCATACGAGCCGCCTCCTGATCATCAACAAGAGAGTGTGCTGGAAGTTCCTGAAGATACTCTTGCATGTATCCAGCTATCGGAGATTGATACCTCCACTTCTGGTTTTGAAGAATTCACGAGGCAATCTTCATGCCCATTGGTTACTGAGCAAACCGTGGTCCCATCCAAACAGATACTCCTCCCAAGATGACCACGGCTGTTCAAACAGAAACTGCTTCTCCTTTGCCTACAGCTGCTACTAAAGGAGAGTTGATGGCTTTACCTCCATGGCTTAGTTCTTTTACTCCAAAAAGGAAAAAGCAAGAAATCTCACCTAATGCCTTTGATTATCAACAACTTAAACAGTTTAGACCCAAGGTTGCTAAAAAGGCCAAGACTATCTCCAAAGTAACTGTTGACAGCAACAAGATGAAGGTAGCTGAAATTGTTGAACCCATTGCAGATAAGCCACTTGAAGAGATGTCAGTTGCTGATTACAAAGTTACAAGGATAGAATTGGGTAAGCAAACGCATGAGGTGATTAAACATGATGCTCAGTTTTATGTAGCTTCACTGGTACAGCGGTGCGATGAACTTTTAGCTAAGAAAGACAAGCTAGAAGAGGACAACCGACAACTTGTTGCAGCTATTCGTAAAATCACAAAACATACCGGTGAGGTGAGTAATCCTTCAAGTTCTACCGAGGCACGAGAATCAATTCGTAGTGTTGAAAGGGCTGCTCAGAAAGTACAAGCATTGGATTCCTGGGTTGATCAGCTTCATGATCTATGTGCACAAGTGTTGAAAGACATTTTTCAGATGATGTCTAAGTTGGAGACTATTGAAGAGAAATTAAGTCATACCTCCGACGTTTTTAAGAAGAATCTGGAAAGTGTTGAAGATAGTTTGACAATCTGGCACACCATGCCCCAACAACAGTTGAGTGTTCTACAGGACCATGCCATTATCCCTTCCAAGGTCATTTATTGGAATTTGAAGAGCTTCTGAAAAATAAGGCCCTTGTTCTTAAATCCCTCATTGAGGAGATTGGTGATGCAATGAGATTACGGGGTGAAGTTTTCCAAGATATTGTTTCTCGTTGTGAAAAGGCTTCTTACAACATAATAAGTCAGGGAGAGTTGATACCAGAAGAAGAAGTTCTTGCAGATTTACAAATGAGGATTCATAATGAATGGAGGAGCGAACAATTCTCAGCTGCTTCAATTCAAATTTTGATGAAACACCAAATCTTTTTGCATGAAATTCAATCCATCTTGGAGAAGGACAACTCTACGCTCCTCCGATGCCATGATACCATTGTGAAGACCATGGTTGTTACCAAGAACATCCATGAACCGGATCCTGATGAACTACGAATGATCATCAAGAAGTTTGAAGGATTCATGTCTTCATGTGCTGCAGCTTAAGTGTTTTTCAACACTTAGTTGTATTTTTCCAGATTTGTAATCTTTTAGTTGTAGTTTTTCTTTTGACAAGTTACATGTAAAAGCCTTTTTGTAAAATGCAAGTTAAGTCTCTACTTGCACTTTTGTAATTACATGTAAGGCAACTACGAGTTGTGTTCAATTAGGACTGTAGTTGGAATAAGTCTTAGTTAGTTATTGAATAAGTCTTGGTGGTTGAGAGAATCTCTAAAGTTAGTTAGGATCCTCCCACCTTTTTCTCAAGGCTGCTCTTCTATAAATACTTGAGGGGTCTATTGTAATTGAGATCTTTTGGAAAGCAAGCAAAAACTCTGCCAAATTTACAGCAAAGAAGTCTTTGGGCTTTCATGTGTGAATTCAAAAATCAAAAGGAATAGAAGGAAATTGCTCAAGCCTTGAGTCTTTGTGCTACATTCTTGAGTTTGTGTTCTATTTTATCTTTCTTGCAAGTGTTTCTTAAAGAGCTTAATTGCATTTGATTTGCAGTCTTTGTGCTCCAAGTACTTGAGGTTAATATAAATTAGAATAAATACTCTTTTAAGAGGAGTTGTAAGTCTTTGTGCTTGCACTTATTCTTAAAAGAGTTTATAAGAAGATTTTGTGAGAAATAGTTGTGAGTCTTTGAGCTTATACTACTTCTCATTGTTTTAAGTAGAAAAGAATAAGATATTCCAGTCTTTGAGCTGTTATAATTTGTTCTTGATAGCGTTAGTATAGAAAAGGGTAGATAGGACTTCACATAATCAAGTCTTTGAGCTTGATATTGCTGTCCCGTCCCGAAGGAAGTGACGGAAGTCTTTGAGCTTTCAGGAAACTTCATTTCCTTTCTCTCATTTCATTTCGAAAGTTGTTACTATTGTTTTATATCAAATCGCTATCGCTTTTCTGTGAAGAGAAAAGGATATTGTCTTTCTTGAAAGAAGAAGAAAGATTGTTGTCCCATCCCATTTTATTTTCAAAGTTGTAGTTAGATAGGGGGAGCCTTCCCTTAATTAGGAGAGTTTTACTCACACGCTGTGGTTGAAACCACAATTTTGTATATTTCTCCAAGTGTACAAAATTTTCAACCAACATGTTCATTTCGGCTTACAAGACACTTTTGGCGAACTTAGCGAACTCAGTATATGGTCGCGTGACTAGGGTTTCGGGTATTTAGTTGACTTTGTGAGTTTGGGAATTTCGGCTCAGAAAGCCTATTTCGCGAGTTTTGGGGATTCCTTGATGGTTTTTGGCCAAATGAGCTGTTTTGAAAGTTTATGAATTATCTCATATTTCGGCCTTTTAGGACGATTTTAGAGCCTTAGAGTTCTTGGCCTTAGAGGCCGAATTTGGCTTCAGAAGCATTTCAACCTAAACTTTCTCATACGAATACCTCAGAGACGGGGGTCCCCTATCCATGACAGGGATGGGGTGCAAAATGCACAACACAGTCCAGTCCCTTTGACCTGCACATCATATGTGTACATTTATATAAATTATTAATTTCTTTCCTTGTTTGTTTCTTTTTCTTCTTTCAAAGATAATACTATATACATGTATTTATTTGCAATCCCAAGCCCTCTTGGTTTACTTCTTGTATTTTCCTCAAAAATTTCATCTCCCATTTTCCAAAATTGGAAAATAAAAGGAGCCACCTCTTGTAAGAATGCTAGTTACCATCCTTGTTCTCCTTACTTCAAGATTTTGAATAAATTTGCCCCCAATCAAAATCGAAAACTACAAAGAGAGTTCCCATGGCGAAGGCCTTTAGTAGAATAGAAAAGTTGTCCCGTAACCATCAAGAAAAATAGGGTATGTTGGGAATACAAATGCAACTATTTATCCATTTGAAGACAGAATGGCTAAATCTCAAAGCTTGAAAAGTTTGTCCAATTAAATCCTAGCTATATTAAGCAAAGGCTTTTGAGATCTTAAATTTGATCATGCCTGGTCATTGTTGAATTTTTAAATACTATAACTCCGCCAAATAAAAAAGCTGTTTTGAGTATTTGATATCAACTTTTGCAATAGAGGCCTGAGATGGGATGCAATCACCTTTGCAAGGATCTTCTAAGTCAGATGACATAAATAGTATCGATCTTATTGATCACTCTTATCAGCTTGAGATGCATTTGGTATAGGTGCAAGCCCTGTATAATTGAACTGCTTCAATAATTATTTATCTTGTCCAAATTTCTTATTAAAGTCATTGGGTCATTTTCTATTGTATCCCTACGTGTCTCATAAAATAGTGCTGAAAATATGTCTTGGCTGGAAATTTATCTATGAAATCTGCTTTTTATTTAATCCATGTAACTGGTTTCAAATTTTTATTTTTGCCTTCTTCATATGTTTCTGAGATATTTTAAAAGACTTCTTGCTAGAGTCTGCTTGATTTGCAAAGGAGAAAATTTATTTAGAACTTATTTTAAAACATTTGTGGCATAGGATAAACTATGAAGTATTATGTGCAGAATCAATGAAGTTTGTGTCTTATGTTTGAATTCCCTACACGTAAGGTATTATTGGCTGAGAAATTGAGGTATTGAAGTATTTGGATTAAGTCTCCTTGCTTTGTCTATTGGTTCTGGGACTTCTGCTCTATTTCTTCTTGCATCTGTGTGCTTTGTTGCTCTTGTGTTGTGAATACTGGCTTGAATGCTCGTTCTCAAGGCATATTCTGCATCTGAAGGGGATATTCTCACAGTCCAAAGGCTGCTACCACTTAGTAAATCCCATGTCCAAGATTGATCTATTGCAAAGGCTTGGTTTAAATCTATACTGATGCAGATTCTGGCATAGTTTAGCATGCCATGATTCTTAGTGAACTTTGAAGCAGTGATGTATCCTCCATTAGCTATTCTCATCCTCCTCTGGCAGAATTCATGCCTGTATTCTCTTGGTGGCAATGGAAGCCTGACCTATACATGTCCATATTAAGTAGATCATTTGTAGGGTTAAAAGTCGATGACGGGTGTTTCCTTGTGTACACAAAGTTCTTCATGAACAAAGGGCCTCCTTGAAATGCATTATCTTGTTAATGACAGGCATATAAGATACCCAGCATTTATATATATATGTCACGAGCTTTGACTGTATGTGCACAGCATATAATTCACGCACGATACAGCATGTAATTCTCACAGGTTTCACACATACAATCACCACAGGTCATTCACCGATTGTTCCACAAACTATACAGCAGATCAATCTCTTCATTCACAGAGATTGCAGTATATGAACAGCATATAACTCCTAAAGATAATGCGAATGTGCACAGCTATAGTTTCACAGATATCACACGAATAGATACAGCATATCCTTCAATGACTATATATTCTCTAAAGCTCTGATTGAAGAAATAATATACCTGTCCAAGGCATATGAAGGGACATGACCCCAATCGGGGTAACCCATCAAAACAAGGGGGTGCGATATAACTAACACCCGATAGACAACTACACTTAATTATCCGATAACAAATGGATACAAACTAACAATCAATTTAGTAAATGCAGATAAAAGACAGCGATGATTAGGAAATAAATAAGGTATTAATAATCGTTAAGATAGCAGTCAGGGGAAAGATATCTCCTGCTGCTATAACATCAACATAAAAGACAGAAAGGCTAATAATAATAATTCTTCACATTTAAGAGCAAAAGGTTTGAATTATACATATTTGTAAAATGATGTAACTTGATTCAACAAGGCAACAAGATGAAGAACCAGCCTTTAATAGGACAAAATACAAAACCCTAAACACAAAACAATAAAAAACAATACTATTACACAACAATTAACGCCATCCTCACATCAACCTCTAAACTTCTGTTTTGTCTCCTTAAAAAGTAATTTGGATTATAATACAATTGTTAGGTCTGCCCTTGCCATTTTTTAAACTCATTAACGTGTTTGACCAAAAACTTGTAGTAATTAAATGTCAAACTAGCATGAAAGTTGTTTAGCAGAAAACCCAGGCATTCTTATAAATAATCAGAACTCTATATGAATTTAAAACATTAGAATCCTGTATAGAATCAACATACTACTGTTGTAGGTTGCAAACTGTTAAACACTTTAATCACTTAAGAAATTAAAATCATACAAGAAATCCATTGTTGTCAGATGTACAGGTCAACTTTCATCTAGCTACATAACACCCCAATGAAGAAATTAGGATTAGGTAGATAAATAAAACATTTCAGTAATGTAATCTTATTCTTTTGAAATTATACCTTTTCGGGATATTTCATGCAAAGCATGCTTCTCGTGAAACATTCCATGATATGACTTTATTCCTATTTTAAATCTACTTGAGATTGGATGTTGTATCTAGCTCAACAAGAAGCACAAATGAATCACACATTGGGAAATCATTTCTGAAAATTTTAACCTCTTTCATCACAAGAAAAAATCAAAGAGAAGCAAGATTCACATTTCACACAGCTCCATACACCAAAAAAATCATAACTCAACAGAACTGATGCCTGTCATCAATATTTATTGTAAAATATAGCCCTTCCAAGATTAAAAAGATACTTGTAATCAATCAATTTCCCTTCCCGTTGACCTCTCGAATCCAAGCGATGTCGCATATCCAAGTGATTTTTTGGCTTTTCCTGGTAATGTATCATATTATATACAATACACACAATTAAAATCACGTTAAACAGCAGATGATGGTATAAACCAAGTACTGTCACAAGTAAAAGATGAACAGTTCAATTTACTTGATACATTTTGAATATTATGATCCTATTCATAAGAAAATTATTCAATTTAACTCCATAACATACATAACCTATTCCTCATCCAAGGAAATTAAAATACAAATCTAATGATGTGCAAAACTATTTTTCTAAATTCATAATCCAATCTAAATAAACTAAATAAGAATTCGCATAACAAAATGCTAGCTTTGTCTTGAAGCGTTCTTGTCTTCTGCTAAGTAAAATCACAAAAACTTTATGTAGATGAAACATTATCATATGATAAGCCAAAGAAACTGCCATTACGACAACTGGGTTTCAAGACCCTGTGTATGTGTTCCCTGTGCTGAACCACTGCAGCCATGCAGGCCCACAAAGGCAAAGCTAAGTGCAGGTCTTGCATGAATTTTGATAGAAGAAGTAGCTGTCTAGCATAGCTTCTGACAACAAAATTTCTATACTTGATAGTGCATTCCCTCTGTACATTAAAGAATATGGTAAGTAAGACTATTACCAAAGAAAAAGAAAGGCAAAGAACATTTATATTTAAGATGACCTGTGTCAATTTAGCCCTCAAGGACCTAGCTTTCTGGCCATTACAATAGTTTATGTCCTATTTTTGTTTGTCTATAAATCTACAATATCTTCACCTCGTGGATCTTTCTGAGCATGGTAGAAACTATGAATAGCTTTCTGCTGCAAATTTGACAGATCTGGTTTTAAAATATTCTGTATATCTATTTTGGGTATTACCTAACATATATAGCTTACATTTTACCTACAACGTAAAATATTCTAAAAAAACTAGTGGCTATTTCTTTTGCAAATATCACTCCAGGTGAGCAATAATAAATTGGTACTCAAAGCAACCCCTAGTTAACCAGTAGCAAATTACCTAGAGAGAGCATTATATTATGTGGAAATATATTACTCAACAAAAATGAGACAATAGTGATCACCTATAAGCAGCGCGATTTCATTATCTTAGATTCTTACAATGGTGTGCTAGACATGAAAATATAACATCATCACAAGAGAAAAACCTCCTCCTAGTCTTGAAAAGATTTTGCAAGCTTTCTAAGCTAAGCTTCCAGCACAAGGAATTTCTAAAACCAACCAATAAAGTACAAGATTTTGCAAGCTTTCTAGGATTTCAGCACAAGAAGGGTTGTTGCTTATACCAAGTTCCAACCATACATTGACATGAACTTGAAAGTTTTCTATGCTTTAGGCACAATTTTGTTGAGATCAAACAGTCTCTCTCAGGCCCAATTCCTTGTAATAAGTTTACATTCAACAATTTCATAGACAACTTCCAGTTTTTTATTTTTATTATGCTAAAACACAAAAAAAAAAAGAAACGTGATATAAATGTAAATCACTGCCCATGCTGACTTTTTCTACCAGAAAATGTGCAGACAATATATTTTAAAAAATCAAGTTCATGTAGTAAGTGCTTTTACAGAAACTGAATATTCTGAAACTATAACAATAAGCAGCAGTGTAAGCAATTCAAAGCACTTTAAATATATATCAATGTATCATATAACATCAAACAAGAAACAACGTACATAGGGAAAAACATAAACCAAAAGTTTCAAACAATTTGCCTCATTACAATGAATTTAAAATAAGATTACATAGCATTGAAACAGGAATTTTAATAAAACTTACATTGGCAAGTGCGGACTCCAACTCAGCCTGCATAAGAAATCAACTTTCTTGCTTAGCTTATTGTTTCAAAAATTCAAATCAATATCACTTCCTATTCCATTATCTGTAAATATAATTCAAAAAAAATCAAGCTTCATTATACATGGTATCAAATACTGCAGTTCACATTGAAAATGAAATCCTTGAGAGGGAAAAAAATCTTATTAAATTACCTCATTTCCTCTCAAAATTCACAATGGGCACTCACTAATATAATTATCAAAAAACCATTCTATTATTTTGCCAAAGACAAACAAAGGTGGTACTATTTTAATAAAAACATTACCACCACAAAGAAAAAAGAGAACACATACTCAAAAGAGAATGAAGTCAAATGAAGCAGCATGTAGAGAATCCAATTACAGTTGAACAAGATTTGATACATCTCATACTCAGTCATATTTCAACCTGAACTACCTAGCTCAAGTAGACGGTAAGGGTGATTATTTCTTTCTTGGATTACTTTTGTAGTGATGTTACAATGGGAACCATGTTTTAGTCAGACTTTAAGATGATACAAACAGCTATGTTTTCACATCACATTAAGAGATATTATTTAGTTTTGTATACTGATGTGGATTTATTTGAAAGTGGAAGCCAAACTTGGTCTAAACATCCTAGAAAGACCAATTACCTTTGTCAATCATTTTCTTATCATGATAGTTAGCAACGGAAAAATTATAAGAGAAGCCCAGACATCTACAAAGTTAAGAATCATAATATAAAGCAAGCCTGAAAAGGTTACATCAAACAACTTATTGCACTCCATCTGCATGACATTGGTTGTCCTAGTGGTTTGTGGGCTAAGTTGCCAGTTAAGGCTCAGGTTTGACGATTTGCCATTTTTTTCCCAGGCTCATAGTGTTTTTCATCGAGATCATCAATGTCATCAGCTGGTTTGTTAGAAACACAAGCAATGCCAGTGCCGCAACCACTAGCTGCTTTTGATTTGTGTGATGTCAGTGACTTTGAAGTCACTTTTTAAACTGGATTAGGGTTAGTTATGGCCTTTTTTTTATTTCTTGTTTGGTTAGTTCTTTTTTTATTTCTTGTTTGGTTAGTTAGGGTCTTTTTTTAATTCTCATATTTTTGAATTTTTCATAAAAACTTTAATTTTTTCGTGTTTTGTTGGGCAGATTCTCTCTGTGTTTGCCCAGATTTGGCCTGGATTCTACCCTGGCCCAAACCCAGGGCCAGGATAGAATGCTGACAGCAGCAGCACCCTGTCCAAACTGTTCCAGGTTTGGCCATGGTTTTGGCCGAGCCCGGTCACAGAGCCTGTTGGCAGATGAATCAAGGAACCTCAGAATAAGTATGAATTTATTTAAAAACAAGGCAATGTTATGGCCAATGTTTCTAATTCCATGCATATGCATCACTAAGTTGGCAAGCCCATTCCTTCATCAGTAGATCAATATCTGATTATACCTCACCAAGTTTGGAATTTAAAAAGATTAAGATGGTTGAACACAGACGATAAAAGCACATCAAACTTCTCTCATGCATGTTCAATGTTATAAGCAAACACAGTAATCCAACAAACTTCAGAATGCTATAGGGTAAAGATTTTACTTAAACAGACGTTATTAAAAACTACACCTTTCTTCCAATAAGAGAATGGAAGTTTTGTCACATTCTTTACAGTTTACACCATATTGTATCCAACATAAGGCCAAACTGTTTATGAAGGTTGTGTTGGCATCAATATCCAAATTTCAAACCCATATCTGTAAAGTACTGCTCCTATTTACACAGTGTAGGCAAAAACAAACCAATACAGATGAAGCTCAAAACCATCCAATGTGGAGACGTATATCTAGTGTAACTTGAGGCAAAGAGCAAAAGATTTTCAACGGTAGGTAGGGCCCATAGTACCACAAGCTAAGAGAGAGAATCTCGTGCATATAAAACTTGTCCAAGGATATATATTAGACGTCTAAAAGGGTAAGTCAAATGGCATCAAGTCTGGTGGCTCCACTCTTCCCTGAGGTCTGCTGTGTACTCTGTTTTGGGGGCAATGAGTGCAAATTAAATCTTTCATTCTTCACGAAATTGCAAGATTAAATAACATTTTGATAATTAGTATATATTCATACATTATCATGTGGACATCATTTAAGTTAAATTCATGCAAAATGAACAAAACATTTCCATTGAACCTTCCTACAGGTTACAATTTTTTAATTTTCCACACTTTTCGTAACGTTTACAGTTCTTGATCTGGCTACTATGGATGAGATTTCAATGCTGAAGCTAAGCCTGATAAATACTTGTAATGAATCTACAAATCCGTTTTCATCAATGCTCAATGATATACAGATTAAAAAACATTGTCCAGGCCACAGGGTAATGGAGCACCTTGCAAATTACCTGAAACTGAAACCTCACTAGTATATACATGTGCACATGTCAAAAGCAGTTCTAATGGAGTGATGAAATGGTGGTGCATTCTTAAATAGACTCTCAGATTCAAATACCCACACTGTGATAAGACTAACCACAATTTGGAGGAGACGAGTGTGTAGGCGGGCTCATCCCTATAACCGATCCAGACCTGGAAATAGTTAGTCAATTACGATAAGAGTAACTGCAGGCAAAAACTTTTCTGCTGAAATTTTATTCATCTTATAATTTTTACATTTTCCACTATTTTCCTCGTCCTGTTGGGTCCTGCCCCTGGCTACTGTGTTTGAGATTTCAGCACTGAAGTTAGCACAGTGAATGCATCTAATAAGTCTGGTTTGCAATTTTTAGCAGCACATAATTATATAAAGATCAAATAACATGGTCCTAACTCCTAAGCATTATGGAACCTATAAAGATATTTAAAACTGTAACCAAATCACAATGCCCATTCACATGTCCAAGAGCTTGTGGTGTGATGGTGTAGTAGTCCATTTATAAAGAGAGTGGCCCAAGTTCGAAACCCAACATTACAATAACGTGATCCACCTCATCCTTAGAACCGATCTGGGCCCTGTAATTTTCTGAATCATCGAAATAAGAGAAAAAAGTTATGCCCATTAATACTATCTACTTGATCTTGAATTTAATAATGTTCAGTGGCCTTCCAAATTACTCCTAAACTAAAAATTATGCTATACCTATCAATACCATCCAATTGATCTTAACTTTAGCAATATCCTACCAAAATCCATTGATAGCATTGCTATCGACCTCCAAAAATGTAAAACAGTCTTCAAATCCACAACCAGTCTCCGATGATGTTCCCAATCACTCATAACCCACAAACAAGCAAACAAACAAGAAAATTTCATTTACACAATCCACGTGTTGCCAAATTAAGCGTATATCCTACGACTTACAATTGTATTTGACACCATTCATATGGAAATGCAAAAATATGTCAAATAGTCTTCTACAGAACACTGAGTAGCTACTAGTAAGTTCAGGTCTCTGAAAGCACGTATTTGGGTTTGTAGAACAATTAATCGACAAATCACCATACAAACACCGCCTATGATGTATCATTTTTTTTTCCGAAAAGGGGGAATGTTCAAGACTAAAAAAGAATGCAGATAGCATGAAACTTACAGCAACAGCTCTACAAGCTCCACATCTGTCTTCTACAGAAGCAATAGGACGCAGTAGACAGAGAATCAAAAACATGGTCTGTAATATAGATCTTTCCATTGTTTTGAACTATCGACGAATTGTCTGATGATGCCCTTGTCAAATTTTATACGCTCCAATCCTCGCTTGGCACAAATTCAAACATCTAGAGACATTTTTGGCTGCAAACGGGAGACATAAATACAACGAATAACCCCGCGAACTTCTAATCTTAAATTGATAATGCAATTTGCTTTTAACCCCACGTAAACATGGTTTATTTTACGGATAGACCATATTTTATATATATATATTAAAGGAACTTAAAAAATATTGGTTAGGTATATTTTAGAAATAGAAGGTTTTTAAATTTCCCAAGGCTAAAGACCGTTTAAGGGATGATGAACTAGTAAGAACAAATTAAAATAAGAGACGCATTCTCTTAAGATCTTGTTGATGGTGTGATGTTTTGGATTAGTATGAAGTTTTAGTGGGAAGAGCATTTAGGACATCTCACAAATCAGTATGGTATGTCAATTTCATCATTGCATTTTGTATCTTTGTATTTACTTAGGCTTTCGAGTTCATCTAGAGATGTTGACTTAATCTGACCATTTCGAAATTGTATATTTTTGTAGGGTGTTAACAATTCGATAGAACTAGGAATATATGAAAGCTCTTAACAATAAATGTCCAATGAAACTAATTTAGCCATATAAGCATAAGACATTTGCATATGAATACTATCATAATTCTTCTTCTAAGTTAATATGAAAGGGTAAAAAGGAGTATTTCAACCGTATTGAGCCAATTTACAAATACAAAACAATAGTACACACAAGGGAAAAGCCTATCAAATGATCCAACTATCTCTAAGAAATTTGTTTGATGCTCTTGCATTAACGAGTACAAAAAAAATGGATGTATGCAAGATTCAAAAAGGAAGGAGAACCGAAAGAGTCGATAAAATTATTGAAGGAGAGGCATTCAATAACCATTTTCAACCTCTTAAGGCCTCGCCAATACTTGGTAATTGCATTCTTGCCTTCCCACAGTCATATTGAACCTTATTGTCCACTTTTTAAACATCTTATTTACATTGTTCCACTATGCTAATGGTCTTAATATATTCCTCAATTGTGAAACTCGACCCATTAGATCATTTCTTGCTTACTTAGGGTGTCTAGAAGCTTTGGACTATTCACATCCTAAATTTTGGGAACATTCACCTAATAAAAGAAAGCACACTGATCTTTTAATTTTAGAGAGTTTTTTAATTGAAATAAATGTATATATATTGAATAATAAATATTTTGCTATAAACCAAAATATATATTAATAAATAAGTCAATTTTGATTCATTCATTTTATATTTATTATTTAATTTTTTAAATAAGATAAATAATTATAAATTAAATTAATTATAATAACTTCTATTTATCGTAATTCCATAAAAAAAATCAAAGAAATTTTTTAATTTAAATCTAAATTAAAAATTTAAAAAGAATAGGCCTATTAATGGGACTTATTGGGTTGATCCAGTCTCCTCCGGAGGGTCAAATAATTTTGATGGTGCCTCGAAAGACAACCCCTGGACCTTCAGGGGCAAGCATCATGGCACAAGACTCGGAAGAAGAAGAAGAAGAAGAAGAAGAAGGTGAGAATTAGTTCTTAGTTGATGAAGAAGAAGAAGAAGGAGGAGGAGGAGAAGGAGAAGGAGAAGGGTTTCACTATGAAAGTGAGAATTAGTTCTTAAGGATTTTGGCTTTCAAGAAGGATTTTAGCTTTCAAGAAGAAGAAGGAGAAGGAGAAGGAGAAGGGTTTCACTATGAAAGTGAGAATTAGTTCTTAATTGAGTAATAAGGATTTTGGCTCTCCAAGGAATATTGACCCCTGTGTACGTCTTTTTCTTTCTCCCAAGGTTTTTATCCCAAGTGCACTTGCGAAACTTGTCTATAACAAATGCTTTTATCTCCTTGTTATTGGTGGGGCACACGTTCAAGTAGATATTCCATTTCCTTAACCATTTGTTATTTTGTTGCATCCAAGTCTTCTTTCTTTTGCATAGAGTATGATTAAAGACAATCCTAGGCCATCAGTCCTGGATTCTTTTTAAATAACTTATGAGTCTCATCATAGCAATAGCCTCAATGGGTGTCTCCCCCACTTCACTCAACATAATGTCATAAAGATACTGAATTTTTAAGTTTGAACTTGTTTGTAGTTGTAGACACCTAAAATTGTCCAATCTAATTAAATAAATATTTATTTTATTTAATTGTTTTAGCCTAATTCTTCTATTAATTGAATAAATCTTTATTTATTTAATTAATTCATTTATCCTCTTCTAGCCTTATTTCGCATTTAAATAAATACGTGTATTTATTTAAATTATCCTTTTTCTAAATTAAATAAATATTTTGATCCCACTTCTTCTATTAATTAAATAAATATTTATTTATTTAATTAATTCATTGGCCTTTTCCACCTATGACACATGTCATTCATCTCTTAATTCCTACACTACCTACCCTCTTATTATTTACTTATTTTCTCTACCTACCCTCTAATCTTAGCCAACCATTTATCTTTTACACCTCTCAATCTTATCCCTCCATTTCTTATAGTGTCTTCTATATAAGGAGATGCTTCCTTTATTATCAACCCGGACCCCCCGTTGATTACTTGACTACACTACGCTTTTGAACTTTCATATGCGATCCTATTGCAACCACATTTTCGTTCTTTGTTGAGCTCTTGTGCACATATAAAATCTGAGAGCAAATATATCAAGCAAGATCAATGGAGATAGGAAGAATGGAGATTCAAACCCTATTGGACATGTGATGGTATAATCTTTGTGATTTCATTTGATTTACATTGTCTTAGGTAATCTTCATATGTTATGGTGGATCTTTGTTGTTGTTAGGCTAGGGTTTTGTGGTTGAATTCATTTAGTCTTTCAACATTGTTGTTATCCATTTTCACCATATACAGTAATCAAACGTTTTTGAATTTTCTCAATTTGTTTCCATTGCAAGACAAAAGTACTGATTTCCCACACTTCACATCCATAAAGGACAACCAGAAGCACTAAAAGACTAAAAAGAGTTTGAAAGGTCTTCCAGTCCCATAACTCAACCTCTCTACACCTATTATAAAAGGCATAAAACGCTTTCCACCCTCCCAAAACTCTCTCGTTTCTACACCCTTCCCAACTTAAGTTTTTGTTGAAGTCAATACCAAGGTACTTGTAATCCGTTACTTCTTCGAGAGTATTAACTTCAAAATGGAACACATGTTGGTCATGTTTTCTTTTGGTAGAGAAAATCATCACTTTTGTTTTGCTGATGTTAACTTGCATCCCCACAGTTCTACAAAATTGCTCAAGGGATAGTAGGTGTTCAGAGTTAAATCAACATGTTAATTTCATACGGGAATAATTTGCAAAATTCAATGAACTCAAAGTTACCCATATTTTTCAAGCAAGTAATGACATGGCAGACACATTGTAAAATGGGTCGTCAAATGCAATAATGACCACACGAGTGTGATCTGAGAGGATTTGTGAGGAGCTTATTTCAATGAAGACGTTGATTTGATAGGGGTTTAAATAGTAGTTGAGCTGGCATATGTAACAGGATCTTGTGTGCCACCAAATTGGTTGAGCAATAATTAAAATTGATTCCCATTGTTCATTCATATGGGCAGGTTGGTGGATGTATATGCAACGGTTGTAGTGCTCATGAGAGAAGCGAGGTTTATAGAGATATCACAATGGAGGCAAAATTCACCATCATTGCATGCAAGCAACAATTGGTGTTCTTAGGCATGGTATGAGAGGAACGCCTCGAGAAAGACTACAAGATCTATTGTCTTCATTTTTGTCATACCAAAATGTGAGCAACCCCCTTGAATTTTTGTTAAAATTCATCCTTTGAATCCCTTTGCATGCTTCCGAAGGCTGAAATTTGTCTCAAATTTTGCCTATTTTGAATGTGTGCCTTTATTTGGTTTTCCTTGGTTAGTTTTTTATTGTTTTAAGTCTTTTGAAGGTCATACTGCAAGTTGGGGGTCTTTCTAAATGCATTGCAAGTGAAATTTATTCACTTGAAGTCGAGTCTTGAAGACCCGATTACAAGTGCAAAGGGGTTTTTGTTGACTATCTTGCACTTGCAATAATATCATTTTAATAAGCTCTAATTGGATCTTAAGCATCATAATGCAAGTTAGGGGTTTTGCAATGCACGTGCAAGTGTTTTCTTTACTTGCAATCAAGTTATAATGACCCGATTACAAGTAAGTTGTTTTTATTTTCTTTTGTTTAAAGTTACTTGTAGTCGGATGTTTGAAACTCGACTACAAGTCTTTTGCTTTTCCCAAGAACTTGTGGTCAAGTTCATATAGCCCGATCATATGTAGGAGTGTTTTCTTTGTTTTTCACTTGCAAGTTTGAGAATTTGATTTCCTCGGTCATTGTCTACGATTTTTGGGGAGTTCAATTAATGCAGAAGTGATTGCATCCAAAGGAGAGTCTCTTCCATATCGCCTATAAGTGCCTGGTTGATCTTTGCAAAGTTTGTAAGGTTTTTGTTGCTTCTTCTAGTCGTTTACTTGATTCGACGGGTTCCTCTTTTCAGGTATGATCTTTGTTTCCTCTTTCTTTTTTTATTGCACTAAGATTTTTACATTTTTGTTCATGTGTTGCGCTTGTTAAGTGTTTTCCATCTTTTCTTTAACTCATTGCAGATGTTGATTACTTGTAATCGGGTCTCCAAGACCCGACTACAAGCAATGGGATTTCCTATCACGCCATGGTAAATGTTTTTGCCAAGTTCATAGCCTTTCATTAGCGTCCAAGTATCAACCTCCGTTGTGAATTTTTTTCATTTATTCCATGGAAGCTTCGTGTTCTTCCCCTACGCATCCAAGCATGTGCCCTCGCTTTGCATCCATCATGGGCCTTGTGTTTGCATTGTGTTCTTCTCATTTATCGGCTCACATGTATCCGAGGCACATAGACTTGTTTATATTGTAAAGTATTATTTGTTATTTATTTCCCATCTATTGTCTAAGTGTAATCGAGTCATCCCTCTTAAAATGCAAGTCGGGTCTTCAAGACTCAACTACAAGTATTTCTCTTGCATTTTATTTCCCTACAAAGCTCTTTTTATGAGCAATCTATTGTATTCCATGTGTTTTGTGATACCAAGATTACTTATAGTCGGGTTTTCTAACTGGAAGCAAAATGTTGACTTAAGAATAAGATTTATCACATATTATTACAATTCTTATGAATTGCATATGCATATACCTACTTGCAGTCGGGTCTCTAAGACCCGACTACAAGTGAACTCTTGGCACTTTACTTCCCAAACTCTCATTGCAAATGCAAGTTTTTCCAATGCAAATAATATCCACTTGCAGTCGGGTCTTGCATACTCGACTACAAGTAAAATACATTGTTTTACCCTTCTTGCTTACTTGCAATCGAGTCCCCAAGATCCGACTGCAAGTACAAAAGATGGTCATTTCCCCTTTGCTTGGAAAACTCATATTATTTGCAGTCATATCCCTTCATGTCAAGATGCTTTCTAAAATGTCATTCCACACATTATCCTCTTGTAGTCGGGGTCCAAACCTCTTATTACAAGTATGCATCATTACTTGCAAACTTCATTTTTCCACTTGCAGTCGGGTCTTGCAAAACCCGATTACAAGTGCAAACTGTTTAAGTTTTTCCACTTGCAATCACCTCCACAAGATCCGATTTGCCCTCCCATCGTTGTCCAAGCTCATCCATAAACCATCTTTGAGTTAGTCCAAGTTGCTTCAAATCCTTCCCAAGTTGTGGTGTGAGCATTGGTTTTCAAGGCTTGAAGACTATGGAATCTCCAGTTGTTGTTGAAGATGTTCTTACCCTTTTAAATTTTCATCATAGCATTGCAGATTCTTGTTCAATGTCAGAAGAGTCGGCATCACCTCCAAACAAGAAGATGAAATACAAGTATGACAAATACCAAAATGAGATTGCTCCCACTCAGGTGGTCTCTCTCATTGATGAGATCTGAGACATAGAGATCGAACACATTGACATGTCCGACTACCTAGAAAGAACAAAGGGTTCACCTACACATAGGATGCAGTTGCTCCTGAACAGCCATATTCATTTGGTTTCATCTTTCCCGGTGGCTACCCTAGAATCTGAGTTTGTGCTTGCATGTGCATCTCGTTTTGATAAGGAGACTAGAACAATCAGAGGTGACGATGGGAACATCATTATCAGGTTGGATGCAGAGACCATTGATAAGATTTTCAAAGTTCTCGAAGCTCCAGTGTATGCAAACATCACAATGAAAAGTGCCCTGGATCACTACAATCAAAGAAGATCAAATTGCATTAGGCATGTTAATGCTAAGTGTCTGAAAACTCCCAGGACTTGATTTTCCAGATGGCCTAAGCTGTATCGCTATGACTTCATTGAAGAAGTTGGCGACATGATCACCCTTCTTAGCAGGATAATGGGTTTGAAACACTCTAACGTGTTTGAGATCTGGATGTACAAATGTATTGTGATCATGACGAAGGGGCAATCTCAAATTTTCTGGGGAGAGATCATCAGTGACAACCTTTGTGAATAACTTTCGCAAGTTCCCTCTACCCTCACCTTATATATGAATTCATACTTTGCGTATATCACAACATCACTCAGACAGTTTCCTAGTCTTTCTACTAAGGGTAACAAATCGTTGGTGCCAATATGAAAATATTATGATCAGCTGACTCTGAGGCCCGGCATAATTCATTATAGAAGAGTGCAGGATGCATTCTTTGGACACTTTATGTGCCTCTTTGACAAAACCCTCAAGAATAGAAGAGTCTTTGAAGCAGCCTAGAAGAAGGTGAATGAATACGACTACTAATTTCTTCAATTCCCAATTTTCACCTACATGAGAGTTGGATGCTTTGAAGGCCAACCGTAAATGTTGCCAAGGTACCCTATAGACAAGATCATCCTGATGGAGTTGGAAAGATAGTTGATGACAGTTAATGTAATATAGCTTGTCAATCATAAGTTGGGTATCAATATTTCTACACACAATCCATTGCAGATTGGTCAGTACTCTTTGAACACTTCAACAAGAGACTAAGCAATGGAAAATGAACTTTAGGAGATTAAGTTGAAGAAGTTTGTAGCGAGGAAGGATTTTTATTACCGAGGGATGATGGAGAAAATCAAGAGGGCCTTTACCCGTGTCTGTCATCTGGAAGATATTTGGGTTGATCTTTGCACTGAAGAAGAAATCTAGAGGATGGATTATAGTCAGCTCACCTTGGAGCAAATTGTTGATCTTGACTTAACCAGAAATTCAGAAGGCATGGTAGATGATGGAAAAATCCTTGATCCAAAGTACATAGATCAAAGAGTTGTTGAAGCCCCTCGTGCTTCTCCTCAATGGTCAAAGAAGGAATGTGACTCTATCTTTGATAGATTTCAGCCCATTCTCGCAAACACCAATGCTTGGCTGAAAAACAATAATGTCAGAACTATCAAGATCAAAGGTGGAGAAGAAGTTGATTCAACTGAACTTGTTGGATGAAGGTCTGAGGTCAGGATGAAGTCTAAAGAAGGTGCCTCTTCTTCCGACACTAGAATCAAGTTGATAGTCAACAAGGTTTTGGTTATCCCTACGCCAGAAGTGTCACTGAAAGGGAAGGAGAAAATAGAAATGCAAATACAGGTTATTGATGCTGACAATGATACTTGTGAGGAGAACACAACAAGATCACCTCCTTCTATAGGTTTGTAGTCTCCTCGTACAACCCTTCCCCAGTTATCATTGGATGTACCTATGTCCCCAATCGATACAGATGTAGATTCGTTCTCCATTGTTCATGTGGAACCTGTGGAACCAAGTACATCTGTCTGTGCCAGCATAGAAGTACCTATTGAGACCTCTCATGGTGGCTTGGAGAATGTTTTTGATATGAATCCTTTGTATATCATATTATCTAGTGTTTATCTTCCAAAGATCAACACTTCTACAATGAGTTTTGATAAGTTCATGACAAAAGCAAAGGATTGTCGTTGTCCAAATAGAAGCTTTTGCTCGAGTTACAGCTATGGTACAGGTAGAGCTTGTTTCTTCAAAAACCATAGTTGTTGTCTCTGATGTGAACTCATTAGAACTACCCCCATGGACGAGTTCAATCACACTTAAGAGGAAGAAGTAGGAGATCTCTTATGATATTTTTGATTTTTGATAGTTTGTGAAACTTAAGCTTGAAGCTACTAAGAAGGCAAAGATAGTTTCGCAAGTGGTAGTAGGCAAAGATAAGATTAAATATGCATAAGTAGCATAGCCACTAGTTGAGAAACCACTAGAAGAGATGCAACTGTCATATTACAGGCTGACCAAGATAGAACTTGGGAAACAGGGACATTTTGGTCTCAAGCATGATGCCTAAGATTTTGTCGCTTCTGTGGTCCAAAGCTACGATGAGCTGCTTGTAAAGAAGGATGAGCTTAAAGAGAAAAATTCACAACTCATCACAATGATCCAAAAGATTACAAACTCTTCAGAGCAGGTTGATCCATTGACCTCCTCTACCTCTGAAGATTCTATCAAACAAATGGAGAAGGTTGCCCAAAAAGCCAAGGCAGTGGATTATTGGGTAGATCAACTGATTGATTAGAGTACCCAAGTGGTGAAGAAAGCATTGCACGTGTTGAGCAATGTAAGAGTAGCAAAGGTAAAACTGAACCAAACCTTGGAAACTTTCAACCGTAGTCTATTTTTAGTTGAAAATGACTTGAAGATCTGGCATGAGATGGATCAAGTCAAACTAGAAATTCCATGCAACAATATGGTGATTCTGAACAAGGAAAGATACATAGAATTTGAAGAACTCATGACAAACAAGTCATTGGTCATCAAGGATCTCATCAAAGATGTGCAAGCCACCCTTGAGATGAGTGATGAAGCTAAGCAGGATATCATCTCTAGTTTTGGCAAGAAGTCATGATGGAGAGTTGCTTGTTGAAAATACGATTCTCGATGACTTAGTGTCGAGCCTTCGTCAAGAGTTATGGTTGGAGCAGTTTGTTGTAGCTTTGATTCACAATTTCATGAATTACCAGGTGTTATTTGATAAAATGCAAACTATTCTCAAAGAACACAGAGAGGCAACAATTAGGTGTTTTGATATCATCATCAATACTGTTGCGGTTGCTAGAAATACAGCAGGTCCGGACCTTGATGAGTTGTAGAGATCCATCAACAATTTTGAGTCTTTTAGGGTCTTAGATGTAAAGGAATAAAAAGTATCTCATGACACTAACTCTATATTTTATGTATTTTATTTTTTACAAGTTACATGTAAAGACAAATTTTGTAATTGCAAGTGTCACTTTCACTTGCATTCTTGTAAAATGTAATTACATGTAAAGCAACTACAAGTTGAGTTAGATTAGGATTGTAGTTGGAATAAGTCATAGTGGTTGAGAGAATTTATCAAGTTAGTTAGGATTCTATCGCCTTTTTCTCAAAGCCCCTCTCCTATATATACTCGATGGTGCTCTATGTAATTATCATCTTTTTGGCAACCAAGTAAACTCTGCATATTTTTGCAAATGTAAAGACTTTGAGGTTGAAGTTATAAATTGTTTATTCTCAAGTAAATATCAAATAATTGTAATTCCAGACTTTGTGTTGAAGCCATACTTTGTGTCCTTTGTGTTCATATGTCATATTGGAGCATTTCTTTGTACTTATTTGAGGTTGTGGAAGATTGTTAAGAAGAGCTTCACCCCAAAATATCTGCAAACTTTGTGTTGTAAATACCAAAGGTGGAATTAGTTTAGTTTGTTGTTAGAAGATGAGAAAATTTACAAGACTTTGTGCTTGTAGTAATTCCCGTCTAAAGTAAATTGAAGGTGCATCATATTTGCAGACTTTGCGCTGCCATATGTCGTACGTTGTTCTCATTGCATCATTCTGAAAAGGGTAGATAGGAATTTATAAACTCAAGACTTTGTGCTTGATTATTGTTTTCCCATCCCGAAGGAAGTGATGGAAGTCTTTGTGCTTTCAGGAAAATTCACTTCCTTTCTTGGTTTTATTTTAAATTGCTGATATTTTTACTTCAAAATTATTGCTTCTTTTATGTGAAGAGGAAAGAGCATAATCTTTTCTGAAATAAGAGAAAAGGTTGTTGTCCCATCCATTTTAGATTAAATTAGTATTAGTTAAGTGTTATAAAAGGGGGAGCCTTCCCTAAATTAGGAGAGTTTATACTCACGTGTTGTGGTTGAAACCACAATTGTGCACATCCTTGCGGGTATACAAAATTTTCAACTAAGAAGATCGAAGACTCAAAATTTTCATAGATGGTTGACATCCTCCTAGGAGATGATTATATGAAATCAAAATTTAGGTATATCACGAACATCGACATTGCATCCATTTTTTGTCCATGGTGTTTTGAACTCGACTAAAAGGAGGACACATAATGGGTGATGAGGGAATGTGTTCGAAGGAATGGAAGCATAGGATGAAAACATTCATCGCAAAGGATTTCCCAAGTGAAGGGTTTGTGACGAAGAGCAAGGAGTGGATGCAGACAACTAAATTTGAGCCTTCAATGTGGTCTTTCTATTTGTGGAGTGTGGATGAAGATAAATAAGTGAGACATGCAGAAGTTCTAGTGGGATGGGAGTACATCAAATTTTTATCATAATTTTGAATATTAATTTTTTGTTATAAATATTTAGTCTTTTATAAGTTATTTTTTATTATAATTATGCATGTAAATATAGTTAAAATTCTTAAATAAAAAATAAACAAATTATTATAAAATTAAACATAAATATAAATAAATTCTTAAAAACTAAAATTCAAAAAATTAGAATTGAATAAATTTAAAATAAAAAATATCCTTATTAAATAAAATTTATCAAATATTTATAAAAGATTAAATATGATCAATAATATTAAATAAAATAACAAAAAAATTGGGTTCACCCTACAGTGTAACAACAAAGTTGCAAGCCATGTTGATATGGCGTCTTGGGTTCACGTCACATGCAAGTTGCTTTGGCAAAGAAAGAGACCAATGAGTTGTTAGACGTGCATGCCCCCCACATGCCATGGTGGAAGACCGCAAAACCACATAGGGTTGCCTCAGTAGCAGTAGGAAAAGGAAGGACGTGAAGGTGAGGAGAATAAAAGGCACAGAGAGATAAAGAAAAGCAAATAAGGCACTGAGGAGTGAGGGTAAGTGGAATCGAAGTAACCGGTAGAGGAGACAAGGTGTGGTAAGGAGAGATACGAGGTGGTTGCAAAAGGCGTGGAGCAATAAGGGTTTCAAGATGAAAGTAGTTGGAGGTAGAGGAAAATGAAGGTGGTCGAAGGTCGAGAGAATCAATGAAGGTGGGAATCGAATCGACTACAACAAACAATCTCTTGCAACTCAATGTTCCTAGACTTTGTAAAGGGCTCTTCCCCTTGACCCTATCTTGGGGGCACTGCCCCCAAACCCCCATTCAATAATTTGGGGGGAAACTGTGCCAATAAAAGTGGAGAAAATTTAACCTCTGAGTCTGATTAGGCTCCATACAACAACAATCCAGTGAATATAGTGTTCATTTTGTCACTTCTATGTCTTTGTCTTGTGATGATTTTTTTTAAACCTAAATACAACATACTTCTTGAGGTCTTCTCAATGTGATCTTACTGGTTCATAGTTCCAGTCAAAATTTATTATTGACCAAAACAAATAACAATTTTATTTTTTTAAATCAATATTAAATTTATGTATTTTTTAATTTTAATAGAACAATTAATTAAAATAAAATATATATCTTTCAACATATATTTTAAAATTAAAGAAAATCAATTACCATAAACAAATGTCATCGCTAATATTGATAGTGTTTCTTTTGGTTTGTTTGTTTACTTTAAGTCTTTCAACGATGGTAATATCAATATGCACATTTTCCCATAAATATATTACGAAAAGAATGTTGTGTTGTGAACTAAATAATGTTTCTTTTTTCTTCTCATTCTCAAACGCCCTTGCACTGAAATGTATTTAATAATAATCTACGATGCAACTTATAATGGATAGCTATAAAATCAAATCTGAATTATGATAATACAATAATAAAATTCAATCTAAAAATAATAATTTTATAAAATGTTTAATAAAAATATTAAAATATAGTAATAAAAGTTTAGTCTTTTTTTTTGCTTTTGTAAATAGTTTAATAAATAATAAAAATACAATAATAAGAATATATTAAAATACGATAATATAATCATGTATAATAATAATTTTGTATTAATTACAATAATACAAAATAATAATGATGATTTAATATTAAGAACGATATATTAATATAATATTTTTTAAAGTGGAATAATGAACAAATATGATGTATTTCGACATCTTTTACATGAAATTTTCAAAATATCTAGGTATGCTAGTTATTTATTTCGAGAATACATCTTTTTCATTTTTAATTAATATCAATAGACATTTTTAATTGTAGTAAGGGGTGGAGTGTAGAAATAACCAATGAATCTTCACAATGCAATCTGACTCAACTAGTAGATTATGCACTTCTCAAATCTTTTGTTCTATAACACGCTAGCTCTTCACCCACACAATTTACAAAAAATGATTGATAATCTATATCCATTCCATTATGTTATTGTTGTCTCTTTATCAGCCTAGAACCTTTTAATAACATTTGCAACTTGCCATGTTGGCCAAGGATATATCCTTAGCTCAAAATGATATGAAACATGTAGTGAAATCAACCCAAATCAAGTGTATTGTCATAAGTAATTTCGTGCACTTCCTATCATGAACTTAATCGGTCTCATTTTATTCTCACACTCTTCCTTTAGATGATGCACATTGCCTTTATCTGGTGCATCCAACAAAACTTTTGCATAGTCATCCATGTTAGGAATTGCATGTAGAAAATATCAATTATATGCAAACAAATATTAAACAAATGAATGAAAAACACAAAAATAATAACAGAGAGGAGACAATTTTAATGTGGTTCACCCAAACTCGGGCTACGTTCACCAAACAGAGAGTTCAATATTATTATCCAGTAAATCGAATCAACTACAACAAACAATCTCTTGCAACTCAATGCCCCTAGACCCTGCGAGGGGCTCTTCCCCTTGACCCTGTCTTGGGGGCACTGCCCCCAAACCCCCATTCAATAATTTGGGGGGAAACTGCGCCAATAAAAGTGGATTTTAACCTCTGAGTCTGATTAGGCTCCATACAACAACAATCCAGTGAATATAGTGTTCATTTTGTCACTTCTATGTCTTTGTCTTGTGATGAAATTTTTTTAAACCTAAATACAACATACTTCTTGAGTAACTTTACTTATCTTTTGAGCCATAAGCCAAAACAACTGACAAAAGTAGAATGTAGTACCAAAAGCAATGAAAGTTTAGCATAGTGCATATATCGCTTTTGAGAAACAAACCTAATAAATCTAACACAAATTCATAAATGTAGTAGATGACTAGGAACTTTTGAAATTTATGATATATGTCCAAACTTCCTATGTTGTTTATGAACTGACACACGACAATAATGATAACATCAACATCTACAACTGACATTCTATCTTAACATCAATGACAACTTCTTCATGTTTTAATAGGTTCCTTCAAAATGTGTTATAGTTTTGAAATCAATAACAATTATTTCCAACACCTTATCTATAAAAATATTAATATTTTATAATAAACATTATACTTCCAAAATAAATAGTACATAAATTTTATATTTCCAAATACGTAGTAAATAAAATAGTTCCAAATTAAAATTAAAAAATAAAATAAGAAAATAAAATAACTCTAAATTGATATCAGTTATAGATAGATGTATTTAAGATATCTATACAAGCTTAATTGTTTTAATTATATATATATATATATATATATATATATATATATATATATATATATATATATATATATATATATATATATCGTCTTCTCACATTTTTCTTAATGAAGGGATGTGAGTTATTCTTCAATTGAGTTATGTTTACTCTCCAAGTAATATTTCCCTTGTATAAATCTATTAATGATAATCATACATGGAGTTAAATTCATCAATAAAATATTTTCTCTTTCTCCTTGAAGCCTTTTCGTACATATACTTGTGAGATTTATCTATAGCAAATATGTCTTTATTTATTATTTGATAATATTAAAATGGGGAACTAAATTTCAATCCCTTGAGACAAGATATCGATGATGCTCTGATATGGTTAAGACTTTATGATTTGCCAATAGAGTATTGGGACCCTGAAACCTTGAGAAAAAATCAAAGTAAAATTAGAACATTTATAATGGCATGTGATAAAATTGAAGAAGGGGATTTTGGAATGTACATGAGATTGTGTGTAAGGGAAAATCCTTACCCCCACCCTTGGTAGAGGAGATCAAAACAATATATGAGTCAAAATTTTGGAGGGAAAAATTCAAGAGGGAGATCCCATGAATAAAATGCAAAATTGTTCTAACATAGGGCATACACTTGAGAACTTTTTACCAAAAAAGAAGAGGGCATTAGGTGTGCAACATCTTTGAAACCCTAAAAGAGAGATCGAAATCTATCCAATGAGCTAGGAGACTCTGAGATCCTTGGAATGGAGGACTTTGGGAATAATAGAATAGGAGTAATGGCACTCGGGAGGAAACTAGTGGTAAATTCAAAGAGGAGGTGAACATAATAGATAACTCAAAAATGATTCCTTGGAAATTATTTGAAAGCCCCTATAAATTTTGGAGTCAAAGGATTACAACATAAATAAAATCTCATATCAAAAGGCTATGGAGGTCTTTGAAACTCAATCCAACAAAAAACAAGGAGGAAGACCTTGTTGCCAAAAACTTAAGGGATGAAGGTAAATTGCTAGAGAAAGAGCTGGTCAGAGACTCCAAGGAACAAGAAATTGACATCCTAGAAGAATGAATGTTGTGCCAAATGAAATCAAAGATGGAAAAAATTAAAATTGGGGAGAAGAGCAACAAACAAAGGGAATAAATAAAGATAATTTGGAGATAACAACCAAGACTAATGGATAAAGGACGCTAAGATTTGATAAGGGAATCAATCTTTCCAAGGAGCAATTAAACTCATGGCATGGAATGTTAGAGGCATTGATGCCTTTGATAAGTGTTGTATGCTCAAGTGCCAAATTGATGTGAGAAAATCTGATAACATTATGACATAGGGCTATCCCACAATAATGGTTCCCACTTTTGCCAACGAAGAAAACTAGCAGAGGCGGGGAATTTTTTTATTTTATTTTTTTAATTAATTAATTAATTTTTTTTGGGGGGGGGTGGGTTCAAACGAACTAGGGGTGTTCGAGCGAACCCTCCCCCCCCCCCCCCCCTAAGGGTTCGATCGAACCCGGTTTTAAATTTTATTATTATTATTTCTATAAAAACCGAAAATGACAGTTTAACTGTCATTTTCAAGTTTGGAGTTTTTTGTGTCCAGAGGGGGTTAGAGTGAACCCGACCACGTCACCATGCCCTATCAATAGTAGCTAGCACTTCTCACCTTTTAGCTTTTGACCTACATTATTTCAGGTGCACAAAATAACCTTTTTTTGTTTAATAATGTTTTTTTTAATTAAATTTATTTAAAAATTAATATATAATGTGTTTGTTAATTCATTTTTTAATTAAATAATTATATATTTATTATTTTTCAGCATTTTAGAAAAACATCTGAAAATTTAATGTTTTGATTTAAAGTAAATTTGTTTTTTAAATTAAATAACCATGTATGTATTTTTGTTTCAACTTTTTTTAAAAATGTTATGAAAAACTTCGAAAACTAAGGTAGTAAATTAAAACTTAGAAAACCCTTAAGAAAAACATTAGCAAAATAAAAAATTAGAAAAATATTACAAATCTAAATATAATAAATTAAAACGTTAGAAAAATTAATAAATTTAAATTTTAAAAAACATAATAAAACTTAGATAACAAATTAAAACAAATTAGACAAAATAAATCCTCTACATGACCCCTTTTCACATCCTATTACACACACAACATGACCGCTTAGGACCCCTTAAGACCACATATGCCCCTGATGACACTACATGTCCCCTTAGGACCATTGAGGATCACATAGTGGACCCTAAGGGGTCATATGTGGTCCTAAGGGGTCACACGTTAACAAATGCATGACCCCTTAGGACCACATATGACCCTTTATAACATCCTAGTGTGTACGACATACCCCTTAGGAACACATAGTGTCCTAAGGGGTCATATGTGGTCCTAAGGGGTCACGCACGTGTTCTAACACATGCGTGACCCCTTAGGACCACATATGACCCCTTATAAAATCCTAGTGTGAACAACATAACCCTTAGTCCATCACATAGTGTCCTAAGGGGTCACGCATGTGTTAACACGTGTGTGACTCGTTAGGACCACACATGACCCCTTATAACATCCTATTGTATACAACATGTACCCCTTAGGATCACATAGTGTCCTAGAAGGGGTCATATGTGGTCATAAGGGGTCATACATGTGTGTTCTAACATTGTACATGTGTGACCCCTTAGGACCACATATGACCCCTTAGGACCACCTAGTGTCCACGACATACAATCCCTTAAGATCACATGTATAGTGCCCTAAGGGGTTGAATATGTGGTCCTAAGGGGTCATACATGTGTGACCCCTTAGGACCACATATGACCCCTTATAACATCCTAGTGTACATACGACATTCCCCTTAGGATCACATAGTGTCCTAAGGGGTCATGTGTGGTCCTAAGAGGTCACATGTGTGTTCTAACACATGCGTGACCCCTTAGAACCACATATGACCCCTTATAAAATCCTAGTGTGTACGACATATTGGTCCCTTAAGATCACATAAATTAGTGTCCTAAGGGGTCAAGAATATGTGGTCCTAAGGGGTCATGCATGTGTTCTAACACACGCGTGACCCCTTAGAACCACACATGACCCCTTATAAAATCTCTCTTCCCTTGATTTGCTCAACTGGCATGTGTTTTAATTTAGTACATGATGTATATATCTTTAATGGTCTCTCTCTCTCTCTCTCTCTCTCTCTCTCTCTCTCTCTCTCTCTCTCTCTCTCTCTCTCTCTCTCTCTCTCTCTCTCTCTCTCTCTCTCTCTCAAATTAATGTTATATCTCTCTCTCTGTCATGAAAATGATCTCCCTCTCTCTCTTGAATTAATTTTTTAATAATTTAAAATGTATGTATGTGATCTATATAGATAAATTTATATATGTTTTAATTTAGTAATTGTATGTTTATATCTTTAATGATCTCTCTCTCCCTCTCTCTGAAATTAATGTTAGATCTCTCTCTAGATGTCATGATTTAAATGATCTCCCTCTCTCTCTCATTAATGTTTTAATAATTTAAAATGTATGTATGCGATCTATATAGATAAATTTATTTATATTTTAATTTAGTACACTATGTATATATATTTTTGTAATGGTCCCTCTCTCTCTGAAATTAATGCTCTCTCTCTCTCTCTCTCTCATGAAAATGATCTCCCTCTCCCTCTCATTAATGTTTTAATAATTTAAAATGTACATGTATGTGATCTCTCTCTATATATAAATTTATATATTTTTAAATAATGATCTCCCTCTCACTCGAACTTTAAAATTATTTATTTAAAAATTTGAATTATGCAAGAACTTCATGTATATATATATCTATTAATTATGCGAGAACTTCACATGTGTACATTTTAATTTTTAATGAGCTCAAGATTAACGACCTCTCTCTCTCTCTCTAGAATGTAACTGATTTTAATTTATAATGTTTTAAATTGAATTCACTTCATGTGTGTGTGCTTACGTATTTATTTTAACTTTATGACCTACCTAGATAGATGGCATCCCAAGATCCAGTCCATGATCATGTACATGATCAGGATCCACCTGCATAGGCTCCTGATCAGGATCCACCTGCATAGGCTCCTGATCAGGATCCACCTGCACAGGCTCCTGATCAGGAGCCACATGATGATATAGATCCTCCACACCAGGATCCCTTGTTGCCCGATATTGCTACCATTTTCCACTACAGTGACCGTGAGCTACAGAGGTTGAGGGTCATATTAGATGACCCACAGAATGATGGTATGTACAAGAGTACATGCGAATCCATTTTTTATAGTTTGCGGACATTGAGAGACCGCTTAGTTAGTCACACCTCATTTTCACCTAAGGTTATAGTTGATATTTATAAACAGTTGAGAAGTAAGGTGAGGGGTCGTGATTCTTTTGTTGATGTGGTGAGGGTGGCCTTGAAGGAGACCATCAAGGAGAGATGTTTTCCATAGTATCAAGAGAAGAGAAAGGTGAGAGGATATTAGGTCACAAGATGTATCGATCCACAAGTTGCATTTTTTATTTACCCACGCTTCTTAGCTGCCCATGGTCATTATCCTAATAACGACTAGATACCGTTATACTTTGCACAACAGGTATTCGTTGAGGTTCATTATCAGATGAAACCAAACTACCTTGATATTCCAGCATATTATGGATATGGGAGGGGTAGGATTGCTGACAGAGATGTATATCCTAGGCCTGATAGAGCTACATGTAGACACAGTGACCTTGTTGGTGAGAGATTTCCGACAGTAGTCCCAGCCCTCACCCCCATAGCGGATCACATTGTGATTGCTTCTCAGAGAGAAGCAATTGATAGGATTGGACAGATTGCATCAACAACAACCACCATATCATCTGACAAGCTGGGCAGATATATGATGAGCCGACCACATTCGAGATCATCCATAGATCATGCATCTTCTAGTCACGGGGTGGCTTTAGATTCAGACGATCAGTATATTACTGTTGGCATCCCCTCCCCAGATGAGGTAGCGACTATAGTAGGAGGTGGTAGACATGTATAGATGTCGTAGTATTTAGCCGAGGACCTGCTACATTCTTACCATTTTATTTCATCTCGACTTGGGATACCATTGGTTGTTGTTAGAGAGGAGATTCTCAGAGACGGGCAGGCTACCACTACATCGACGCATACCCCGAGGCAGTCACAACATTGTCATCACTCTACGCATGCTCCGGGCACTAACCCACCTATAGATCACTTTGTTGCTGCAGAGGAGGAGATACAAGTTGATCAGGTCCATATCACAAATGAGGGCTTGGATTCATTTGAGGAGCAACTACGAGGTTTGAGCCATACTAGGTTTATAGATATGCTAATATAGTCAGACACTTCATCCACAATGCCTAGTTATCTAGTTAGCCCCTTACACTCTTCAGTCATACGTATAGCCAAAGAGAGACATGTAGGCACAAGTGATGTGGTTGATACGATCACAGGACATGATCAGACTATAGAGCCTACTCCTGATACATAGGTATGTACATGTGCGTTTAAATTTTTACAAGATGTATATGTTGTCATGTACGATAAATCTATATAGATCATTTAATAAACAATAGAAGTTAACTTGTATCATTTAAATTGATCATGTACTAATTCTTAAATACATGTATATATGTATATGTATAATAGTCAGCTCATGTCACTCCTAGCTTGAGCTTTGAGCATGTGCGTAGGAGAGATTCTTTCGATGCTACTCAGGTTGTTAGTGGACATGTTAGTTATGGTTTTTTGTATATATGTACATGTATGTATGTGCGTTACAATTTATATTTGAATTTGAATTTAACTAGTCGGATTTGATTATATTTAAAAATATGCACACATGTATATGTGTAGAGATCTATATTTAATATTTAAATAAATTCTACTTTTGTAGGGGTCTATTGGACATCCAGACTCTCACCAGGATTCTCCCTCAAATGGTCGCTCTGTTCGTGACTAACACGATGCATGTTGATTTGCTGGACTTTATAGCTCATTTGTTTATCTTTTTATATATGTATATTTTAGACTTTCATATTATATATTCATGCATGTATGAAGTGTCTAGATTATACTTTATACAGTTTGTGTTTGATCAGCTTATATATTTCATGCATGTATGTTATATTATGTACTTTATGCAGTTTGTGTTTGATCCTGGATTATATATATCATGTGCATGTATGGTTAGATTATACTTTATATGTATAGTTTGTACATTTGATCCTGGATTATATATCACATCATTTGTATTTAGATTATATATGATCATGCACATGTTAGATTACTTACACACTTTATATATATTTACAGTTCAAGTGTTTGATCATATTTGTACATTTGATATATATACTTTAAATATTTATTTAAGTTAAATGACGTGTTTGATTATATATAACTTATTAGATCACATGTGTATATGTATGTGCATATTTGATTATTCTTTTAAATTATATTATATAAGATCATCTAGATTGAATTGGTGTAAATGTTTAATTTAAAAAATGTTTTTAGGAGTTCTCTAAAACTTTCAAATTTATATATATCTATGATTGAATTTGTGTACCTAAAGATAGATTAAAAAAAGATTGATATGTTTATTTAAATTTTAAATTTTACTACATGTAACATGGATATGTAGATATGCATTGAATTTAAATGAATTTGTGAACAATATATGGACACCCCACTGTGCAAGCCATGAACAATATAAAAATCACACTTGTTCATATCAAACGAACAAACTCAAGTTAATGAACATATTCAATAATTTAAATTCTAGGTGTACTTATAGGTGTACTAAATAGTTCACACCATGCACTTCTAGGTGTACTAAATAGTTCACAACACATCAAGTGGTTCAAACCGCTCTTCAATTATTACACACATGTCCTAATTTAATATCAAATTTACACATACATCCTAATTTAATATGCATTTTTAATTAAATTACACATGTGCATTTTTTATTAAATAAATACATTCTTAATTTACTTTACATACATGCTAAATTATTTTAACAACTTACAAATTACATATGCATGCATGCATTTAGAATTAGATAGACTATACATCCTAATCAAGTGCATACATCGGGCCTTAACACATTTTCAACTCATCCACATGTCCCAATTTACTTTACATACGTGCATATAAGTATTATTTAACATGTACATTAACTTCATACATTCTAATTTAATATAATTAAAAAATTCATATTTAACTAAACAATATATGGTCCACACAAGCCATATATATCAAATATTAAATTTAAACACTTTAATGCATTTAATAATTTATCCAAGTTTCAAAACAGTTAAGTTCTAATTTACCAAGTATTATCTGATAAGTATTATTTAACATGTACTTTGGTTTACTAAATAGTTCATACCCCATCAAGTGGTTCAGACTGCTCTTCAATAACACTTAATATTTTCTCATGATCTTCACTATCTAGTCTCCACTTATGAGACCGCCCGTGACGTGGAACTGTATGAAGAATTAGGCCAACAACAATGACCAAGTGGCTATACTGATATACCTTGTTGTCAATTTGGTATTCAGTGAAATGAAACCCATGTTGAACAATTTTAACTTGTTTGAAATATGTCCCTTGCACTACAACTGACCCTGCATGTACATGTATATAAGAAACGAGAAATTAAAAATTTGCACGTAAGCGAGCTATGTACATATAAAAATTAAAACATGTGCAGATGTTTGCATGTTTAAAATAAATTTATTTAAAATAATTTAAATGTTCAAATCAGTTCAAAGCTATGGGAAAGGACATTCCATCGCTCATTTCATATTTTGTTAAATTCTTTCTCTCTTTTGTGCAATGCAATAAATAATAAGTAACACCTTCTATATTTCCATCTTCTGCCATGACTGCAAAAATATCTCCTGCAATTTGAAACAAGTTAAATAAATTTAAAATGTATGTACTCGATTTAAAATTTATATTTAATTTATTTACATGTACGCAACATTTTTAAAGGAAATATATATATAATTTAAATATATGTGTACGTCATATACCTTTTTTAATCAATCTTGAAATATGGTCATAATCACTAGAAATCGAAGGAATGTCTTCAAAGATTTCGTCCTCATTTGAATCCTCATATGTGTCAGAAACATCTAGTGACACCAATTTCCATTCACTAACATATCCAAGCTCTTGGTTCTTGCAATCAACAGATTTTTCCAAATTACAATTAGAACAAAAACATGAATAATCCCTAGGGTACAATGTCCATGGGCTATTATCTGTACTCATGACACAATGAAAAGATCTTGTCCTCTCCACGCTCTTGCATCCATGCATTGATCTTCTATCCACATCTGTAAAACATACATGTGTACACAAACATACATGCAGATCAAGTTGTTAAATTAAAACATTTGAACTAGGAACATTTAAAAAAAAAAAATTTAAAATTTAAATAAAACACTAAAAGAGAACACGTACCGGTTATCTCCCAAAACACTCTATATGGAATGGGTCTGTATGTTCTCGATGATGATTCACCAGGATAATTAGGTTGCACAAAGTGTTTCTTACACCATTCAACAACATCATGTGCATCGTTTATATGATCTCCTATATAAATTATTTGATGCTTTCTTAGAGCACGTTTGATACAAACTCCCGCACCACCATGTTCACCCTTTCCACGACCACTCTAAAAACTCCAAACATGTGGTATTTTGTCATTTCGATGATATATACATAGTGCATAAAATGGCCTCGAAGATTTGAATTGTGTCGCACATCCATTAGACCAAACAAAATGTTTAACTATTGTTATGCCTCTCTCTTTCAAATATTCAAAAAACTTCTTAAAGCAATGTTGTACAAAAAGTGTGTCATGCTCCTTATCATCACTGATATAGAAGTGGTACTCTTTCTTAATGACACAATTTTCAAATGTACTATCAACACCATCCAAATCCATTTGTGCATGTCGATAACACACACGCACCATAATAGTGATTTGCTTTGAAAAAGTAATACTCTAATTGAATCTCTTTTTGATGTGCAAAAGAGTAATTTTCTGCGAAGTCCACTACGAATAGAATAGTTCCAAGTGGGAAAGTGTCTCTTAATGTTTTAAATTGTTCTGCTTGCCACTTGGCAAAAAAATCATGGCATATGTATAGTTTTATCAACTTACGAAAATTTTCCATAAATGTTCCAATAGGTATTTCCTCTTCTACATAATCTAACCTTGTAGATTCCTTTCCAAATTTTGTTTCAATTTTTTTGTACTTGTAACTCTTGCAATTTACCGTCTTCCTCATGTCAATATCTTCATCTCTCAAAGGCAATTTAGCCAACTCCCCGCATGTTCCACAAATTCCTTTTATGCAATTTATTTGACCGGTTGCATTATCATCTGATTTATCACATAAGATGGATGCTATGAATTGACTTGTTCGTTTAGGAGGAGATTTTTCATAACCATCACTATCTTCTCTAATCTTTCGAAACACCTGATAGTACAGATCAAATTCGATGTGATAACGACAATAACAAGTTTCAAAGACTTTGTTTACATTCACATAATATGGCCTTAATCGTTCAAACGTGGTTTGTCCAATCTTTATATGAGGCTTTGTTTTAGTAAACAACACATACAATGCATGTTTTGTTGTTGTGTCTAACCAATGTTTTACATGGAGATAATAACGATTAGGGCCAATCCTTTGCTTGATAACATCTCTATTGTTTGATGAAGGACGAGTATTATCATTCCAAAAGCTTGTCACGAAGTTCCTAACAACATCTTCAATTCTATCAGAACGAGGAGCTCTACACATACTTTCCCAATTCCCTTATGAGGTAGTATCATCCAAACTCTTTCTCCTTTTCACATATTTTGATATTGTCCTTCTACGAAAACCAAACTCAGATGACAGTGAAGAGATTTGTCTTTTTGAGGCAATCTTTTATTTACTAAAGATGTCAACATCACTCTTCTTGAAATGGTATTATCTACTATTCGAGTTTTTTTACCAATGTTCACCAAACCTTTCTTAACATTATCAACAATAGATTCTGGTAGTTGAGAAGTTTTCCTCTTTTGACTTGTTGTATCTATACCCAACAATTTTAGTGGATCTATTAAGTCTTTACGAGTAAGTACAATTGATATCAATTGAGATTTCTCTAGTGTAGTATCAAGATTGTAGAAATGAGACATTATTTCTTTTGTACTGTTATTCATTGACCTCCTTATAGTATGTCTAGGTTCTTCACCGAGACGTTTCAACTCATCCACGTCCATTTGAAGTAAATGATCTAAATTTTTATAATAAATATTTCTCTTCACCTGTTTAGCTAGATCCACAATATGCTCATCCATACTGGTGGTAGGAGGTAAGGTGCCAAACCCCTCTCCTTCAACCTCCATTGGTTCAACTTGGACAAGTTCCTCCCTATGTTCGTCAACTCTATTGCGTTCTTCAACAGGCTCATTTGCCTCAACTCCCGCTTGAGAACTCCCTTCTTCTCGAGCCCGTTTTGCACATAATTTAAGATAACAAAGAATATTTTTAATGTAATGAAATTCCAAGTTTAATTTGAAACCAAATTTTCAAGTCATTTAGTAAGACCTAAAAAATTATGTTATAACAGGTGGACTATTATGTCATATTTAAGACCTATTATTGCATAATAGACCTCCTAATATCACATGTAATAGGTCCTAATATCTGCATAATATAGGTCTTAAGGGGACTCTTGAGTATAATGTGAAATATTTTTGCATACGTCCAGTCCTATAAATAGAACCTATTATGACATAATAGGTTCTAAATTTATGTCATATTTAATACCTATAATCACATAATAAGTCCTAATATCACATAATAGGCCTTATTATTACTTAATATGACCATGTATGCAAAAACATTTCACATTAATATACTTGAATCCCCTTAAGACAAATATATTACATGATATTAAAGGACCTATCACATGAAATTAAGTAGGTCGTAAATATAATATAAGTTAGAACCTATTATGACATAATAGGTCTTATTAATTATGACTTAATACATGACCACATATGCAAAAACATTTCACATTATACTTGACTCCCCTTAAGACCTATATTTGCATATTATAGGACCTAAATTATGCAATAATAGGTCATTAATTGATCACATGTACATAATAGGCCCTAATATATCATAAATATAGGTCTTAAGGCCCGAACTCAAGTATATAATGTGAAATGTTTTTGCATATGTGGTCATGTTATTAAGTCACAATAAGACCTATTATGTCATATTTAAGATAGGTATTATCGCATATAATAGGTCTTAATATCACATAATAGGTCCTAGTATCACATAATAAAGGTTTTAAGGGGACTCAAGTATAATGTGAAATATGTTTGCATACACTTGAAAACAAAGAAGACACAATGTTTGTTTGTTTGAAAGTGTTTGATTGTTTTGATCATGCAAGCACAAATCCTAGGGCTAGATGAGACAGTAGTTGTTGAATCTCACTTGGGGGGTTACCCCAAGCTACACAATTCAGAGTGGATACTTAGGTGCTTGATCCCACTGGCTCCCCTCCACGACACTCACTTCTTCGAGGCAGCCAAGCACCAATCCCCACGAAAAAGTCCCTGTGGTGAACTTTGTATCTCTACTAAGAATCGTAAGAATGTGAGTCGTTTAAGAGGTCCGACCTCCTGCACCAACAACTAGAAGGTTTTTGGCTTCTAACACAAAAGGTGTCTAGTAAGGGCATCTGTTTGGGTGGCTATAATCAGTAGCATGTTACACTCCATTAAATGGAAGGCCTCCCAACCTATAGAGGTTGTGCTCTATAGGGTTTATGGGGAGTCATAACATCGTTATAGCAGCATGTAACACTCGTTGCATGCAACTTTCGTCACAAACACATTTATTTATAGTGGCTTGGAAGAGCTTGGCTTTAGCTTGTTACCACTTTGGGTCGTTCCCTCTCACCGAGTCTTAAGGGCTATTCAAGAGGCAGACCCCTTTCTAAGGATAAAACAAAAAGAGCCTATTGTTGAAGACATAAAAGAAAAGTTTGTCAATTTTAGAGCACCAATTGAAGTGTTTGCTAAACTATAAAGACACGTGGTTTCAAAATCTAAATTAAATTATATATTTATGGACTATCTAAATTAAATTATAAATTATAAATAATAAATGCGAAAGAGAGGGGTCCTAAATATCTAAATTTTAAATTAAAACCATGATCTATTATAAATGGACTTGAGGGGGGAGAGAAAATGTCAATTACACAACAAGCAAGTTAATGGAATTTGAAATTTGCAAATACACATATTATTTCAAATTAAAACATAATTATTTTTAATTAAAACGAGATTTATTTTAATCCTACTATTTCCAAATAATTTAATAAAAATAACATCATTTAGAATTAATTAAGATAGAATTATTATATAAATTAAATTAATTTAATTTAATTAATATTATTTAAAATAATTTTAATAAAAAATATTAGATAAAAAATATTTAACTAATACTAACAAATAAACATAATTATTGGTACGTAATACATATAAAATTACATGGAAATAAATATAAAAATACATACTTGCATTGTGTGTAAGAAACAAAATTAGACTTGAAGGAATTTCAAAACTTTGAGAAAAATCAAAATAATGACAAGGCATCTCCTTTCCAACTTGTCATGCTTTAAGGGGTTTGTCTTTATTGTGGAATCCATACAAAATCGATCTTGAGGTGATTCAAGAGTCAAAGGAATAACAAGAATGTAAGGAAAAAATTCATCCTTTGGAATTAAATTTCTTCCTAATCAATGTGTGTGGACTAATTGGGATACAACAAAAATGTTACGTATGGAACCAGATGATTACTTTTATCCAACAAATACGTAATAGGATTTTTATCCTTGGTTAATATTTTCAATAAATTGTTAGTAGTGAGGAGAAGTTGGGGGCAACCTAAAGTGTGCTCGATCTTAGAGAGATTTCCACGAATTCATTAATTGATCCTCCCTAGTTGATATCCCTTCTACAAATGCAATTTTTACACTGACAAACAAGGGTATAGGATGTGCCCACATTGCGAAGAGACTCGGTCACTTCTTTATAATTAGGGATTTGTTTGAATTCTTATGCATGGGTAAATCAAAAATACTTCCCTTATGTGGCTTGGATCATTTCCTTATTCATCTCTTAATTTGCAAATTTCAATCTCCAAGATGCCAATTCAAATTTGTTAAAAATGTGGTTCCAAATATAGTTAATAGGATAGCTAACTAGTAGTTAAGTGCCCCTGCAATCCACAAAACTAAGTTGTTCACAATTTTCAAGTTAGTATTCTTGAAGGAAAACTAAAGGAATGTAATTATAACACACATTAAAAATACCTCTAATAAGAATGAAGAAGTTGAATCCTAGCTAGAAGAGCACAATGAATGCATCATAAGATGTTGTTTGGATCAAAAAGCATACACAAAAGCGATCACTCTAAAAGAAAGTATGTCGAACTTCTAAAAAAAGAGATATTCTTTAGGAGATAGAAATCAAGAAATATTGACTCTGCCAATGGAAATAGAACTATAAAAAAAATTCACATTACAACAAAAATAAAAAGAATCTCAAAAAAAAAATCAAAAAAAATCACCACCATGCAAACTAAATACAACACTCGTGTGGAATCCTATGCGGAAATAAATAGGATGGCAAAAGAATACTTCAAATATTTACTTTTTTTACTCTCCTTCCTTTGATGCAAGCCAAAGTCTCACACCGACCTGCAATTCCAAAACTCAAACATACAATAGCAAAACAAAGACGTGTTATTCTTGGTTTCCACACTTAGATTGCAACCAATTAGTTAAATTTATTCATCAAATCTATAGACACACAATTACAGACATTATTCACCTGTCAACAGCCTTCACTCTACTCTACGTTTCTTTATATCAACACAAAATCACCAGACTCTCCATACGTTCTCCCCTGAACTTAGCCCTACATGTTCAATCTGCTCCAACTAATGCACAATCAATTTCCTTACACCGATAGAAATCACATTATACTCTTCACTCTAAAATATATTCCTTCCACACATAAACTTTTTGTCTTGATACCTTACGTAAGCTTCCACCTCTTCCTCAACAATCTACTTCTTCCACCTAACGCAGATCCAGATTCATTCACTCACATTGTCATACTTCTCAACACAACCTTGTCAAATGATCTTGCCCTCTTCTTTGATTGATCATAGCCGTTCCACTCTTCCTCTACCTTGGTCAATACATAGCTTCTCACTTGGTTGATTCTTCTCCTTTCTCTCGGGTTGCTTCTATTCATATTATATTAGTTTATCTTATTGACTGTTGCCCTTTCATGCTACTTCATTTCACATTCTTTTTGTGGCTACTTATTATTTCTATATGCAAGGGTCTTTGGACCGATACTCCAACCTATTATCTTCCCTTCTCTTGCTTGGTATACAATTTGATTTTGTCCTATGAATTTGAATCAACCCCCCCCACTATGGCCCCCCTATGGCTCTTCCTCTACCAGTGAATAGTCTTATGAATTTGAATCAACCCTTTTATCAACTTGCTATTTGTTTTGATCCATTGCTCCTATTTGTCAATTTTGTTCGAAAAAAATCTTGAACTCTATTTTAAGAAACAATGACCTCATGCTTCTAGCTTCCAAAGAGGATAGTGGTAGCCTTTACATGTATTGTGGTTGAGCATGAGATTAGCATACACATTTTCTTATATAAATGACCAATTTATAAACATAATTACAACAAAGTTAGCGTTGTTATTGTCATCTAGAACATATCAAGCCATTACTCATTCAAAATCTATAGCCCTACCCTTGTTGGATTCTCAAACACGTGTTAGAATGCAAGCATATCCATGTCAGAGGACTTGAAACAAGTCTTTATAAGCAGTTTCTCTCACTTTTAGGAATGGGGAGTCTTAGCAAAGAAACTTCAATGCTTTCTATCACGTGTAGAACTATCTGATTTGCAAACACGTATTATGGAATGTTTTTTGAAGCATAACATACTATTAAATTTTGATGACGCCAAAAAGCTTTGAATATAATGCCATTGTAGACACCTAAAAGTTGCACAACAAATTGAGTGAATTTTATTCATTTAATTATCCTTAATTCTTCCAATTACTTAAATTAAAATTTAATTAATATATCTATTTCTCTAAATTTGCTCATTAATCAAATTAAAGATTTGATTAATATTTCTCTTCTTCTATCCTAGCCATTTTTAATTAAATTCACATTTAATTAAATCCCCCTTCTAAGCCATTTTTAATTAAATTCACATTTAATTAAATCCCCCTTCTAAGCCATTTTTAATTAAATTCACATTTAATTAAATCCCCCTTTTAACCATTTTTAATTAAATTCACATTTAATTAAATTCCCCTTCTAAGCCCATTTAATTAAATTTACATTTAATTAAAACCACCTACTTGCAAAACTAAAAATCACATTTAAATAAATCAATATTTATTTAAATCCTACAAATGCAAGTTGCAACCAAAATTAAAATAAATTAATTTTATTTTAATTAAATTATTTTCCCCACCCACTTGCAAAATCCTACATCTCCCACTTGCCTTCTAAACCTCTTCTAGAGCCTTCTAGATTCTTCTAATCCTATCTTAATTAACCTAATCCATCTCTTAAACATTTGCACATTCCTTAAGAGAAGTCACTTCTCAAAAGTGTCTCAAAGTCTTTGAAATGCATTAAAGGTTTTATGTCCTCAACAAGTTAACCTTTAAAGTCTTCCAAACCATTAATGGTTAACTCAACCCTTCCCACATGGTTAGAGACTTTCCCTCTAACTTAACCCTCGTCTAACCCAAGGGTCTCATCAAGCACTTATGGATTTGACCCTAGTTATCCTATTAACCCTTGCACAAGAGTTTACCCCTTGGATAAAAGCTTTATCCAATGAATAACTCTAACCTAACCTTAACCCTTACCTCCTAAGGTAACCTTCATGTCTTCTCAAGCATTTAATGCTTCTTACATCTCCTCTCAAGCAACCTCTTGTTGACAATTGTCACCATGTCATTGATGAAAATTATAAACATGGATTAATCTCAGCCCTTCATTTCCCTATTTTCCCTATAAATAGACCTCTCAATCTTCATTGACCAGATATCCAAGTCTTTGTGCATCAAACTTATAGTCTTATTTCATCAAGCATTGTTAAAATCTCTTTAATAATAGTAATTAGATCATCTAGTTTTGCATATCATTTAGCAATATCATGTTAGCTTTATTTTATATGCTAGTTTGGTATCATCATTCTCATGCTAGTTAGTTTCATATCAATATCATGCATCCTACCATCATCTAGTTTCATATCTAAATCATCACTAAGATCTTAGTTGCATTTTTATTTTTATTTTAGAATCATCATATACCCCTCGTTCTTTTGGTTGTCATCCTATAGGTCAAGTGCTCTTCCAAGCTGAGAGCCGCCTTGATTTGAAGGATCCTTGGAGATAGAGAACAATGAGACACGCTTAAGATCTTTACTTCATTTGTTATCCTAATGATTTTTTATCTCTAACATAATGTCCCATTGGTGTGTTTGTGTCATTTGCCTCCCTCGTGAAGGTACCACAATCTGAGTTCACGGTCATATTTTGCAAAATTCCCTATTTTAGAGAGGTTCATAACAAAGTGCAACTCCTTTCGATTGAATTTGCTTAGAAGTTTTTTTTTTTTAATTCTTTTATTTAGTGTTGATTGCCAGTCCACCTATATGCTCCTACACCAAACACATTGGATAGGGGGAAAAAATGTGAATAGAACTCAAAAAATGGAGTTAGGTAGTAGGATTACCATTCCACGTTGTAAACAACTTGCAACAAACTACATTGTTGTCTCAGGCACATAAAATAATTTATTTTTCCTATTCTTCCAACATCTTATTGGATCAACCATCATCTTCCTCTTGCAACTTGGCTTACCACTCTTTTCTCCTCTCATGGATTTGCATCTACTGCATACCATCCTCCTCCACCAAGTACTCTCTCTTCCACTCTTCTCCTTCATGGGATCCAACTCATCTTTATCTACCTCCTCCACCAATTAATCTCACCACTCCTTGATTGGAATGGGCTTGGGATAGACTAGCCTAGTCTATGTTCTTTGATCCTCTCCTTGGATCACCAGGTGTTCCAACCACACCCTAGGGTCTCTAGGACTTCCCTTGCTCGAGGGATCCCCTGACCTTGCCCAATCCACCCACCAACAACATGTGATTCTTCTCCTAAGCTCTCACCTACTCACATGCTTCAAAAACCCTCACATAGGCTAATAAGGGTTTAACTCTTCCTACACCTTCTCAAGTCCTAGCAAGGATAGGACAGGTCTTTGACATGTTTCTCCAACCACTCATGTGCCCCCAAGAGGTTTTGACAATCCTTCTTGTTACCGATTTCACAATTTTGCTTTTTTTTCTACAAAATAGGGCTACAAGGAATGAGCCCCTATTAGGCCTCCATTCCGGACTTTTAGGGCTTCCTCTTGCAAACAATGCCAAAACTTCTAAAAAATCCCAAAGGGACTGCTATTCATTTAGCAAAGGCTCAAGTATTTTCCTATTTTTAAGACCCCAAGTGTCCGTACACTGCCCTAGGTGAATTTAAGGGTTTTTGAGGGTTTTTAGGCCTGCCAGGGTCACAGTGATGGTTTGCTATCTTCACCACCTTTTATGGATTGATGGAAGCTCCTCCTTATCACCAATGATGCTCCACACACCCCTCTTCAACTCCTCCAAAGGGTTCCTCCTTCCTTTTCCTTCCTTGCTCTCACGGACCTCTGCAACCTTGACCCTTCCTAGCCGGGCACAAACCAATCTCGCCTAGGAGTGGGTTTTTGAAGGGGTTGCCTGCATTTTCCAGGGCCCTGCTTCCTCTAAGACATTGTACAAGGTCTTTACTCCTATACCCCATGGTGTCATGGTGTTTCCACAATGGGGATAGGAGTTATCAGCCCATTTTCACAAAACAGTAAAAAACTAGACAGTGAAAGAGTAACTCACAAAATATTTACAAAGCACACAAAACCTGCACAATAAACCTAACCTAAATGCTCAAAATGAAATTATAAACACTATACAAGACTCTCAACACAATTTAGTTTGTAGAACAATCCCTTGTCAATCCTTTAATGCTCCATTTGTGCCGACTGGCAACAAAAACACAGTCACAGTCAAGGTCTTTTTCCTTTGGTCATACAATCTGACATCCAACCCCTCATTTTAGGGTTTGCACCAATTTATAATGTCTTTACCTCAGTTTGTGTACCATGGTTAGGGTTCCCCACGCCAAGCTAAGGTTATGACCAATTTGGTGGAAAAGTTGCATGACAACTGCAACTTTTTGCAACTTTTGAGCAACTCTTGCAATGTTGCTTTTCTTGGCTTTTAGGCCTTCTTAGGCTATCCTAAGGACACAACCATGCCAAAAGGACCCCAAACTCATCAATAGGCTCACATACCCTCCACTCCAAGAGAAAACTCAACCTAGACTTGTGAACCTAGGACCTAAACTAGGACCTAAACAAAACTAATGAGCTCTTGGCTCTTATTACATTTACATGGCTTCTTAAAGAAGCAAAATCCCAACAAAATCAAATGGTGGGAGCCCTTAGAAGGGTGCTCCTACACCACTCCTCCCCTTTCATATATTTTGATCCACCACAAATTGACCACCTCCACCAAATCTTACCAAAAGCATCCTCAATTGCTTCCACACACAAACACACCGTATCCCCATACAAGTCTACAACTAGACAACGCTTTGTATCCACTATCTTATGCAAATCAAATTTTTAATTACACAAATCAAAATTTACTTTTACTTCATCAATGTCCTCTTGGACCTCTACTGCTGCAATGTCTTCTTCATCACCTCTCACTAAAACTTCTTCAATCTTTTTGTTCTCCTCTCCAGGCAATGCATTAGGTTTTTGATAAACCTATAACTTATGAACTTCTTCCACTAGCTCACCCTGTGAGGTATTTCCATTGCATTATTTGATTTCATTCTCCAATTGACGCTCCACCATGACCATTTTCTCCTCTCTTTTCTCTTCATTTGTGTGTAATTCTCTCACATCTTTCTCCTTCCACCTACAACTATCCCTCTTCAACAAGATTATCCATATTTCATAACTCTCTTCCTAATATTGATCCAAAAATGAAATCAACACAAACCTCTTCATGACCCACCTTGTCCTCTTCTTTGAACTCATCCTCTCATTAGCTGCAATCTTTCAATCACATTCACTTTCTCCATGGCTTCAATCTCTCAATCAAGCAAGACTTTGCACACTTGCAATGATCCCTTTGAACTCTTTGCAACTATTTCAATTGTCCATTCTCTTTCTACGACCCTCTTAGCTCTCAATTTCTCGAGAAACCTCACACACGTGCAACAATGTTCTCAAGCCTCTCAGACAAATTGATCATTTCAACTTCACCCATGGGTCCTAATGGATCCTCTCTATTCTCAAGACCCCTCACTCTAGTACCAATTGATGTAAGACAAAATCTCACACTAACCTACAACTTCAAAACTCAAACATACAATAGAAAAGAAGAGACTCTATGTTCTTAATTTTCACACTTAAATTGCAACCAAATAGTTTAATCTATTCATCAATTCTACATACACACAGTTACAGACATTATTTACCTCTCAATGGCCTTCACTCTGCTCTACATTTCATTACATCAACACAAAATCACCATACTCTTTTCACTCTCCACGTGTTCTCTCCTGAACTTAACCCTGCATGTTCACTCTAATCCAACTAATGCATAACCAATTTTCTTATACCGCTAGCAATCACAATATGTCCTTCACTCTATATCATTTTTCTTATGAATATAAACTTTTTGTCTTGATACCTTATGCAGACTATCACCTCTTCCTCAACAATCTAGCTTGCCACATATAAGTACATTCTCTTTCACCTGGTGTTGGGTCTAGATTTATTAGCTCACATTGCCATACTTCTTAGCGCAACCTTTTCAAACTAATTTTCCCTCTTCTCTAATCAACCACAACCCTTCCACTCTTCCTCTACCTTGGCTAATCCATAACTTCTCACTTGTTAGATTGGGTGAACCACATTAAATATTGTCTCTTCATTGTTATTATTTTTGTGTTTTTCATTCATGTGTTTAATATTTATCAACACATAATCGATATTTTTTGCATGCAATTCCTAACAAGTTCGTGAGAAATGTTTTTATTAGTCGACGCTAATCATCAGTCTGCCCATGTGCTCCTACACGACACTTAAATTCTTTTTTTTTTAATTATAAAATATTTCATGTCGTGTATCTTTGAAACACGACAAAAGTTTGACATATTTCATTGTTGAGGAAGTGAAGATGGTTGGTTTCAAAGTAAACAGTGACAAGGCCCTAAGCCCAGATGGTTTTCTTGTGTGTTTATTATAAAAATTCCTAGACATCCTTAGGAAGGGCATCTACCTTATAGTGGAAGGAGTTAGGAAAAAATATTCAATGCTTAAAGACTAGAATAATACTTTCATAGCACTTATTCCGAGAAAAAAACAGGTGGAGACAATGGAGGACTTTGAATGTCTATATCTCTATGCAATATTATTTACAGAATAGTAACGAAGGTTGTGGAAAATAGATTGAAGAAATTATTGCTTGAGATTATCTCAAAAGAATAAAGTAGCTTCTCTCCTAACAAATCAATTATAGAATGCATTATCATATCGCATGAGGAAATTCATACAACAAGAAAATCTAGGATAAAAAGGATAATTTTAAAACTATACATAAATTAATCATACAATCGAGTCAATAGAGATTTTTTTTATTAAAGTGTTACAAAAAATGGGTCTCTATAGAGAGTGGTGTGGTTGGACCTAGTGTTGCATCAACACACCTACATTTTCACTTTTAGTGAACATAAACCCATGAGATTTTTTCATATCTTCTAGAGGACTTAGACAAGGGGAACCCCTCTAATCCTTTCTCTTCGTCATCATGTTGTAGGCCTTAAGTTTCTTGATTCACAATGTCAAATTAAAAGGGGAATGGCAAGGTGTTAAGATTGCAACAAATATTGAGCCAATAATTTATTGATGGCACCCTTCTCTTTGGGGTGGAACTTAGCAAAGAGGCCAAAACAATGAAAATGTTCTCAGACACGTAAGACAAAGCGTCGAGTCAACAAATAGACTGGCAAAAGGCAAAAATATTTTTCTTCAACACAAAGATATGAAAACAAAAAAATTGTATGAATACTTGGCCTTACGACCAATCAACTCCCTAGTAAATATTTAGGAATGTCTCTCTTTGTCACGACTAGTAAAGCTAATCTATGGGAGATTATGGTGGAAAGCTACAAAAGTAAGCTAGAATCATGGAAATAAAAATGAATATCCTTTATTAGGAGAATAAAAATATTCAAATCAATAATCTTTGTAATCCCTAAATATTTGATGTCACGTTGGAGAATGTCAATAAAAACATTGGAGCCACTAAATCAAAAGATGAGAAACTTCTTTTAGAAGTACACATAGAAAGGTTAAAATACCCTCTTATAGCTTTGGATAAAATATAATGTCCCAGTAGTGCTAGCATCAAAGAAGGGAGGCAAGTGGAGACTTTGCATTGATTCAAGGGCAATCAATAGGATCACCATAAGGTACAGATTTCCTATTCCTAGAATAGAGGATCTAATGGACTGTTTAGGAGGTGCTATGTATTTTACCAAGTTGGACCTTAAAAGTGGTTATCACCAGATTAGAATTAAGGAGGGTGATGAGTGGAAGACCACTTTTAAGACCACATAAGGATTGTATGAGTGGCTTGTGATTCCATTTGGACTCACTAATGCCCCAATCACCTTCACGAGGTTGATGAATGAGGTGTTAAAGGACTTCACAGGAAGGTTTGTGGTACTATACTTAGATGACATACTCATCTATAGCAGAACCAAAGAGGAGCACCTTGAGCATTTGAGGTTAGTCCTAGAGAGGTTGCATGAAGAGAAGTTAGCAATTAACCTAGAGAAGTGTGACTTCTTGAAGCAAGAGTTGGTCTACTTGGGATTTGTGGTATCTAAGGGAACCTTGAAGATGGATCCAAGCAAAATGGAGGCAATCTTGAATTGGCCTACCCCTAGAACAGGGACTGAAGTTAGGAGTTTCCATGGTTTAGCTCAATTCTATAGGAAGTTTGTGAGAAACTTCAGTGGCATATGTGCACCAGTCCTTGAAACCATAAAAGGAGGCCTTAAAAATAAGTTCAAATGGACTGAACCGGCTGATAAAGCATTCCAATTGTTAAAGCAAGAAGTAGCCACAAAACCCATCCTACTCTTACCTACTTTTGACAAGCTATTCACATTGGAGTGTGATGCAAGTGGAATTGCAGTAGGGGGTGTATTGAGTCAAGAGGGAAGGCCTGTGGCATTCTTCAGTGAGAAGCTTAATGAGGCCAAGAAGAAGTACTCAACCTATGACCCAGAGTTGTATGCACTAGTTCAGTCTCTCAAAAAGTGGAGACATTAACTACTCCCAAAGGAATTTGTGGTGTTCACAGATAACCAAGCTTTGAGTTACATTAACACTCAAGAGAAGCTTAGAAATAGACATTTGAAATGGATGGAATACCTCCAATCCTTCACCTTCACCATTAAGCATAAAAAGGGGCAACTCAACAAGGTGGCAGATGCTTTAAGCAGGAAGTTGTTGACAGTTCAAGAGTTACAGTTGCAGAGCATAGGAATAGAAGGTTTCAAGGACCTCTATGAAGGAGATGAAGACTTCTCATCAGCCTACAAGGTTTGCAAGAAGTTTGAGAATCATTTTCATGGTGAGTATGCAGATTACACTCTCCAAAATGGTCTCTTGTTCAAAGGTAATCAGTTATGTGTGCCTAGAGGATCCATGAGGGAAAACCTCATCCAATAAAAATACAATGGTAGTCTAAGTGGACACTTTGGAGTCAACAAAACTTTGGATCTAGTACAAAGGTACTACTATTGGCCCAAGTTGCCAAGAGCTGTGAAAAGGTATGTGGAGCAACGTGGTGTGTGTCAAAGGGCAAAAGGAGGATCCAGTAACGTAGGCCTCTATCAACCACTACCGGTCCCAAATAGGCCTTGGGAATGTGTAAGCATGGACTTTGTAGTAGGACTCCCCAAGACAAAGACAGGTGTGGATAGCATCTATGTGGTAGTAGATAGGTTTTCCAAGATGAGTCATTTCATTCCATGTAGAACTACACATGATGCTAGCTATATTGCACATCTCTTCTTTAAGGAGATTGTAAGGATTCATGAACTCCCATTAAGCATTGTTTCAGATAGGGATAACAAGTTCATGGGCCATTTTTGGCAAACTTTGTGGAAGAGACTAGGAACTAATTTATCATTTAGCTCAGCTTACCATCCACAAACTGATGGTCAAACTGAAGTCATTAATAGGGTGTTAGGAAACTTGTTGAGGTGTCTAACCAAGGAGTATGGGCAGACATGGGATCTAGTCATTCCACAAGCGGAGTATGCCTACAATGACAGTGTAAATAGGACCGCTGGAAGGAGTCCTTTTGAGGTTGTCTATGGTAGACACCCAAGGGGAGTGTGTGAACTCAGGGAACTTGGTTCCATGGAGATGAAGAGTGGTCAAGCAGAGGATTTCACTCAAACCATCAAGGAGATCCAAGAGCAGGTCAAGAAAGCCATCCTATAATCTACTCAAAAACTGAAGGCCAAAGTAGATGAAAGAAGGAGAGAGGTTTAGTTCAAAGTGGGTGACTATGTGATGGTCCATCTGAGCAAAGCTAGAATGCAAAGTGGAAAGCCTACTAAACTACAAATAAAGATGGTAGGACCTTGTAGAATTCTGTCAAAATATGGTGAGAACGCCTACAAGGTTGATCTTCCTTCAGATTTAGCCATTTCACCAGTCTTCAATGTTGCTGATCTGATAATGTACAAGGGTGAAATAGCAGGGCAGACTGAGAATCAAGCCAAAGTACGGAAAGACTTGGATGTGAATGCCTTACCTCAAGTGAAGCAGCCCATAGCAAAGGAGATCTTGGAGTCAAGGGTGAAGAAGTCTACTAGACACCAGGTCTACATGGAGCACCTGGTGAAGTGGGCAGGTCAACCCGTGTCTGAACCTACTTGGGTTGAAGAGAGCAGGTTCAAGAAGCTTGGCATCGATCCGGCTCTTCTCACTCCCCTAGTTCCTTAGTTTGTTGCAGAGGGGGAGTATGGTGCAGGAGCACCCTTCAAAGGGCTCCCACCATTTGATTTTGTTGTGTTCTTGCTTCTTTAAGAAGCCATTGTAAATATAATAAGAGCCATGTGCTCATTGGTTTTATTTAGGTTCTAGTTTAGGTCCTAGGTTGATAAGTCTAGGTTGATTTTTCTTGTGGAGAAGAGGGTATGTGTGCCTTTGATGTGTTTAGGGTCCTTCTTAGCATGGTGGTGTCCATAGGATAGCCCAATGTGGGTCTAGGAGTCAAGAAAAGCAACATTGAGAAAGTTGCAAAAGTTGCATGACAACTTTTCAAAGTTGTCAAACAACTTTTCCACCTAGTGGGTCAAAACCCTTAGCTTAGCTTGGACAACCCTAATGTGGGCACATAGACCAAGGAAAGGGTACTATATGTAGTTTCAAACCCTAAGATGATGGGTTGGATGTTAGTTTTGTACGGCCCAAGGAAAGTGACTTGATTGTGACTGTAATTTTGTTGCCAGTCGACACTAATGGAGCAATGAAGGATTGATAATGGATTGATCTTCAAACAAAACTATGTTGACTCTTATATGGTGTATATACCTTCATTTTGAGCATTTAGATTAGGTTTTTTTTTGCAGGTGTTGTGTGTTTGTGAATATTTTGTAAACTTTCTTCTCACTGTCCAGTTTTGGACGGGTTTGTGTCAATGGGTTGACAACTCCTTTCCCCATTGTAGAATCACCATGAAACCATGGGGAATAGGAGTACAGACCCTATACATTACTTCAAAGTAAGCAGGGCCCTTGAAGATGCAGGGAAGCCAACCAAAGACCCACTCCTAGGCGAGACTAGACAGTGCCCGGCTAGGAAGGGTTAAAGTTGCAGAGGTCCAGGAGAGCAAGGAAGGTCAGAGGAGGATGCACCCTTTGGAGGAGTTGTAGAGGGGTGTGTGGAGCACCATTGGTGAGAAGGAGGAGCTTCCACCAATCCAGACAAGGTGGTAAAAACATCAAACCAACACTGTGACCCTGGCAGGCCTAAAAACCCTCCTTAAAACCCTCAAAAACCTCAAAATTCACCTAGGGCAGTGTACGGACACTTGGAGGCCCAAAAATAGAAAAATCCTTGAGCTCTTGCCAAATGAATAGCAGTTCTTTTGGGAAGTTTCACAAGCATATGCATCGTTTGCAAGAGGGAGCCCTAAAAGTCCGAATAGGAGGCCTAATTGGGCACATTCCTTGTAGCCCTATTTTGTAGGAAAAAGGCAAAATAGTGAAATTGGTAAGGGGTTGGGAGGTTGAAACCTCTTGGGGGCACATGAATGGATGGAAAACCATGTCTAAGACCCATCCTATCCTTGCTAGGACCTAAGAAGATGTGGGACAAGCCAAACCCTTATTAGCCTAAGTAAGGGTTCTTTGAATCTCATGAGTAGGTGAGACCTTAGGAGAAGTAATTCAAGTTGTTGGTGGGTGGATTGGGAAAGGTCAGGGGATTCCACAAGTAGGGGAATTCCTAGAGACCCTAGGGTGTGGTTAGAACACCTGGTGGTCCAAGGAAAGGATCTAAGAGCATAGACTAGGCTAGTCTATCCCATACCTTATCCCATCAGCAAGGTAGTTGGTGAATGGATGGATAGCATGCTAAGTCAGGGAACACATCTCTTGAGATCTGTAATCACATGTAAAGTCTGAAGTGGACAAAACACTAGATCTTCTCTCACAGGAATTAGAAACACAAGAAAAGAACTTTGATGCTTGGTTAAAGCAAGCAAACGTTGATTTACAATCCTAGTCAACAATGGAGTGCTTCTCACCTAAGACATGTGCATTAAGTAACGAGAGGTGCTGGAACATCAGATGAATACTCTGGAGCTACTCATAAAATATATGTGGAAAGGACAAAGGAGTGTGTAGATAAGAAGGAAATTGTAGAGAAAATATCAGAGTTTCCATGCACATTCCTAGATGAAAACCAAGGGATTATTCACTTGGATGCAATCATCAATGAATTTAGTTTACTAGTTAGTGCAGAAGTTGATAAGGAGGAGTTTTCTATATCCTCAATCAACAAACTAATAGATCTACAAGTTATTTTGGATAACTTAGGATCTCTCCTAAAGAAACATGAGACATTTTATATTGGTTTGGTAGATTATATTACTCGAGTTAAGGTCATCATCAACCATACTCAAGGTCCCAATGAGTCTTAGATGAAGATCAATCTACCAAAATTTGAAGAATTCCTGAAGCAATATCAAAATGAACAAGAAGTGTCACAAGACAACTATTTTTTATGCTTATAATTAGGTGCATTTTTGTAGTTGTCAAAGGACACTTCAGGTGTTATTTTGTATATACATTTATTCATGTAGGATTGCACTTGTCCCAAGTCAAATAGGAATTTGCTTTTGAAAAAGTCACAGTTAGTTGTACTTTTCCTAAATTTTCTCATATCCCCTCACCTATTATTATGAGGGTGCTCATTGTAAATAATCATCTTTTAGCATTACAAGAAAAGCCAATTTTTCTAGCGTCTTCAGACTTTGTGCTTATTTTGTGAAACATTTTCAAGTGAATAAAGGAGCAGTTGTTCCTTCAAACTTATGTTGAAGCATTATTTCATATGAGTGCAGTGTTCTCATGTCAATGCAATTATATGACCTTGACTTTATTTGAAGTGTTATTGTTGCGAGTTTTAAAAGAGATTTGAATTTGATATTTGCAAGTCTTTGAGATACAAAATTTCTCTCTCATATATTTTAGGTGATATTATATCTAAAAGTTTTTGTGCTTCAATATAATAATATCTTTGTTATTAGTATTAGATAAGAATTTGTGGAAGTCTTTGTGCTACGCAAGTTTCTAAATTGTATAAATTGCATTGGTACATTGTTAGGTTTTTCTTTTGCTCAACTTAACATTTTATTGGTTATTATTGCTCATGTTGGTGTCTTGAAAGTTCCAAGTATTTAGAGAAGTAGAATCCCTTATTCTAAAAAAAGAGAATAAGGAAACATTCATTCTAAAAGAGAGAATTGAATTATTGGAACAACCTTGGATAGAATAGATAGTTGATTCTAGAATACATACTACTTCCCTAAGTGGAAAGATGGTAAGAAGGTAGCCTCCCCTTTGCGATGAGAGATTTAATCTCACACACTGTGGTTGAAACTCGTATTTTATAAACCTTTCTAGTTTACAAAGTTTTCAATTGACACATAATTATTAATATAATAAGGGAATAGAATGAAAGGATGAAAGATGAAATCAAGATAGTAATGTTAGAGAAAATGAAAGGTTTTATGAACTCTAAGAAAATGGCCTCACATCATAATATTTGTGAAGAATATTAAGAATAAAAAGAAGATCACATGAAAGACAAGAATAAGAAGCAAAAGGAGGAGGAGAAGGAGAAGAAAGAGAAGAAGTGAAAGAAAAATAAGGAGACTATTCAAAATAATAACATATTTCCTTGCATTGTCACTACTCAGAGTGTAAGAATTGGCTATGAAGGTAGCCACCCAAGATATGGAGCTCAAAAGGAAAGCACAACAATAAGAGAAATAGAATATGACAAGAATAAACTATATTCCTATAAATAATACAATCGAATCCAATGATCAAATGAACTTTCAATGAATGGATATTACATAGGAGACCCTTGGTTATATAGCCATGGCGAGAACATAGGAGTGCATAAGATTACGTGATGCAGGAGCATCTAGGGTGTAAGAGCAATTTTGCATCACCCAAAAATATTGTTTAGTTTGTTAATAAGGACTAACAATGATAGGGTTACTATTTTTGGTAGGTTACTATTTTTATTATGTTGTCATTTTTACACGAAATCGTACATGGACCTTCTAAATGGTAAAATGGTGAAGAAATTATCCCAACATCTTGTGGCATTTGGGAGATAGGAGTTTCTCGAATAAAACTTCAAAGGCATTTTTGAGGGCCTAAGAGGCCTCATATCAAGATGAAAATTCCATATCTTATGGCACCCAGAAGTTGTGCCACTAAAACTCAAGTTTTAATGAAATTCTACTTGGGTGGGAAAAATGAATAGACGAACCATTAGGCACTAAAAGAAGAAAAGATGCACTTTCTAGAACATTCTAAGGTGGTTATAGGTTCTATATAAAGGGGTGAACAAGGGTTACAAGAGATAGTTTGAGTAGTACAGATTGTGGTTTTGACTTGCATATTATTGTAATGAGAAAGTCCATGTGGTTGTAGCATGTTATTTTTTGAATGTTTTAATTCTATTTCATTGAGATAATAGAACGAAAGTGTTTTCTTTTCTCCATTTTCTATTTATTTCTCTATTCTTGTTGTGTGTTAGGGGTTTGTAAGGGGAGTACCCTTCATCAAGTGGTATTAAAGTATAATTTCATGAGTGTGTAAATAGATCTTCGAACATGAGGCAATTTACTCTAGGACTGTGGTTGTGGGTTTGTGAGAAAAGTGAGAAAAATTTCTCCATGAAGGAATCATGGTGGAAGAAATGTCGGTGTGAAAAAAGAGAGTTTTAGAGCCCTTCAAAGACAAGTTCAAGAACTATAAGAGGAGCTATGCAGATGAGTTGATATTAGGGCAAGAGGTAAAAGTAATGAGGAGTTTGAAGGAGAAGGTCAGTTTGAATACGAAAAAGAAGTAGCCATAGATCCTGATGAGGCTAGGCTTTTTAGGGCCATTTTGAAGATTGGAAAAAGGGCAAAAATTGAAGTTTCCATATTTCCATAAAATATTAATCTTGAAGAGTTCATTGATTGGATCAATGATATGGAAGAACATTTTGAGTATGAAGAAGTGGGTGATCTTGAAAAGGTCGAGTTTGCGAAGACCGAGCCAAAGGGTCATGCAAGTATTTGGTGGAAAGAAGTTCAGTTAGGGAGAAATAAAAGAGGAAAAGATAAAATAACAAGATGGGATCATATGGTTGATAAAATGAAGAGACAATTAATTCCTGATGATTATGAGCTTGATTTGCTAAAACAATATGTAAGGGTTGAAGCAAGCGAAAAAAACTGTCAGAGTATACAAAAGAGTTCCATCGCATTTTGATTAGAACATACCATTCTAAGACCAACAAATAGGAAGTTGCCCATTACATAAATGGATTGAAGCCAAGTATTCAAGAAGAGTTTAGCTCAGTAAGAATTTCTACCATTAAAGATGCATATCTTTTTCTTTGAAGGTTGAAGCGAAGCTAAACAAAAGATTTGAGAGCAATAAAAATGGAAGAGGTCAAGGTGGAAAGATCAGTGGACAATCTTATGAAGGACAAAATGAAGACTAGAAGAAGAATGAAGAATCTAGTAGTTGTCAAAATTAGAGGGGAAATAATTCTTATCATCCCCATAATCAAAATAATAGAGATCAAAGAGGAATAGAAAGAGGATGAGGACCAGGAAGAGGAGTCTTTCATGGAACATATTTCCAGTCTAGAGAAGAAGGATGTAGAGCCTATGAGTGTCCACAACATAAAGGGAGGACGAATAGAAGACCTAAGGGTAATGCATGAGTTACCTACGTAGATGAAGATGTTGAATCTTCACATCCTAAAGATGCAAAGAAAGAGAGGAGAGGTTCTTGTTACTAGATGACCCTTGTTGAATGATGATAAGGAACCAGTTGAAAGGAAGAATCTATTTCACACAAGATGTAAGTGTAATGGTAATGTTTGCAATGTCATTATAGATGGTGGTGGTACTAATAACCTTGTTATGAGGAAATAGTTAGTGAATTGAAGCTACAAAGGAGAAGGCACCTGAATCCCTATCAGATTGCTTTGTTGTAGAAGGACCGTAAAGCTTTGGTCAATGAACAATGTCTGGTAAAGTTCAAGATTAGGAACTATCATGATGAGGTATTATGTGATATTATGACTATGGATGTTTGTCATGTGTTTTTGGAGAACCGTGGCAATTTGATCTTCATACAGTACATGATGGGTATGCAAATACCTATGTTTTGACAAAAGATGGAGTTCAACACGAGCTGAAGCCATTGAAGGAGATAGGGGAAAAAGGTATGTAGTAATATAAGAATTTGTTTACTTGATGGAAGAAAATTTATAGATGGCATGAAGCATGAGCATATGTCTTTTTATTTAATCCCTAAAGTTGATAAAGAGGAAGTAGAAGGTACACTCGTGCAAGTTGCAAAGTTGTTGGATGAGTTTCAGGATATTGCATCTAATAATGTCCCTGATGAATTACCACCAATGACAAAAATTAGTCATCAAATGGACTTGATTTCTATATCTAGTTTGCCAAATAAGGCAACTCATATAATGACCCCAACAAAGATTGAAGAGTTAAATAGACAAGTGCAAGAGTTTTTGTAGAAAGGGTTGATTCGAGAGAGTTTGATTCCACGTGTGATACCTACAATTCTAGCACTAAATAAAAATGGAGAATGGAGGATGTGTACAAAATCTCGAGTTAACAATGAGATTACTATCAAGTATACATTTCCCTTGCCAAGGATGGATGACATTATGGATTGTTTGAGTGGGGTTGAGTACTTCACAAAGATAGATATGAAGAGTGGATATCGCCAAATCCATATTAGAGAAGGAGATGAATGAAAAACAACCTTCAAAATGAAGGAGAGATTCTATGAGTGGTTAGTCATGCCTTTTGGGATAACCAATGCACATAGTACCTTCATGAGGCTCATGAATGAGGTATTAAGAGAGTTTTTGGGTAAGTTTGTTATTATTTATCAAGAGGATATTTTAATTTTTAGTAAAACATTGGAGGAACACATAATGCATATTCAAAAGGTCTTTGAGAAGTTAAGGGAAGAAAAGTTATTAATTAACTTGAAGAATTGCAGTTTTTTTAAGGAGTTAGTGTACTTGGGTTTTGTTATCTCAATGGATGGTCTTAAAGTGGACCCTGAGAAAGTAAAGGCTATCCTTGAATTACCTACCCCAGAGAGTGCTACTGAGGTGAGATCTTTTCAACACAAGGCTAAGGCAGATTAGAAAAGCAGACATGGAATTTCAGATTGGAGATGAAGTCATGGTTCATCTAAGAAAAGAGATGTTTCCAATGGGAACATATAACAAGTTGAAGATGAAGAAATTTGGGCCATGCAGAATCTTAAAGAAGCATGATTATGGAAATGCTTATGAGGTAGAGTTACTAGATGGACTTAAAATTTCACCTTTGTTTAACATTTCTGATTTGATCCATGAGTATCATGAAGGAATTATTAATGGAAGCATAGTGGAATATTACAACACCTACCTCAGACAAGGAGGAGATAGAAGAAAACTAGATAGCCAAGTGGGTAGAAGGACAAGAAATAGGTATGATGAAAAGAACTTGGTTAAATGGAAAGGAAGACTTGTTGAAGATCTGCCATGGTTATCTAAGGCAGAGGTTGACCGTGTTGGTTTTCCCCAAAACACCTGAGATGTGACAAGGTCACTTCTCAAACTACCTAGGGTGTCTGATGTAGGAGCATATAGAGTGTAAGAGAAATCTTGAATCACCCAAAAATATTGTTAGTGAATAAGGGCTTATAATGGCAGGGTTACTATTTTTAGTAAATTGTCATTTTTAGACAAAATATTACATGGATCCTCTAAATGGTAAAATAGTAAAACATGCTCAATCAAAATAATAATTAAAATATATAATACATAAGGAGATCAACCTGTTCTCCCTCCACCCTCTAACTTGGAAGGACTAGAAAAACCTTCCCCAAGATCCCCGAGAGGTAGTGGTCCCATAATACCCCCACTGCTAGTTGTAGCCTGTGAATGAGTCCTGCTACGTGATCTATAACTAGGTGCTCTCTGGTCCTCAAGGATGACATTATTGTAAAGACTTCTCCAATAATCAATATCCAATATCCCGACCTCCTCGATAAATTTTACTGGGTAAATCCCTAATACCAACATTTGATATAACTATCAATGAATTTTTAGGAGTCCTCTTGATCTCTTTGTGCTCCAACCAAAGTAGCATCTCACTCTACAATTAGATTGTCCCCCTTTGCATGCCACTTACCTAATGCCTGAATCCATAATGCCCCATCTTGAGCCCTACCCCTCTGTGCTACGGTTAGCTATGCTTGTAACTCCGCAACCTGAGCCTATAAAGTCTATATTTGAGCCCAAGTCACATGTGGGTCCAAAATCTAAGACATGTTGTCACCCATTGGTACATTCTATAAACCAATACCCAGAGATAGAACATCATGTACCTATATATTGGGCATCACCACATCATCCTTACACCATGCTCCTCACCCCCGTCCTCACCATCATCATCATCTCCATCATTAAAGCTAGAACCATTAGAGCTAGAGGAACCTGAACTCTAATCATTTTAGGAATTTCTCTATGATGTCTCCTCCTTAGTCTCCCAAACCTCCTCTACATCCACATCGATACCCTCCTCATCTCCAATTATTGTCTATTGTAGACCTATCACTGGGGCAATCTATCATTTCACACCACCATCATCATCTCCATCACCTCGCCCCCAAATTCTACCTCTACCTCCCCCCTCCCTCTCCCCTTGCCTCTCCCTCTCCTTCGTCCATGATCACCACCTTGACCCTATCTCATATTGCGACCAGTAGCCCCAATAATCAACATTGTTGTATTTTTTAGTGAAACGGGCCAAATATTATATTGAGGCATAGTCCATGCATTTGTAACATGTTACTACAAAGCCCATTGCACATGTCACAAATTGTTAGACTCTACAACAACTACCTGTAGGTTGATACATGGCCCCTAATTAATGATATCCCTAGTCAAACAAGCAAAGTATATTATCCCTTGTGGCATTGTCTATACCTTACCAAACTATCTCAAGATCTAATTTGACAAATGTATGTATATGATGCATTGAGACTTGATTGTACGTCCAATAAAATATCATTGTTGTCTATAGTATGGAAGGTGTCGATCATTATCCTCCCAACCAAGGTAATCCCTGTAGTGTCTCCAAATAAACTTTTGTAAGATGTCAATCTGGTGTCACCAATATATTGTATGACCCAGAATTTTCTCCCAAGCCCATACCTAAAGTAATGCAATGCCACATCTAATAGAATATCCTCCCAAGTATGTTATAGAGTGCAGTTGATAATAAAGTATTGCCAATACACAAGGACCCTAGGTATGTACTTTACTATACGAGATCGTACCCTCTAAAACATGACCCCAACCAACAAGAAAGCCATGCCCTTATTTGTTTGGAGCTAATGTACCCATCACTAAACTACAAAATACAACTGTAAACATGTCATAAATATCCATATGAATGCTCCACCTAATCTCATATAGGTCATCCATACCCAAGTCTACCAGGTCACACTCAAATAATAGACAAAGAGTAATAATCCTAGGCCATGGCTCATAGGTAACCGTCTTGCCCTGAATAGGAATCCGTAGAATGCATCATACATCTTCTAATGTCACTAGGGACTGACCAATTGATATGTTATCTCCTATTTAAGATTTGGCAAAAACATGGGATAACCCCTACAAATTTTGTCCAATTTGTAGCTCATGTGCTATAAGCATGTCAATCGAGGTAGAATTTCGGTCTCCTTGAGCATGTTGTGGCTCTCAAAAAATTGTCTTGATTTTAGTCTCAATTGGTTAAATTAAAAGATTGGTGACTTGTCTTTTGAGACATAATTTTTATCTCTTCATGTATTATCGGAGTTAAAATATGATTTTGCACTGTCTTATGAGTAAGTGCATTTTTGTTTTACAAACTTGAACTACACATATTCATACATTTCGAGTTTGTAACACCAAAATACACCTTTTACAGGTTTTTTCTTCTTTTTATGAGTCTTGATGTTGTTCGGATTTTCAAGTTAGAGCAACACCATTTTTCAAGTTGTCCCATTTTTGACAACATGGAGTCCAAACTTATAAGTATTAATTGTTGGCTTGATGATGATTGTAATATATTCATCAATGTTGTCATTGATGAAACACATACACACACACACACATGTTTATATTATCTACCAGTATAACTTCAAGTTGTTTATACTACAACCGGTATGTTAGAGGTTATACTAAGAGGTTTATCTCTAACCGGTCCTTTGTGTCAACCGGTATGTTAGAGGTATACTAAGAGGTTTATCTCTAACCGGTACTTTGTGTCAACCGGTATGTTAGAGGTTATACTAAGAGGTTTATCTCTAACCGGTACTTTGTGTCAACCGATATATGCATGGAAGACAACTAGTGAATACACATTAGTCAACATCAAGATGAAGATCAAGACGGAGATCAAGCGGAGATCATGACAAGAGATTCAAGGATACTGGTTCATATGTTTTACTCAAACCAGTATTTGATTGTTCCAACCGGTATTCGATAATTTTGTGATGAGTTACCACAAGTCGTGATGAGTTATCCCACCGACAAACTTTTGGCGATAATTTTTGTGATGAGTTGTGATCACTTGTCCAGATACACTGCACCTAGGAAATTGTTTTATGATTTCTTATCGCCAACATGAAATCACAGTGTCTATATATTGACATCACAATGAATTATTTGATATATAAGTGAAACTGTTATGTTGTGTGCGAAAGTAAAAAGAGTTAAGTTGCAGAGTATGCAGAAGAGCAGTGTTGAATATGTTTAGAAGGATCTGATCAAGCAAGTACTGTGCTATTCAGATAGATCAAACCAATCCTGTTGTTTTCTAACAATTACAACATAATCAAATCCCCTAACCAGGTAAGCTCTAACAAGCTTCAATGTATAAATCCTCTAACAAGGCGATCCATTAGTTTGGATTTAGAAATCCTCCGTCGAGGTTACTCCTAACAGGGTACTACCTTTAATAGGGTATAAACTTCTAATCAAGCTTTGGGATCTCTAACAAGATTCACTCCTAGCAGAGCACTTTGTAGACCCTAACCAGTCAGTTATCTATTACTGTAGATAGTTAACTTGTGAGTTCCATCTCACCGTGGTTTTTACCTATTTGAGTTTTCCACATACAAACACTTGTGTTATGGTGGATGTTTTACTTTTTGTGGATGTTGTTATATCATTTTGGATCACATGCATTATGTTTAAAAGTTTGTTAAGTTCATCTATTGGTTAGTGTTTGAAGTAGTTTTATTTTTGGTGTTACTGATTCACCCCCCCCCCCCCCCCCCTTCTTAGTTCTTTTCAAGTCCATGAATTGGTATCAGAGCCTAACTTATTTGAAGCCTAATCGCTTAGAAGGGAACCTTGAAACCATCATGGGGGACATGAGCTAATTTGAGATGGCTAGAGAGCTAGAAGCTAGCAAAAATGAGCTTGAAACCCTTAGGGTCAAACTGAAAGCTTCACAAGTCAAAAGGAGAGAGCTAACCGAACAACTGTTAGAGATATCTGATAATAATTCTTCAGATGAGGCCAATATTGATGCTTTAGCAGAGAAAGTTAAAAATTTAAATGGTGAGAAACTAAATATGAGGAGAGAGTTGGAAGGTCTCACTATCTGCATGAGTCAGGAATTGGAAGCTAGAAGAGCTGCTAAAGATCTTATCAAGGAAAGAGATCAAGCGAGAAAATGTCACTATGCACGAGCATTTGGTTTCTAAAAGAGAAGAGAAGGAGAACTTACAACTAGATCTTGAACTTGCATCATCTATGAGAGAGAACCTATCAAAGCATAATGAAGATCTCACCAAACAGCTTACTGAAGCTAATGAGAAACTGGAAAAGTTCAACAGAAGTTCAACCATGCTGAAAGAACAAATTCAATCACAAAGGATGAAGGGTGATATCTCTGGACTTGGTTTTCACACATCTAAAAAATGTGAATCCTCTAGTACAAAGAGCAACACTCTTAAGAACAAATATGCTCCTAAGATCAATAAACCTACCGGTAAGAAGGTCTTTAAACATGTCTGTTATGTTTGCCATAAACCTAGTCACACTGCAAATGTTTGTAGAGACAAACCTAACACAAATACAAGTTCCAATACTAATGCTAGGTATGTGTCCAAGAAATTTGAAGGTAATTGCTTCACATGTGGAATGTATGAACATAGATCTTTTGAGTGCAGATATGGAGCAAACAATCCTGTACCGCACATGCATCAAAGACCAAATGGTGACCCGATGAGGAATTTTGACAACCGGGTAAACCTGAACTGGAAAAGACCCTACGACAACCGGTTTAGTCCATTTGAGATGGAAAAGGTAACAAATGTTATTTGCACCATCTGCAATAACTTTTGTCATGTGTCTATGAACTGCAAAAGAAGAACATGAAGAGGAAATGCAGGACCTTGGAGATCATCCGGTATGGCCTGTTATCATTGTAACAAACTAGGGCACTTAGAAAAATTTTGTAGATTAGGAAATAACAAACCGATCAATTCTTCTAAGGATCAGAAAGGAAAGCAAAAAGTTAATGTTGAAGAAACCAGAGAGGAAATGAATCGGATTTTGAAGAAGAAAAGTGATGACTCGCCTGGAGAAGAAACTCTTCCTTTACCCAGTGAAGAGAACCCTGCACCGATGACTTAAGCCTTTTTAATATGGCTAAGGGGAGCTTAACTGTAAAATTACCTTCGGACCCCTTGACAAAAATGAGTGGTAAAAGAATTTTGAAGCATGAAATTTTGGTAACTTTTTGTCAATATGTTATCAACCGGTTTTCTCCTTGAGCGGTGAAATTAGGGTTTGTAACCCTAACAGGTGAGCATTTAATGCAATGGGTAAAAAGGATAAAGGAAAGTTTTTACTTTGTCATTTTTACCCTAACACATTCGAGAAAGAAATTTGGAGTGCTTACTGAGAATAGAAAGATTGTTGGCTGATAATTGTTGAAGTTACATTGTGATTTGCAATCAAGCTGATTTGAAGGTTGCAGGAGATTGAATTAGTGTGCACTTGGGCATCCAACCAGTAAATGGGGCAACATGTACAAAACAAGGTATTTCTTTGAACATTCTACTTCGAATATTGTTCATCTGGAATGGCATCAACTTCAAAGACTGTAGAAAGGTTAATGATTACTTCTGAGCCAATGGAAGTTGTAGAGGCAGAACAAATTGTGTCGTATAATGCATCATCACAAGTTCTGAGTAGAGTTTTGGTTAAAGGATATTTGTCAAGTTATATTGATTGTAAGATATAGGATCTAAGGTCACTTTACATTTACACTCGACTAAAATCCCTCTGTGACAAGAATGGAAAGATTCAATCACAGTATGCTAGGGTTTTCGAGAAGGGTGTTCATAACTCAGCTTATTTTCTAGAAGATTTTGAGGAAGAGCATATCAGAATTATTTTGAGTCGGGTTCATGGTGAGAACATGTACTTAGAGAGAACTCACACAATTACCAAGGAATCCATTCAGGCTGAAACTAGTTATTTCTCAACCGGTGTAGTCCCTGAGCTAAGACGAATTTCAAAAGAGACGGTATTCTCACTAACTGGTTCAACATCTAACATGCGTGCTTTTTCTATTAACAATATCAAAGACCCTGTTGTGAAACTGGCAGCAATGGTGATAGGCTACCGGGTATTTTACTCCAGTAGACTAAATAGTGTTCCATCAACAACAATACACATAGCTTACAATATGATAGCTGAAAATACATATTATGATCTTTGTGAGGCAATTAGAAGACAATTGTTTCTAAATTTGCAATCCATCAAAAAGGAAGAATCTAAAGTTCAAGTATGGTCGGCTATTGGTCGGGTTATTCTTCTATTTTCAAATTTTGCTACCGGGAATAGGTGATATTGAATGGTCAAAGGACCTATCAGTATCAACACAAATCAAGAACAACATCAAGGCTGTAAAGAATACTTTTCTTGCTTCTATGAATAAGTATTTCAATGAGTTTCAAAAGAAGATGAGCATGAGAATGAGATTGCCTGAAGATGTGGTAAGTCATTTTGCAAAAGATTGTTTTTATAGTTACCACTAATTTTTGTTTGATGCAAGCAATTGAGCCAAGAGAATAAGAAATGGAAGATATGAGTTATGAGGTGAACCATGACTTACTGGTTGGTTATTTTAATACCCTATTAGCATCTCCTAAAGATAAAAAGAAGGCAAAACTGGATATTATGGTATTCCAGAATGCACAAGACAAAACCAGTATTGCTCCTACCATAAGTGGGAAAGGAAAGAAAAAGAAGACCAATTCACCTCCAGTGATAAAGACTACAAGGGTGACTCAGAGTATCCAAACCAAGAAGGAGTCGACACCTAAAGTCTATAAAAAGAAGGAGAATGCACCAAAGAAGAGGAATCAAAAACTTATTCTCCAACCAGAATCTGAGGGTACATATATTGAAGAAGAACCTAAGAAGATGAAGGCTACTGGTAGAGTAGCAAAAACAGCTAAGGAAGTGCAAAAGGCACCTATGCCTATTGATATAGCACTTACAAGCTTGAAACCCATTTTGAAAGAACAATGAAGACACTAGGGAGGAATAGGTTTGACAATGTCAAAGAGCATTTTGACTCCTTTACTGAAGATGAGAAGAAGCAAGTCATTGAACAAGTAATCACTCATTTGTGTCATTACAATAGATAACCACATGATCTGGAAAAGGATATCTCAATTTCTTTGTACAATATTCTTTTGGATAAATGGGAGGAAGCTATAAGATTGGAAAAAGAGAACATTGATGAGATATTTGTACAATATTTTCCTGAATTTTCTAAGGATGAAATTAGTGCTTTGGTTGATAGATACAAAATTCAATTTGCTTTTAAAGCAAGGAGACTGAAATTACTCAGTGGAAAGAGGGAAATTATTGAAATAGGAGGAAAGTATCTTGCTTCCACCTCTTATGTTTCCTTCTTTTATTCTGATATTTCAAAAAGACAAACAGAAACAGAGCAAGAGTTGGAAAGGATATGCAAGGCATATGTCCCACTTCAGGATTCTATATTTGCTTTTAGCAAATCTGTAGATGATTTACACCACAGGTTGGAAATGTATGATCATGAGAAGGCAAAGAGACTTTGGTCTCTCAAGGAACTCAAAAGTTTGCTCATATCACAAGTAGACATGTTATAGAGCGCCTACTCAAATGCAGAAGCTATCTTAGCAACTCCAGAAACCTGTACATTGGACTCAATCGAAGAACTTCTATCTACAAAGGAGTACACTGAGATTGTGCTAGAGACATGGACAAATGCAATATCACAATTGAAGCAGAACTTTAATGATATTTTCATGAGACTGGCGAATGCATAAATTTTGATACTATTTTTTTTTTAAGTTATTGTTGTATATGTTGAACACTTTGATACAAATTCTCTCTCTCTCTCTCTCTCTCTCTCTCTCTCTCTCTCTCTCTCTCTCTCTCTCTCTCTCTCTCTCTCTCTCTCTCTCTCTCTCTCTCTCTATATATATATATATATATATATATATATATATTGCTTTTTCAATTCGGCATTGTTGTCAAAGGGGGAGTAGAAATATGTATGTGTGTTTTTGAAAATTTTGTATAATGCATGTATTAAGGGGGAGCATGTGTATATGTGTAATTTTTTTTTTGTATGTGTGTATGGTGAAAATGGATAACAATAATAACAATATTGAAAGGCTGAATGAATTCAACCACAAAACCCTAGCCTAACAATCAACAAAGATCCACCATAACATATGAAGATTACCTAAGACAATGCAAATCAAATGAAATCACAAAGATTATACCATCACATGTCCAATAGGGTTTTTGATCTCCATTCTTCCTATCTCCATTGATCTTGCTTGATATATTTGCTCTCAGATTTTGTGTGCACAAGAGCTCAACAAAGAACGGAATGTGGTTGCAAGTAGGATCGTAGTGTAGTCAAATCCTTAAGATGATTCATTAGGGCCTTAAGTCATTAGCTCATTAGGGTTTGATAATGAAGGAAGCATCTCCTTATATAGAAGACACTATATGAAATGGAGGGATAAGATTGAGAGGTGCCAAAAAGGAGGTCGGCTAGGATTAGAGGGTAGGTAGAAGAAATAGTAAAATAATGAAAGAGGTAGGTAGTGTAGGAATTAAGAGATGAATGACATGTCATGTGTAGAAAAAGCTAATGAATTAATTAAATAAATAAAGATTTATTTAATTAATAGAAGAAATGAGATCAATTAAATAAATAAATATTTATTTAATTTAGGAAAAGGATAATTTAAATAAATAAATGTATTTATTTAAATGAGAAATAAGGCTAGAAGAGGATAAATGAATTAATTAAATAAATAAAGATTTATTTAATTAATAGAAGAATTAGGCTTAGATAATTAAATAAATAAAATATTTATTTAATTAGACATGACAATTTTAGGTGTCTACATTTTGCCCCTCTTTGAGACAATGCGACTTGTCGCGTTGTTTCAAAGAAGATACGATGAACTGATACAGAGTTGCCCCAAGATGGGAATGATATGCCCCCTCAAGAGATTGGATGAAAATTTCTGAAAAGATCGCAGACAATCTCTCGATAAGAAAGAAAGGCTAGAATGGACTGACCAGATAAAGTGACAAAGTCACGGGATAATGAAGACTAACTCGGGAAACGAGGGCTAGGGTAGTCTATAAGATAGACCACGAGGGAAATACATCTTCATTGTCATCTACACCTTCACGAGATCAAAGTGCAGAGCGAGAAAAGAGCAGGAGCAGTCAGCAGCGATGGCTTTCGTGCATAGATTCGACCGTGTTCGCCGATTTCAGAGGCTAGCAGAGGCAGGAGAGCTGGTAAGTACCACCAAACCTCCTTGTACTTTGATGCATTTAATTTTTGTCATTAATGCATGTCGAATAGGGCAATAAATGAGCTTAGAAGTAGAGTTGAAAAATGTCAAAAACCGTTTAACCGTGTCTGCGTCGGTGCCAGGCGCGTCTGTGTCGGTGCCAGGCACGTCTGTGTCTGGAACCGCGTCTGCGTCGAATGCGGCCACGTCTGCGATGTGCAGGGGCGTCTGCGCAGTCTAGTCGCGTTTATGCCCGGCATAGGCACGTTTGTGTTATACAGGCGCGTCTATGTTGTTCAAGCGCGTCTGTGCAGTCTGTAGGCACGTTTATGTAATGTAAGCGCGTTTGCGTTGGAAAATGCAAGTTTTGGTCTTCTACGTCAAATCGGCAGTTCTGTGATGAACATATGCTGTCGATTGGATAAGCTGCTGAGAGGATACACTCAAGCAGGTCCTCTAGGAAGACTAGGATAGATCAAGGCACTTTGAGATGAACAGTGAGTACCAAGATAGAGTACTTTGTGATGAACAGGGAGTACCCGAAGTATGAGCAACACTTTGTGATAAACAGGGAGTGCAAATGTGAATAACACTTTGTGATGAACAGGGAGTGTCACACACGTAGTACTTTGTGATGAACAGGGAGTACCACTAGGATAAATAGCAACACTTTGTGATGAACAGTGAGTGTCACTAGGGTAGATAGCCATATGCATTTAGATTAAAAGTAGCATTTTGTGATAAACAGTGAATGCCACTATAACTAACATGATTGATTTGCTTGATTGCAGGAGTATTTGTCGATGCTGGAGTCACGGGAGAGATTCCTGTTGACACAGAGGTTGCGACCTGAGTTGTCATTCGAGGATCGAGCTGCCATCGAGGAGATGGGTTTGAGACATGTGTTGTATGTGCCCGAGTTTCAGGCAAACATGGGTTTGCTGACTGCGCTGGCTGAGAGATGGCACTCTGAGACGTGCACATTCCATTTGCCTATGGGTGAGATGACAGTCACCCTGGAGGATGTATACAGGATTTTGCGGGTGTCGATTGATGGGGAGTTGATCCCATACGATCAAGATGGCGATAGAGAGGCCCTGAGACGAGTATTCCAGGACCCTGGATTAGAGATGAGGGCAGGACACGTGGCATGGGATACCATGACAACCACCGGGTTAGCATTGTCGGCAGTGATCGGAGGAGCTATCAGTGGTTTCCTGTGTCCAGACAGGGCGACACGGGGGTTGGCTGTGGGCTGGGGGGGAGCACTGGAGACGCTGATGACATAGCATACCAGATATGCCTGGGGACCGTGTGTGTTGGCACACTTGTATTACGAGCTGCATCAGTTTGTTTATCACAGGTCAGTGGGATTAGGTTGCAGAGTTGCATTGCTGCAGGTATGGGCTTACGAGCATCTGCCGGTTACCCGACCGATACACTTCCAGGGCAGAGGTCATGGGCGCAGCTTCGTGCATTTATATGATATGATCACTTCGCAGCCACGGATTGGCAGGCTAGAGTACTGGCGGCGAGTGATTAATGACATTGATGAGGTCATATGGCGACCTTATCTGGGCTGCGAGCAGTGGGAGGATGATGCAGTCGAGCTACCGTACACCTTTCGGAGCAGGTACCTGATTGGGCGGACGCCCTATGTGCTAGAGAGGCAGCTGGTAGACAGGATTGGCCAATAGTTTGGCTGGATTCAGAGGATGTCGCGGGGCTCAGGCATGTATGCCCGTACCGTGAGAGATCAGGCACAATTTGGGTCGTTGTTGTTGTATGATCAGGCAGTGACACAGCTAGTGGAGATGATACCTCTACCCTGGGACATGTGGCCAGAGATCGAGGATGTCGGCATGGATGCCGAGTATACAGCTTATTGGGCAGAGCATCCGTTCCCACGGTTGACAGATCCAGGAGAGGCAGTGGAGGGAGATGGTGGGGGAGATGATGATGACGGTGGAGGTGATGGGGGTCGAGGCCGACAGAGGAGGAGGGGAGTAGTTGGAGAGAGGAGGGTTGCACCTCAGAGGGAGGGTGATGAGGAGAGACCGGCTCGGGTGGTGAGGGGTCGCGGTGGATTTCCGCTACAGGTACCAGCAGCACAAGGTCCCAGACAGGTACAGGCACAGGGACAGAGACAGAGACAGGGACAGAGACAGAGACAGGGACCAGTATAGGTACAGGTACAGGGACAGGGGGAGCCACAGGCAGAGGCAGAGGCAGAGGGGGTTGACCCAGTGGAGGTTGAGCTACTGGATCTGAGGGAGATCTGCCAGGGACAGGCAGATGAGATTCAGGAGCTGGAGAGGGAGAGGGATCAGCTTAGGACGAGGCTCAGAGATACTGAGCGGGAGAGAGATCAGGCGATCCAGCGCTATATAGAGGTCGAGACAGCACTGAGGGCAGGGAGACAGGCGGCGGAGGACACAGGGGCAAGATATGCATATGTCCTGCGGGCAGGAGAGGAGATAGGCTACTGGAGGGACCTCTACTATGGTGCAGTGCCAGCAGATCAACGGGCGAGGAGATTCCATAGACCGTTGCGTACAGCGACAGCTACGAGGGGGAGCCGGAGGAGACAGGCATCGAGTGGTGGGGTCATGGGTCCTCCACCACCACCAGATAGAGGGGACAGGCAGGATGATCCTGGGGCGGGTCCTTCAGGGGCTCAGATTCGACCGAGGCCAGGCGGCTCCGAGGGAGGGAGTTCATCATAGCCTTAGAGGGCTCCCTATGTATCAGTTTTGTACCATTTTTGTATTCTAGACACCTGCGGGTGCTTTTGTAGCCATATGATTTTGACATCATTGTATCATGACACTTTTGATTATATATATGAGATTATTCATCTTTGCGGCAGCTATATGCATGTGTACCTATGTGATGAGATGTTCTTATAATGTATGTTTTATGCTATGGATGCAAATATGTATATGATGCAATGCAATATTTTTTTATTTTTTTTTTGTTCGTTTATGTTTTAAAATGTTATGCCAATGCAAATGTAAATGTATGAAGTGCAGATGAATATGATAATGCAAATGTAAATTGTGCTAACAGGTGTTGTGTGCAGGATGTGATGTAGTTGTGATATCTATATGTATGTATGAAATGCTTATATGTGGTAATGCAGGTGAAACTACATGAAATGCAAATGTTTTTGGTGTGTCATTATACTCAGTCATGTGATAGCGAGCTACGCGGACTCGAGAAGGATGATGGAAGTCAATCAAGAAAGGGGGATGGAAGACAGAAGATATGAAAGTGAAAGAGCTTCTTGTGCATTATCATCATTGAGCTTTATTATGGCAAAATAGGTTATGACAATCGAGGCATATGTTCGACCCAGAAAGTCATTGTACCTGTTTGCATGGAGATAAGACGGTCACAAACAAGGAATGCCCGAGTTCACACTAGACTCACAGTGTCCTCATATCCTTGGACAAGTCATAGCATTACTAAGAGACAATCCACAGACAACAAATACAAATAGGTGACGATACCCCATCCTCGCCTTTCTAGTCAAAGACATCCTAGAGATAGGATCTCTAGTCAGAGACATCCTAAAAAAGCTAAAAGACATGTCACCTAAAGATAAAATCAAAAGAAAACTAAGACTCGACACCAACATCCACTGTAGTCCTCAAGTTTAGTGTCTCTTGTCACTTGTATAAGTCTTATTTGATTGTGGTCACAATGTTTACTTTCACAAAAATGATAGATAGCACTGAACCATAATATTGTCTGAATCTGTTGAAAGATTTGATTTGTTGAAGCCCATTGTTGCTGCTGTGTCTTATCTGAAACTGACTGAATCCATGAAACTAATACCTTATTGCGAAGAAGATGAAACTTTATTGCGGATCCGTGATGCAAATGTTGCTTTATTGCAGATTGTGCGCGAACAGACTGAAGGAAGCCGAAAGAAACTGTACTCCTCAGAACGTGTGATGTCCTCAGTTCCACACCCATTACTAGACGTAGGATTTGCCTTAGCCACAGATAGGATCTGATTTATTATGGATGGAAAGGGATGTGAAAAGGGAGGTTTATTATGAATGGCTAACCAATCTTGGGTAGATCAATAACAAGCCATGATGGGAATGGGTAAGTTTATTATGGACGAATAGGTCGTGAGTGTGTGCAAAGTGAAGTGATGAAAGAGAATCCTGAAGGAGGGAGGAGCAATGTCTCTACACATGGCATTGGTGACCCAGTTTTCACCATGGTACTTGCCCAGGGCGCCACCAAAGTGGTTTTCACCGTTGGACGAAATTATTTCTCTTTACTTTTTTTATTTTTCAATGTTTTTTGTGTCACAAGGCCCCTGTTTGCCAGGTTTTCACCAAGTAACGATTTTTTTTGTTTTATAATTTTTTTTGTATTTTTGAAATTTTTTATTTTTTTTTGTATTTTTTGAATTAGGATACTCTGAAGAGCTATGTGTAGAACCTGCGAAGGTGCATGCTGTTGCTAGGATCCTCCAAAGGTTCACCTTCTGTAGTTGAGAGCTGATATGCACCAGATCCATATGCTGCTGTAATAATGTAGGGACCAAGCCAATTTGGTTCAAACTTGCCCTTCTTCTCTCTGTCTTGCTGATTTTTGGGGTTTTCTCTAAGAACCAAGTCACCTACCTCAAATGTGTGAGGCTTTACCTTGTGATTGTAGTTGCATTGTTCCTTGACTGAATGATGTGTAGCTTGATTGACTATCTTCCTTGATAAAGGAACTGAGATAGAATTACTAGTGTGTGGACTACATAGGCCCATATGCGTGTCACCTAAAGAAGTTTGGGCATCCCTGATAACAAAGTCCTTCAAGGAAGCTCCATTAAAGGTCCATGATGTATCGCTAAAAGGGGATGGATGTGTGGAACAAGTGGATGAGTTATGAAGGCTTATGATTGTGAAAAGAAGTGAAAGTAGGATAGCATGATGGAGACATAAGATCAACAAGTATTCTTTTTGACTTGCAATTGTAGAAATTTTTGAATTTTTGCCCCCAATTATTTTGATATTAGGGGAGATCAACTCTTGTTCCTTTTCTTTCATAGGATTTTTATCCTTGACTTTGATTTTTGCAGAGTCCAGTAGCTTTTGATTTTGATTTGGACTAAAGGACTTTTCTTTATTTTTGACTTTTAGATTTTTCTTTTCAAAGCTTGATTTTTGATCCCCAATGAGTAAGGGCTTTTGTAATTCTTGTTGATCCAAGTTTGGAAGTGGAGTGGAAATGGAATGAGTGGCTGAAATAGTAAAGCTATGTGAGTTCGCAAGAGGGCTGGTGATACGCTTAATAGATTCTTTGTTGGAACCACTCTTAGGACTATTGATATCAAGAGTTGCTTGCACCACTAGAGGAAATTTGCATTTAGATTTAGTAGCCACAACACTATTTGGTTCACACCCAATTCCTTTCAAATTGTTTATAGATTGTTCATGTTGACTGAAAACCTTAGGAGATAATGGGAGTTGGTCAACATGAAATATATACTCACCACATCCTAGGTCTTTAATCTTGAACTTTTCTTTTAGCTCTGCTTGTTTGGATGTAGAAGCTTTTAAGGATTCAGGATCCACGTATGCCGATGAAGGAACAGCTTCGCGATTGACTGGGATTGTTATTTCTGATTGAGGTTGCAGATTGTTGCAATATATGAATGGATTTGGATCCGCTTTGACGGTCACTTCAACTCCATTGTGTGGAAACTTGATACATCAATGATATGTAGATGGGACTGCGCTCATTTCATGAATCCAAGGACGTCCTAGCAATATGTTGTATGTGAGATCCAAATCAAGTACTGGACAAACCACATCCTTTGTAACTGGCCCAACTCTGAGAGGTAAGGTGACTGTGCCCTTGGATGAACGCTCTTCATCATCATATGCCTTGATGGTGATTTTGTTTGTAGAATTCACAGCTTTGTCAGAATATCCCAATTGTTTAATAGTGTTCAATGTACAAATGTTTAGACCTGCTCCTCCATCTATCAGGACTCATTTGATTCTATGTTTGTGTATGAAGGCTTCAATGTGTAATGGTGCATTATGTGGCTGACTTACAGAGGCATCATTGGCTTCTGTGAATGTAAGGGAGTGTGGAATGGAAAGGTATCCCACCATGGCTTGAAACTGGTCTACGTTTAGATTAGTAGGAATAGCAGTATCTCTCAAGATTTTGTCAAGAATGGCTTTATGTGCGGGAGATATGCGTAATAGTTCAAGGATTGAAATGAGCACGGGTGTCTTCCCTAACTGTTCTACAAGGTCATACTCGGGTTTGGTTGATGAGGAGGCTATGTTTTTAGTTGGAGCACCTTGCAAAGTGATTTTACCTCGACAGGTTGTAACATGACATTCAGAGGTAGGTTCGGAAGAAGATCCCACACCTTTTAGGACAATCTTGGGTCTCTGAGTAGAATTCTCAGATGCTTTGTCCTTGATGATAATGGTAGAGACATAATTGTCCATTGAAATGTGATTAATAGTTGAATCATAATTGTAAGATGCTCTAGTATAGTTGGCTTGGTCATCTGTGGCTTTAGCTTTTCCCTTGTCATGTTTTGGGAATGGTTCCTTAAACATCTCATGTTCTTGATTAGACGAATGTCCCTCAATCTCAATGTCACCTCTATCAATGAGATCTTGTATGATGTTCTTCAGTCGATGACAATTTCCTGTCTTATGACCCTTGCTCTTATGAAATTCACAATACTCATCATCGTTCCACCAATTTGGTTTAACCTTTGGTTCATATGGGGGAAAATCTGGAACTGTGATTACCTTGTTTGCCACTAGCTTCTTGAAAACTGACTCAAGTGGTTCTCCCAATGGAGTGTGCTTCCTTCGTGACCTGGAAGTTGTTTGAGTATTCACTTGATTGTTTGTAGAACTTGATCCTGAAAAGATGAATTTGGGTTGCACTGTGTTGGCATCAACAACACCATCATTGACTGTGTTCTTGTTTTTATTCCAAAATCTTGGCTTGTCTTTTCCTTTAAAGTCATCTTTGTTTTCCTTGAATATTTTAATGACTTCTTGTTCAATTAGGACCTTTTCTGTCGCTAAGCCTTTTCAATGACGTCCTTGAAGGTAGACAAACAAGCTTTCCTTAGATCATAGCCAATGTCTTTGTTAGCATTTCGTGTAAACATCTCTACCATTTGTTTTTGTGGAATTTCACAAGAGCATCTGCTAGCTAGATTTCTCCATCTTTGTAAGAACGATGCAAAAGATTCTCCCTCTTTTTGCTTGGTGTTGCACAAAGTAGTGACTGATATGTCTGTCTCTATGTTGTAGGAGAAATGTTGAATAAATACCTCTGCTAAGCCACCCCATGACTTAATACCAGGTGGAAGTTGGGAGAACCATTCCATAGCTTGATCACCTAAGCTTTGTGGGAATAATCTCATCAAATATGTCTCTTCTGCTGCTACCTCAATGCAGGCTATGAAAAACTGTCTTATGTGCGCCTTAGGATCCCCTTTTCCTCTATACTTGTCAAATTTAGGCGTCACAAAGTGTGTAGGAAAAGGAGGCATTGGAATGCTCTTGTCAAATGGATAAGGACATATGTCTCTCATTGTGTATGTTGGCTTCGGTGTATTTATGTCCTCCATTTTCTTTTGTAAGTCCCTGATTTGTTGCTCCAAATTGCTCTTAGGTGGAGATCGACTTCTTGGACCATATCCTATGTTTGAGGTACCCATTGGAGGAGGTGCATGTTGCATATACGGATGATATTGATCATACACATGTTCATACGGAGGAGGTTTATAATGATGCTGCGTATATGGACCACTTGGTATAGATTCATGTTGAGGAAGCCATATCTATTTTGCGCATGTATACCATATTCTACAGGCATGTCATGTTCCATTGTGTTGCCCCCAAATTTGACATGAGCTTTCCTTGTGTCCAAATTTTGAGCATGCCTTTGAACATCCCATTGCTTTGGTGGTTGATCCTTAGCATTGGTATGTGATTGAGCATATTTTTCTCCATAAGACTTCCATAATGGTCTGCGAAGGTAAGTATCATATGTTTGACCATGTGTATGTGGGACCTCTGGTTTTTGAAGCAAAGCTGATGGTGATTCAGGTACCATGTGTGGTCCTCTATTTCCTCCACTATTAGGTCTCCTTTGATCCATGTTGGAGTGAGGTTGTTGCAAAGGTCTATGTTCCATTATTTGAGACATGTCAAAATCATGAGGTATCTTGGCTCCACTTTGTGCCATCATGTGTAAGAAGTATTGTCTATCTCTCCTCATTATTTCCTCAACCAATCGATTGAAATGGGGATTCATAATGGATTCTTCCACATCTACTGAATGTACTGAAAAGTTGTCCACATTGTCATTTTGTGTAGCATTGTTGTTTATAGTGTCCATGTTCTCGACATTTGGATTGTTTCTATAAGCATCCATGTCAGGTAATGTAGTATGATCAGAATTGAAAAAGATCTCATTGTCATACTCATAAGAACTCATGTTTGCGGACTCTTGAGCCTCTTTAGTTTCTCTCCTAGATTTTTGAAGACGGGTTTCAACCATGAACTAGGTATTGACCAAGATGTGAGAGACTAGATGAAAAATGGAAAGAGTATGGAAGACCAAGAGTTGAATGGAATGTAAATGAGTCTGAAGTGTACTTGCAATGTCCAAAGTGTAAGACCAAGTATGTATGTAGTAGAGTAGGTGTGACTTCCAAAGAGAGGATAGTTTCTCTTGATGAGGTAAGCTGACCTTGACTCTAAGCAAAACCAAATGAGACCCAAAGGTAAGAAACCTTGATGAGGGACCACTTAGCAAAGTGTTGTTGTATGTAGTGTGTTGACAAAGTATGATGAGGACAAGCAAGTGACCTTTTTACTCAAGTTTAGACAAATGTGAATGTAATGTAAGGTGTAAAGCAATGATGGACTTTGTGAGACCCAAGGACAGGTTGAATGCTAAATGAAACCTTAGAGAGATGACCTAGGAAGCTCAAGATTTCCGAAACTGACTGTGTTTGCTTGCTCGACTGTAACAGTTTTTCAATTCTGGACACAGACGTGACTGTATACTTCACAGACTTGGTTTCCTGACACAGACGCTACTCTGTTTAACACAAACGTGCTTCTGAGATTTTCTTGTTTATGTTTGCTGGACTGTAACAGTTTTTTTCAATTTTGGATACAGACGCGCCTGTATACTGCACAGACGCTGTTACCCGACACAGACGTGTTTATATTCAACATAGACACTATTATAAACATAGACGCTATTCTGCCCTTCACAGACGCGCCTAGACAACACAGACGCACTTAAAACAGACACAAACGCGTTTCTGTAAAATTTGTGCAATTTTTTCCAATCTGTGAAGTCATTTTGTTGTGACTCAATCTGACTGTTTGACTGATTTTCGTGACAAGAGGACACAGTGTTGATGAAGACCTAATGTTTGCAAGTGTCTAGACTCAAAATGACTCCAAGAAAAGTGTGTTGTTTGATGTAAAATTGTTTTGCATACACTTGAAGACACAAAAGACACAATGTTTTGCTGTTTGGTCTTGAATGTTTGAATGTTTAACATAAGTCAAGCACAATTCTTATGGCTGGCCAAGACAATAGTTGTTGATCCCACATGGGGTTTTACCCCCGAGGCTACGCTATTCAGAGCGGATACTTAGATGCTTAACCTCACTGGCTCCACCCTCGGCACTCACTTCTCGGGTCAGCCAAGCATTAGTCCCCACGAAAACTCCCCATGGCGAACTTTGTATCTCTACTAAGAACTGTATGTGTGTGGGCCGCTACTAGAGGTCCGACCTCCTGCCCCAACAACTAGAAGGATTTGGGCCTCTAAAACAAAATAGTGCTAGTAAGGGCATCCGCTCGTGTGGCCATACATGCGGCACTTTCAGCTCTGTAAATACAGAAGGCTCCCAGCCAGTAGGGGTTACGCCCTACAACTAATCAAATAAATTTGATCAAACAGGTTTATGGGGAGACATAGTGTCGGTATGAACTAATCAGCACACGTTATTCATAGTTTTCACCATGAATACATTTGATTATAGTGGTTCGGATGAGGTGGGTTTTCCTCGCTACCACTTGGGTCGTCCTCTTCTCACTAGTAGTCCTAATGACCACACGGGAAGACAGGCCCTCTAAAGATTAAACAAAAAGAGCCTATTGCTCAAGACACAAAAGACAATGATTCAATTTTAGTGCACCAATGGAAGTGTTTCGCTAGTCTATGAAAACAAGGCACACAATAAAAAATAAAAAAAACCTTGCCAAGGACCTGCAACAAAGAGTTGTTAGTAGTTTGGGTTGTTTCAAATGATCACCCCTTCCTGCAAGCACACAAGTTAGGTAAATTTTAAAACCCAAAAGACTTTGTGAAAATAGGGGCCTTCAACCAAATTATTTTGCTTTCAAGACAGGCTGCACCAATTTTGTTAGCTAGATCTGAAAATGTTAGCTCAAAATAAACCAGATCTGAAACCCTAAATGCAAAATCCGAAAACTGAATCAATAAAATTTCAAAATTTTGAAATAGGCCACACACAGACGTGATTACCCTCTACGTAGACGTGACTTTGAGACACAAACGCGGTTCTGTGATACACAGACGCGAGTGAAAATCACAGACGCGAGTGAAAATCACAGACGCGGGAAAAAATGACACAGACGCGCTTTTGTAACACAGACGCGCCTCCCTGGAACCTGCAAAATGAAATATTGACAAAACACAGACGCGGATCCAGTTGCCGCAGACGCGCCTGAAAATCAAAAATGCGATCCGAAAGTGTGCAGACGCGAAAATACCGAAAATGTCCGATCTGCAACTTCAAAAACACAAGATCTGCAACAAGGAGGTTAAATGCAAAGGGACAAGTGTCCCACCGGGCGTGCCAAAATCTGTATGGTGAAAATGGATAACAATAATAACAATATTGAAAGGCTAAATGAATTCAACCACAAAACCCTAGCCTAACAATCAACAAAGATCCACCATAACATATGAAGATTACCTAAGACAATGCAAATCAAATGAAATCACAAAGATTATACCATCACATGTCCAATAGGGTTTTTGATCTCCATTCTTCCTATCTCCATTGATCTTGCTTGATATATTTGCTCTCAGATTTTGTATGCACAAGAGCTCAACAAAGAACGGAATGTGGTTGCAAGTAGGATCGTAGTGTAGTCAAGTCCTTAAGATGATTCATTAGGGCCTTAAGTCATCAGCTCATTAGGGTTTGACAATGAAGGAAGCATCTCCTTATATAGAAGACACTATATGAAATGGAGGGATAAGATTGAGAGGTACCAAAAAGGAGGTCGGCTAGGATTAGAGGGTAGGTAGAAGAAATAGTAAAATAATGAAAGAGGTAGGTAGTGTAGGAATTAAGAGATGAATGACATGTGTCATGTGTAGAAAAAGCTAATGAATTAATTAAATAAATAAAGATTTATTTAATTAATAGAAGAAATGAGATCAATTAAATAAATAAATATTTATTTAATTTGGGAAAAGGATAATTTAAATAAATAAATGTATTTATTTAAATGAGAAATAAGGCTAGAAGAGGATAAATGAATTAATTAAATAAATAAAGATTTATTTAATTAATAGAAGAATTAGGCTTAGATAATTAAATAAATAAAATATTTATTTAATTAGACATGACAATTTTAGGTGTCTACAGTATGCACACTTAGCGGTATTACTATAAAATTTTCTAAGTGTTGCCATCAATGCCAAAGGGGAAGATTGTTGGCTTGATGATGATTGTAATATATTCATCAGATGTTGTCATTGATGAAACACATACACACACATGTTTATATTGTCTACCTGTATAACTTCAAGTTGTTTATACTACAACCGGTATGCTAGAGATTATACTAAGAGGTTTATCTCTAACACGTACTTTGTGTCAATTGGTATAGGCACAGAAGACAACCTATGAATACACATTAGTTGACATCAAGATGGAGATCAAGCGAAGATCATGACAAGAGATTCAAGGCTAATGATTCATATGTTTTACTCAAACGGGTATTTGGTAATTTTGTGATGAGTTACCATAGATCAGGATGAGTTATCCCACCGACAAACTTTTGGCAGTAATTTTTATGATGAGTTATGATCACTTGTCCAGATACACTGCACCTAGGAAATTATTTTATGATTTTTTAAGGCTGACATGAAATCATAATGTTTATATATTGACATCACAATGAATTATTTGATATATAAGTGAAAGTAAAAAGAGTTAAGTTGCAGAGTATGCATAAGAGCAGTGTTGAATATGTTTAGAAGGATCTGATCAAGCAAGTATTGTGCTATTCAGACAGATCAAACCAATCCTGTTGTTTTCTAACAATTACAGCAGAATCAAATCTCCTAACTGGGTAAGCTCTAACAAGCTTCAATGTATAAATCCTCTAACAAGGTGATCCATTAGTTTAGATTCAGGAATCCTCCACCGAAGTTACTCCTAATAGGGTACTGCCTTTAACAGGGTATAAACTTCTAATCAAGATTTGGGATCTCTAACAAGATTCGCTTCTAGCAGAACACTTTGTAGACCCTAACCGGTCAGTTATCTATTACTGCAAATAGTTAACTTCTGAGTTCCATCTCACCGTGGTTTTTATCTATTTGGGTTTTCCACATACAAACACTTGTGTTATGGTGGATGTTTTACTTTTTGTGGATGTTGTTATATCATTTTGGATCGCATGCATTATGTTTAAAAGTTTTGTTAAGTTCATCTACCGGTTAGTGTATATCCATCAGAGAAGCAGTAGGTGTAGAGTAGGAAGAAGAGTGAGTCGGTAAAGGAGAGAAGGTACTTCACCGATAGAGTAAGACATTTGATAAGGTTGCAATATTCACTTGTAACATGATAATAATTTATATATTTGAAGTTTACATTGTGAACACTGAGTTGTAGCTCGGTGCAAGGTTTGGTGCTCCTTTGGGTTGTAGCCCATAAATTTGATAGGGCTTGTAGCTCCTTGGGTTGGTGCCCTAAACTCTGTAACTGTGTTTTATTGTGGGGTTGGATTGGAGCAGTAGACTCCAACAACATTTCTCACCGAGGTTTTTCCCATATTGGGTTTTCCTTGTATATACTGGTGTTATGTGATATTCTCTTGTGAGTATGTTTTGCATTTAAGTTAGTCTCTTGTATAATCGGTAAGTCTGCATTAAGTTAGACCCTTCAACCGTTGTGCTCATAAAGGAGAGCTAAGGGAAAAATTATGAGAACCATTAATTCACCCCCTCCCCCTCAAAGTGGTACATTGTGTCTAACAATTGGTATCATAGCCTAGGTTCCCAATTAGAAGAGTGTTCTCTAACTTGGGTAGATTCCAACCTAAGGACACAATGGTTTGTTTAGTATCTATCTCTGCTCCAGTTTTTGATGGCTCAAATTTTTCTATTTGGAATCGTAGAATGGAAGTTTTCCTATCCTCCTTAGGATTTGATGTATGGATGTTAGTAGTAGATGGTCTCCCTAGAAAGGTCAGTCTCCCTACCGGATTTGTAGAAGAAAGAAGAAACTAGTGCAATAAAGAATCCATGAAGGCTATTTTCAATGGACTCACCGGTGATGTCTCTTCACAGGTGGACAGGTGTAAATCAACAAAGAGCTTATGGGAAAGATTGAAGAAGCTCTATGGAAATTAACTCTCAATAGTAGATCCTACATTTGAAGGAAATATGAGAAATACATCTCATATTTATCTGGACAAGGAAGATAGATCTTCTAGTAGCCACCGCAGTGAAGAAGAAGGAGCTCAACTTCTTGTGGCCCAAGAATCTGAAAGTGGATGGGCGATCACCTCTCCTCAACAAGATGTGTTGAGCAGTGATGATGATGAAGAGGAAGATGTGGCAGATAGTTCTATCCATCGAGATCCCTCTGATGATGAAGAAGCAGGAGAGGTTGACCTTGAAGGAGAGCTTGTAAATACACTTGAAGAACTCAATAGAGTTAAAAGAGAATACAAGCTATTCAATAATGTTGCTATTGTGGAACAAAACTGGTTAGTCAAATGCCTTGAAGAATTAGAGAAATGAATCTTAGAATTGAAGACTCAGGCAAAAGACTCCAAGAAATGATGGTGTGAAGATCTAGCCTCTCAGCTAGAGATAAAGGACAAAAAAATTCAATGGCTGCTTAAAGAGAACAAAGGCTAGACCTCTCCAGTTAGGAGTGATCCTCTAAAAGAGATTGACCTTACCACAATCGGTGTGGACTTGCAGACAAAAGTGAAGATCAATGTTGCAAGAAGGTATCTTCATACAGATCCCAAAGGTAAGGGGAAGATGGGAGAAGAAAACCTCACCGGAAGCAGAAAGATGAGGAAGCAACAAAGGAGACCCTCCACTGGCAGAGGGCAGAGAAATGCTACCACCCATAGGGGGAAGCAAGTATGGGAGAAGAAGAAGAGATCAGATGGAAGAGTTGCTCAGAATGGATAACCAAGAGTCCATTCTCGAAAAAGAAAAGATGGGGATGCAAAACCAACAAGATCCTCTCATGCATGGCAAAACAAATATGTGAGTCATATGTCATCTTTTACTGGTTACTGTTTTACATGTAATATTTATGGCCACAAGGAAAGGGAGTTTAGAATGAGATCTAGAAAGGATAATGTAGGATCTCATAGAAATTATGCTTATGGGAAGGATGTATCCAAGAGTAGATACATGCATGTTCCTTCTCCCAGTTATGCAAAGATTGTTTGTCATAACTACAATGGATCTGGTCATGGAAAGTTTGAGTGTAGAAAGAGGAACCTGCTATCACATGGAGGCCGACAAAATGGTCATTCTCTGCAGAAAAGTGAAAACAGAGCATATTGAAGGCAAAGTCATGCATGGAACCAAAAGAGATATGTCCCTGCAGGAGTAAGAGGTCCACCGGTTCCTGTTGTTAGTCAAAGCAGCATGACCAAGAGAAGATGGTCAAACCATTATGTCAAGAGGTTTAACAAACATGAAGTTGGGATGGATGTTGTGTGCTACTATAACACTATTTCCGGTTGTAATGCAGAGACCAAAAGAGAAAGGGCCCATCAATAGGAGAAGGCAAATCCTGCTCCCTTGTCTAAAAATGGAGAGGAGTATGAGATTAAGAAGGTATGGAGGAAGAAGACCATGGATCAGATTTGTGCAGTTAATGCATAGGTGATATCTCCTAAGGTCTAAAGGAGATGTAGATCATAGGAGGAGTAGCACATCGAATTTATCTCTCACCCCCTCTGAAATGAAGACAACATGGAAAACCATGGTGTTGCCGGTATGAAGGAAGAAGATGAGAAGTGTGTGTAGAAGTTGCCCTGTCTACACACCTACTGATCAATGTTGGATCAACACTGCATGAATCAATGAGTAAAGGTTAACAATTGATATCAGGTGTTAATAGGTATGTGCAGGATGTTACTGACTTGAATACAAAACAGGTTATGTAAGACAATGAAGTTGGAAATCGTTGCAATAACCCCGGTAACAGGGAATGTTGAGTTTATGTCTCAGGAGGTATTGGAATCACCCGGAATTACATATGTTTGCCCCGTGGTTGATCATGCAGGCTTGCATGCTTTTGGGCTAACTGTTTTTTATTCTTAGCATGATGATAACATTGTCTGTCATTGTGTAAATCCAAGATCATGTCATAAGCTGTGGTGGATACAATGTAGTTGAAGGATCATCTGATGATCACACATACACAACTCAACCAGTATATGGTGAAGAATGGAGTTCCGGTATTGTACCTAACCAAAGATGAGGACCTGAGATGTATGACTCAAGGAGATGGAAATTGCATAAGTGTTGCAGGTTGACTGACAGGTGAGTAGTATTCACTGACACATCAACAATTGGTATCACTGTTTCTGTAAATTGAGTTCAAATAGCATCAGAATTGCATATTGGTGTCAGTCGATGGTTATGTTCCCCACCTCAAGTGTTGTGACTTGAGAAGATGTAACAACTGGTGATAAGATAACAAGTGGCATCAAAGGAAGTGTTACATTCAATAAGGACAAAGGGGGAGAAAGTATTATGTCAGTGACCAGTACATACCAAGAGAAATAATATCCTGACAGTTCCCTTTGTCATTGTGTCAAAGGGGGAGAAGAATTTTGTAGTATGTCAAATACTACATGTGTTGACATCAATGCCAAAGGGGGAGATTGTTGGCATTATGTTGTCATTGATGTCAACCGATATGGGATGACCACCAGTAGATGAGATGTAGGTGCAACACTGTTATGAAGGAGTACACGATGTGATATCTTAGACATCACCTTGTGTTGCAAAACACTGGTAAAGGTAAAGAAGATGATCTCAGAGGTCATCAGTACACAAGTTAGTACCTGACTTGTGTGTTGAGATAAAGAGGTGTTTTGAGCGGTTGTTTGTGATGAAGAGGCAGAATGTTACCTAAATCACATCAACATTGGAAGAGCAGAACGAACCGGTAGGCTGTATGGTTGCAGAACAACAGGACTCCCACCAGATGAAGAAGCAGTCATCATGAGAAGCAATGACTGACAGTAAATGTGCTCACATCAGACCACATGAAGAGCATTGCAGGATGCAGAAGACAAGGTGTTACTTCATCAAGTAAGTGGAGCTTATCTCCTATTATACATTGAGTGCATCGTAGTTTGAAGAGATAAGAGTGAAGAGGTAAAGACAAACCATCAAAGGATTACACCAAATCTACCGGTGAATTGAAGGAATGGCCTAAGTGCATGAGATCAGGGTTATGCACCAGAGCAGAAGAGAAGGCATGATGACAGTATAGAGGAAGTATGAAGTGTTTGTCATCTTGACAAACCAGTTGTGATATGGTCAAAGCTAATCAGAGAAAAGGCAAGGTTGAGTAGATGCAAACAGAGGAATCTGACCTGACTAAAAGAAGATGGAACCTTGAGAAGAATGATGACATGGTGTCATTAAGAGTGGTAACTGATATGTAAGTCTACTGGTTATATAAGCAAGGTGCATTTGTAGAAGACCTCCCCATTGTGGGAATGAGCATACTTAGGACTTACCAGTCTGGAGACCGATTTGAGAGTTCCATCGATAGTTCAAGATGAGAGCAGATATGATAAGGTAACCGGTAGAATGGTTGACACCGGAAGGGTTAGCAAATCGGAAGTAGTAAGAAACTGTTAGGGTGGTTGGTCGAAAATCCTACTTGGACTGACTTGAAGTGCCAAGTTGGCAGATAGTCGACATGGAGTCAACATGGCAAACCCGAGTTTGGATAAAGATAGAATGTACATCGACAGGGTTGCTGCAGGGTTGGTCAACATTAATGAAAGATCACACAAATCATGGGACTTGCTGCAAAGCGATTGCAGGGGTTTGAGGTGAGGTCTAGAAGACAACTACAAGCCAGTTGAGAGAAATTGAGAAGATCTAGGTGATGAAGGAAACAACCCGACAAATCTTTCGTGATTGACTGAAGGATTAGCTATGAGGGTAAAAAACAAGTCGCTAGGAATGAAAGGGGTGATCGAAGAGATGCGACTATGGCAGAGATGTGCATTCAGATGTCAGAAAGATCTGATCATGCAAGATCTGATTGGATTTGATTTGCCTCAAGGATGGTGTGGAAACCCTAACCACCTGGATTTTGAATTGGCTTTTGACAGGAAATCTGGGCTATAAGTAAAAAGGCCAAAGAGATTGTTTGTCATTGCTGAATAGGAGAATATTGTGTTGTTGCGAAGTGGAAGACTTCTGAAAATAAGAACAAGATCAGCCAAGTACTTAATGAGCATCTAAGAAGAGAGTGGGAGTGAGAGTGAACCTGGTTGAAGCTTTCAACCAGTTAGAGAGAAGAACTGGTAGTTCTTATACCGACAGAGTGTGATATCGGTGATGTGCAGAAAGCGAGGTGTAGATCTAGCAGAGAAGCAGTAGGTGCAGAGTAGGAAGAAGAGTGAGTCGGTAAAGGAGAGAAGGTACTTCACTGATAGAGTAATACATTTGATAAGGTTGCAAGATTCACTTGTAACATGATAACAATTTATGTATTTGAAGTTTATATTGTGAACACTGAGTTGTAGCTTGGTGCAGGGGTTGGTGCTCCTTTGGGTTGTAGCCAATAAATCTAATAGGGGTTGTAGCTCCTTAGGTTGGTTCCCTAAAGTCAGGGGTTGGTGCTCCTTGGGTTGGTGCCCTAAACTTTGTAACTATGTTTTATTGTGGGGTTGGATTGGAGCAGTAGACTCCAGCAACATTGCTCACCGAGGTTTTTCCCATATTGGGTTTTCCTCGTATATACTGGTGTTGTGTGAGATTCTCTTGTGAGTATGTTTTGCATTTAAGTTAGTCTCTTGTATAATCAGTAAGTCTGTATTAAGTTAGACCCTTCAACCATTGTGCTCATAAAGGAGAGACAAGGGAAAAATTATGAGAATCAATGATTCACCCCCTTTCCCTCTCAGTGGTACATTGTGTCTAACAATGTTTTCTTTTGTATGGTCGATATCTCATATTTAGACTTGATCTTCATCCAAGAGCCCAATCAATTGTCAATCAGCACATTACTGATCAGGGATATCCCTTTATCATTCCAAATCTTAGCAGAGCAACTTTGGGTCAAAGCAAGGGGTTTATTGCTAAGGTTCACCCCCACCAAATAGATCTATCCACAACAGAGTAAGCCAGAGAACTTCCTATTGCATCCTTAGAGGGTAGTAACCTCCTTAATTGTGACCGTGCCTTCCAAAGAGATGCAAATACACTGGAGACAAATACTTTCATGCTATACTCCCCAAGTACAATATCACATAAGGGGATATTCCTCCATGTTTTACCTTTCTTAACAACCGACCTTTCAATACTATTTTTGATCAACACCTTCCAAGGTTCATTGCCATATAGGGCTTTTACAAACCATTTGGAGGCTAGGGCAATGTCATGGACCCTAATATCCTTTATACCCAGTCTGCCTATGCATCTAGGTCTACAACACCAATTCCAGTTCACATAGTGCCTCTTCTTGTGCCCCATCACATCAGACCATAGAAAATCTCTCATAATCTTTTCAAGCTTATTGGTTTGGTAATTAGAAAATACCCATGCAGAGGCACAGTAAATATGATGCGAGGAGAGTACCTTTTGAACAATATGCACTCTGCCATCTAGGGATAGCATGTGAGTTTGCTTTTTAAGGTGTTTCTTTTCAATTTTAGAGTATAACCATTTCCACATGTCTTGAGTAGTCGAGTTGATGGCAAAAGGGATACCAAGGTATCTTACAATAGACTTCAGACCTGCCTATTGCCACCCTTTGCTAGCGATCCATTTTGGAGGAATCTCAAACCATCCAAGTAAAGTAGATTTGTGAGGAGCTATCTTAGCACCAGAGCCCAAACAAAAAAACTAGAGTCTTTCCATGGCATTATCAAAGTTATCCTCAGACGGAGCTAGAAATAAGGCACTATCATCAACAAATTGAGCATTAATCAAATTATCAGTATTAGGAAGGGTAAGACCTTTGATAGAGGGTCCGAGTACCGGGGCCCTTAGAATATAATAGAGAGCATGAGTAACAATGACAAATAGATTCGGGGCAATGGGACACCTCTGCCTTATAGACATTCTTAGTGGAATGGCTTCAAACATATCACCATTAATCTCAATAGCTGTGGAAGAGTCTTTAAAAAGAATATATATCCATTTACAAAAGTATGCAGGAAAACCAAATGCTTGTAACATTCCCCTAACAAACGGTCATTTTATTCTATCACATGTTTTCTCAAAGTCCAAAAGGACCATTGCTACATTCTGATTATCAACTTTGGCCCAGTGCATTGCCTCCCAACTAGTGACCAGGTTTTCCAAAATATATCTACCCTTTATGAATACAGTCTGTGTGGCTGAAATGAACTTATCTAATAGTCCAACAATTCTCCTTGCCAGTATTTTTGCAATGATTTTGTATGAGGTGTTTGGTAAGGTGATACGTCTCCAATTTTTAACCATAGTATTATCCCCACCTTTTGGTAACAATTTAATAACACCTTTATTTATACTTTCTCCAAGAGATCCCTATGCAAAAACACCTTTGTATAGTGTCAATAGTTCCAGACTTATCCATTCTATGTGCTTCTTGTAGAACTCAATGGGCAGGCCATCAATTCCTGGAGACTTCCCATTGGCTAGTGAATTGATAGAGCTTTTGATTTCTTCCAAAGAGATCTTGTGACTCAGAATCTTAGCATCTTCGCAAGAAAATTTCTTAGGGACTAGCTTTAAACATTTTTCTAGGGCCTTCTGGTTACTATCCCCATGTTCAGATGAGAAGAGAGTATTGTAGAAACTGAAAAATGCCTCTTTGATGGCTACCAGATCATTAGTGATTACATTGTTGACTTGAATGTCTTTAATAAGTTCTCTCTTATTTTTGGCTCTGATAAGGTTGAAGAAGTAACTAGACCCCTTATCTCCCCCTTTGATCTAATTCATCCTAGATCTAACCTTTTGCCCTTTAATCTTAAAGTTCTGCAGTTTTCTTAAAAGGTTCTTCACCGAGGACAACTCTCCTTCCAACCTAAGGTCATTCCCCTTATTTTGAAGTTCTTGTTCAATCTCATTCAGCCTGATTTGCAGAAAGGATTCCTCCTTAGACCTGTCCATAACATTCTTCTTTCCAATAATCTGAAACATTTTTTTCCAAGATGCAGAAGAATTCTCCCACTGCTCCCTTGGTCTGAGACGAGGAGCACAAACTTTAGTCAAATGAGAAACCATCGGAATAACATCTGCATTATCTTCATCTTTTAGCAAGGAGACATTCAATTTGAAGCCACTTCCCCTTTTAGGTCTAACCAAAGAGGATGAATCAAAGTCCAGATCCACAGTGAAAGAGATAGGAGAGTGGTCCTAAATGCTAGCAAGGGATACACATATTGGAGCTTTCCCCTTCTGAGGGATGAATAAAAAAAAAGAAGCATCTGCATAACATCTATCCAATCTGCAATACACTCCCTATTTGCCACTTTGGTTGTTGCACCATGTGAACCAGATACCACAAAAGGAGCCTTTCCTCTTCTCCATGGGATCCATCAGATTAAATCATCTCTTGAACTTGGACCAAAAAAATTGTTTATTACCCTTCCAATAGTGTTTAATACCACCACTTTTATCATCACCATGTTCAATCATATTAAAATCACCCATAAAGTTCCAGTGTGCATTCAGTAATCCGGTTGTTAACTAGTCCCAAAGTCTAGCTCGGTCTCTGTAATCATTAGCAGCATAGATGTTGCAAATACCAAAGACACAATCTGTCTCCTTGAAGGTGACCCATGGTGCTCTTTGATAGGGAGAGACACCATTGGCAATGATTTTATCAGCCCACTTGGGGCCAACCATAATGGCAGTGCCACCTTTACCCCTCTCATGATTAGAGTGGAAGCCTATGGCCTAATCCCATAGAAATATCAACATGGTATAAGCCTGAAACCCCACCACTTTGATATCTTGAAGGCAAATAATGTATTTTTCCTTGATGCTATTACACCATTTTTTGACAACATATTTCCTATCAGACATTTCCAGGCCCCTGACATTCCAACTATGTATGTGCATCATCATAGGAACTTATTTGGAGGAGGGTTTTTGGTTCTTGTACAACCTATTGAAGCATTTAAGAACCTCATTAGCTTTTTTACTAATCTCGTTGGATAAGGATTGTCTGTCAGATGTTTTTCTTTTCTTCCTCACTTTTTTACTAACCACTTCAATAAATTGCTCATCATTACTGTTATTAACTAGCCCATCTGAACCGAAGGGTATAATCTGTTTTTCAATGGAAGAATCGACCACTAAATTCATGATACTAGGTAAGGGATTACTCACCCTCAAGTCAGGTGGGACAATGGTGGCACTTCTTAAAAGATATCCTTCTCCTTAATATTTGCAAGAGCAATCTATTGGGCATTTAACCTCGGTTGGATAGAGGGATTCCCAACCCTTCCTTGAATAGGGAAAGAGGGATCAAAATGTACTGATTAACACTTGCCAAGGTTCTTGGAGGGGTCAGTAATGAGGGGGGCTTGGACAACCACATATTCATTCTCAAATAGAGGATTTGATAGACTAACAAATTTATTTCCATTGTTATCACTAGCAGGGCATTCTGGGCCGGATATAATAGCCTCTTTGCCCATGTCAGAAAGAGACTCCACATGAACAGAGACTCCCACTTTCGAAGAGGGAACATCTTTTGGCATTCTGTTATTATCACTTCCCACCTTAATAGTATCATCAGTATTGAAATTGGCATTATGAGATTTCTTAAGAGAGGGACAATCTTTTCTCAGGTGTCCATTGTTTTTACAAAAGAAACATGCCCCCAAATTACCCAACAAGGACACTTCCCAAGCATAATTTTCCCCTTCAAAATCCAGAGAGATGATGTTGGGAAACACAATCTCAGGGTCAAGAGCAACGAGTTCCCAAGCATTAAAATGGGGGACGGTAGTTCTTGAGCCCTCGACTTGTAGAACAGAGCCCAGAGGCTTCAAAATATGGGGGATAAAAGACCAAAATTCAAGCTGCAGATTCACAATTTCAACCTAGTTGGGGGATGAGCGAGCAATAACTTGCTCTATATTCCCTTTGGTGGACCACGGCAAGGCCCTAAACAACAAGCGCTCGACATTCCAAAAATTATTTTTCAAAACTCTATCTTACATATTATGAGATTTAAGGAAAATTACAAACAATCCCTTATGTATCATTCTGCAAAAATTAACATGAATTCCTAATTTCTTTCCCCACACATTAGCAATCCAATCATCCAAAAACTTCCTCGAAGGCAATGATTCTCTGTCCATGCATACAAAGAACACTACAATATTTCTTAAACGAGATTGCTCAGCCCTAATAGCCTTTACCATATCCTCGTTAGGAGACATGGAGAGGGTTTTCAGCCTGAGAGGACGAGGCTTACCATTTCCGCCTCCTCCTGGGTCATCTGCTGCACTATAGTCCCCAGGCTCATGTCTATCTCTATCGGTTGCGGCTCCTTCCGAGGTAGTCTCCATGTCCATGCGCTTGGGCCTACAAAAGTTTCCATTAAAACATGCAGAGAGTGGACAAATGGTGGTCGAATGCTCAGAAACCACTGCCTTGTAAGAGGGTTTTTCAAGCTCTTCCTTCTACGGAGTGGCCGCCATACTTCCCAAGCCCCCCTCCTTATTAATGATGCCATTGTCATTATTCCTTCGAGAGGGGTCTTCATTACTCAGACTACCCATCAAACTTGCACGAGCATCCTTAATGCAAGGACACGAACGAAACCTAAGCCCATAGGAAAATTGGCAATAAAAATAACAAGTAGGCTGAAGGAAAAATAAAAATAAAGAGGAGAACAGATCACTACAAAGGAAAAACACGAGGCGAAAAACACTGTCAATCCCTTCAAAAATAAACACCGCACGGGGAAGAGGACACACATAAGATGATAGGACACCACGATGACCTCACAGGAGAGCATCAGCGACTTTGAGCTAATTTTGTAAATAAATTTCAAGTTAATAAAGGAGCAATTGTGCACTCAAACTTTGAGTTGAATCATAGATACATGCAATTTTTGTGTTCTTATGTCATCGAGATTACACAATTTGGAGTTTACTTGAGGTATTTTTAAGTTGATATTTGTGTTGAAGTGCCTTTAAATCTGATATTTGATAGTCTTCGAGCTATATTATTAAGTTTTTAAAGAAAGTGGTGACAAAGTTAGAAGAGGTTTTGATAGTGTTTCAACTATGAAGTCCCCATTTATTTAATTTTCAAACTGCAATATATCTTCAAGTCTTTGAGTTGTTACATATTGTATTAAAAATTGTTTATATTTGGTTGATAAGATTACCATGTATGTTGAAAACTTTGTGTTTCTCATACACAATATTATCGTCCCTCTAGTTATTGTTCTAAAGAAGAAGTAACAAAAGAATTTTCTCTTTCATGGAAACTTTGCTTCTTAGTCATTAAAATCACTCAAGTTGTATCACGAGTTGCAAAAGCCTTCGAGCTATTGCAGTTCTTTAATTATATTTTGCATTGGTGCTACACGAGGCTATTCTTTCATTCAACTTTGTGGTATCTGTTATTACTGTTCTTTTAGCTTCCCTAATTGTAAGTCTTGTGAGATAAGACCTATTTTGAAACAAGAGCATAGGGAGAGCATTACTCCTAAAATAAGAGGAATTAATTATCGTAACACCCAAGTTGTAAATTTGTTTTAGTTCTTAGTCAAGAGTAGATAGGTAATAGGTGTACAGACACCTAAAATTGTCATGTTTAATTAAATAAATATTTTTATTTATTTAATTATTTTATCCTAAGTCTTCTATTAATTAAATAAATTCTTATTTATTTAATTAATTCATTTAGCCTCTTCTAGCCTTTTTCCTCGTTTAAATAAATATTTTTATTTATTTAGTTGCTCCCACTTCCTCTATTAATTAAATAAAACTTTATTTATTTAATTAATTCATTAGCTTTTTCCTCTATGACACATGTCATTTATCTCTTAATTTTCCTCTACCTACCCCCTTCATTATTTTATTATTTCTTCTACCTACCCTTTAACCATAGCCGATCATTTATTTCTTTCACCTCTTAATCCTATCCCTTCATTTTCTAAAGTATCTTCTATATAAGAGGATTCTTTCATCATTATCAAAACCTAATATTCAGTACTTTATGCAAACAAGCCTTCATGCAATCAAGTGACTTCACAACCACAATTCGTTCTTTGTTGAGCTCTTGTGCACATACAAAATTTGAGAGCAAATATATCAAACAAGATCAATGGAGATAGGAGACAATGAAGATTGAAACCCTCATTTGCATGTGAATGGTAATATTGTTTCATTTGTTGATTTGCATGTTCACAGGTATCTTCATTGGTGTATGGTGAATGTTTGGTTGTAGAACTAATGTTTATTGTGGTAGAATCTTTGTGGTTTTACAATAGTTTATCGTCATCATTATTCACTGCATACAATAGGCAATAAGAAGGCAACCTCCCCTTTGCGAGGAGTGAATAATTTTCATTACAGTGTGGTTCAAAAATACATTTTGTAATCTTTTGGACTTACAAAATTTTCACCCAACACAATAAATGAAAAAAACTCATCTTCATGTGACACTGCTCTGCAAGCGTTTGTAATGTTGGAAAAAATTAGGGTTTGCACCATTAGATGTATGAAAACCACTAATTTTTCACTTGGGACATTACATTCAAAAGAGGAAAGAGAATCCACTAGATTCAGTCACAAATCAAACAAGGACTGAATATTGAATGGATTTGGGTTATTTGTGGCATAATTTTATTCCTCTTCTGTAAGTTGAATTGCTGAAATTAGGTAAAGTGCTGAAAAATAAAGGTAAAAACATGTAAATAGTAAGCTTGAGATGCAAGATCTAGCTGGGCACTTGGAACTGAGCAATGTAAGACAGGTTGGATCTGATCTTCGAAAGAGCTCCCTAAATGTTAGGACTGTGGTAGTGGTCGCCCTAGTCCTCCGCACTTTTCGCTCACCAAAGAGGGTTGATTTTTGTATACAAATAATGCTTATTCTGAAGATTGTAGATCTGTACCTATTTCCTACACACGTAAAGAAGGGAAATATGTTGGGAATAGGGGCTTGCCTTAGTTCAAACCCTTGCTTTGGAATTAACCATGAAATTGAAGTAAAGATAATTGAAATGATTGTAATGAAAGATTCCTCCTTTTGAGGGAGATGTTGAATTATGACTGAAAATTGAATGATGATACCTTCTTGTGAAGCTTTGCTTGCCTCCAAACAGAATTAGGGTTTATGAAATCTTCAACAAAAATAGGATGAATGATGTCTACTTCAATGCTTTAATCTTGACTTTATTGCCGCTCCAAGGCTTGAAGAAAGACTGGTTAATGCTCAGTTGCTCTTGAATGCTTGAATGATTTATGTCATATATGTGCTCTTTATAATGGATGGATTTCAAATGAGAGGGGAAATCCTCCTTTTATACTTACCCGTCGGGAAAACTGATTAATTTTCCAACATGAGCCGACATGGAAATGGGGATCCCACTGAAATTTGAAATGCCAAAATGGGTTTGAGGGGGCCCAAAAATGAGGGGGACCATGGCATGGTGCCATGGTCCTAGTGAGCACCAGGGTGCCACACCTTGGTCTTGCCTTATTTTTAGGTCAGGATCAAGCACAAAATGGGTGCAAAATGCAAAAAGGGGTGCAATATGGAAGGGGAATGAGCATAATTAGGTCCCTATTAGGCCAATGGGCACAAACACTAAGGTAGGGACCCAATGCGATCAAAATTATACAAGGATGCAATTTTAGGACGTTGTATTTAGCCCCTGCTTTAGCGAGAGTATGAAGTCAACCATACTCTCGGTAAAGTACAAAGGGCTCACATTGATAAGATTTCACCAAGTCATCGAGGAGGCAAGATACACCAAGCCCACAATGGACTTTAGGATCTCACAACTTTGATAACAAGATAAATGAGACATCATGAGAGAAAGGGAGAGAGCTTCGTGACTATAGACCAGTAAGGTTCTCTTACCATGATTCGTGAAAGGAAAATACCAAAAATTAGAAAGCGATTACCCCCACATTAAAGTTAGTGCATATGGATTATCGAGAGCAATTGATTTAAGGTAGGATACACCCAAAAGACAATCATGTTATCACAATAATAAACCCCCAAGAGAGGAAAAATCAAAGCATAATGAACACACAACAGAAAGAACGAGGTGGTTTCATTTAACCCTGGAGTCAATATGCTTTTTATGATAACCAATGTATATCATGTGTATATATATGCATATAACTATCCTCATCCTCCAAATAAAGGAAAACCACTGTGGAAGAAGGGCACATGTGTCTTTTGAGTCAACATGGGAGAGACCAAAAAAGATCTTGAAACGCTTTGTGTCATCGTGAAGTAGACAACACTAGGGACAATAAATAGAAGAATTGAGAGACACACAGAAGAAGATCACAAACAAGCAAGAGAGGAGAGAGAGAGAGACAATATACGATGCTAATGAATATAATCAAGCACGTCAGCCGCCCCCAATCTTGCTCATCATTGTTTTGGGAAGGTGGACAAAATGCAAGAGGAGCGACATTGAAAATAGTAGATGGAGATATCACAAGTTCCAAACAAGGACCATGCTCTAACGACGAGTCACTTTGTTTGTTACTTGGAGTTAGGATTAATGCTTTCGAAAATTGAGTAGATAAATCATTGTCAACATCAACATATTCATATTCATCATCTGAAACATTAGGGTCAACATTTTCACCATTACAACATTCTCACCTATTTATTCATCAAGATTAACAAAAATAGGAGCTCTAATAGGAATATAACTTGAACCATCATTCGTCTTAATCATTTTACGTCTTGGAGAATTAGGTCGTACCTCTTGATTGGGAGAAAGTTGAACAAATGGTATTATATCAAGAGTTGGTGTCTTTGGGGAGGAAGTGGTTTGAGAAGAAATTTCGCGAGCCCTCGCACAACGTCTCCGACGACGTTCTCTTGCACAACAGTTTCTTTTAGTTTTAGTTGAAGGTTGTGAAGGTTTAGGTTCATTGCGTGTAGACTTACTTTCTCCTTTGAAGGAAGGATGCTTAGGGGAAGGTCTTTTACGTTGAACAATAGGAGAGGTTAGTCTCTTCCCTTTTTAATGCGTACGAGGAAAAACCACACCATATAAAGGAGGAATAGAAGGTGTAGGAAGGAGACTAGGTCCATCATGAGGAGGACGAATAGGTCTATCCTTAGGAGGAATAATAGGTTTATCCTTAGAAGGAGGAATTGGTTTACGCTTAGGAGGAAGACCTTTTCTATCCTTGGGAGGATTAATGGACTCATCCTTAAGAGAAGGAACAGGCTCTTTCTTGGGAGAAATAATATCTCTACCCTTAAGAGGAAGGATAGTCTTATCCATAAGAAGAGGCATATGATCATTAGTTGGAGGAAGAGTAAGTGTTGGATTTATAGGTTTACTCAAAGATAAGATTATCTCATTCTTTAATTTTTTATAAGATTGAAAAAGAGGATCACTTCTTGATTTAAGAGGTTGGAATTGTTTGGACCAAAAATAATCAAGACAAACATCTCTTTGCCTAACAATGGGTTTGTACATGCTATGATTAGTAATTATGATCTCGTTATCGAGAGCGAGTTTTAAACATTTATGAACAGTAGAGGGGATCACTTTCATGGAAGAGAGCCAAGGACGTCCCAACTTCACATGAAATTGTTCCGATGTAGGAATTATAGCAAAGTCAATGTCAAAAGCTTTAGTACCAACCTCAACGGGAAGAGAAATAGAACCAATGGTGAGACAAGAGAAACCATCAAATATTTTCATCACCACATCAGATTTATCATATGTCACTTGATGTAATTGTAAAGTATAAATAAATTCTTCAGTTATCACATCAACCATACAAGATGGATCAATGAGCACCCCTCAAGAGGGTATGTTTTTTATTCTCGCAGTGATATATAATGGGTCATCGGGTGCTACAATAGTCTCACCAGGATCAAATGTGATGCATAAGTCCATAGGAGGTTCATTTTTATTAATAAGGCTCACCGTATTATTAGACTCATGGCCAAGATCATTGGGAGAGAAAGAAAGACGATTGGTCTCAATTACATTAGTGGAATGGGAAGGTAAATGATCTATAAAAATTTGAAGATGTTGATTAGGAGGAGCTACGGATTTGTTTCCTTTATCATTTGCACCAGCCACATATATGGTAATGTTATCAATCAAGTCTTGAATCTTACCTCTCAAGGAATAGCACTTTTTAGTGTCATGATCAGGTTGACGATGGTATTGGCAGAAAGCTTCGGCATCATAAGAAGGTGGAAAAGGCTTAGTTGTGTCAATTGGTTTAATAGGGGGAAGCTTCAACACATTGCTCTGTAACAATTGCAACACAATACTATGCAAAGATTCATTAAGAGGAGTGAATTCTTTTCTAAAGTATTTGGACAAAGGAGGCACACCTGTTGCGGCTGCTACTCGAGTGTTGTTGTTGTTGTCATTGAATTTGATGAATCCCTTAGTTGGTTTAAATTTTGTAAATGGTAGTTGAGCACTTTCACTTTTATCATTCAGAGCCATTGAAGACAATTGTTCCAATTGAATCACGATAAGTTGATAATTGTGAAGCATTGCGCACAACTACGTAAAAGAAGTAAACTCGAAAAAGAGAAGTTTATCCCTAATATCTTTTTGCAAATTAGAAATAAAAATTATTTGAATATATTGATCGGGCACAAGAAAAGAAATTTGGGAATACAAATGCTTATATCTACCAATAAAATCAATCATTTTTTCTTTTAACACCTTGCTTACAATGCATCAATTCAGTCAAAGTAATCTTAAGACCAATATTATTATGAAATTGTTGAATAAAAGCATTAGCCAATTGTTGAAATGAAGTAATAGAATAAGGAGGCAAAGAAGAATACCATTGCAAATCTTTATCCCTTGGTATTTTAGTAAACAATTTAGCCAACAATCTTTGGTCATGAGAAAAGTCATTACACAAAGTTTGGAACATTTTAACATGTGTCAAGGGATCCCCTTTCTCATTATAAAGTTACAATTGAGGGACGTCCACATGTTTAGGAGGGACAACTCAGACAATGTCATTGGATAATGGGCTCGCTACATCAAATGTGGGCATATTATACTTAGATTTATTCATAGAAGCTATTTGTTGTTGTAAGGAAGACATTATTTGAGTTAGACTATTGATGGTAGCTTCGGAAAAAAAGGATTGAATTTGGGTATGTTGGACTAAGAAGGAGGGGTAACATTGTTGAATGAAGAAAGGGGTTGAGAATGAGGGATATTGTTATAGGAAGACGGGGGTTGAGAATAAGGAGGTGGAACACTATGATAGGTAGGTATGGGAGATGATTGGGTAACAAATGGAAGACTCATGTAGTAAGAGGAATTAAGGAATTATGATTAGAAGAGTTGCCACCTTGACTAACATTTGTAGGTATCAGTGACAGAGAAATGAGAATCGCCCAAAATCGCCGAGTTTGGGCTATTTTTGAGTCGAGTCATGTTGGTCGAGTCCAGTGGGCTCAAACTTAGACTCGGTCGAGTCTGGGGTCCAAACTCGCCTAGACTTGGCCAGACTTGGCTAGACTCGGCCAGACTCAGCTAGACTTGGCCAGACATAGACTGGGATCCAAAATCTTTAAAAATATCTAAATATCTTGAGTTTTTCACTTTGTCGAGTCCAGCCGAGTCTACGCTGAGTTTCGAATCTGAGTCCTGAGTCCTGAGTCGAGTAGGCCTCGTCGAGTCAGGTTTGAGCCCCGAGTCCCGTCTCTTTACTAGGTATGACATTTTGTGTAGAGGTGGCCATGATGTTGGAGGTAAAAGTGGGAACACTAGCCATGGGGGTAGTCAAAGGGATGGAATAATTAACTTGACTATGAGGTTGTGTGTAACCAAGGACTTCAACATAACTCTTCATAGGCATAATATTAGTATCAACAATATGAAAAATACCACACAAGATATCAACACCAAGTTTATCACTTTGAACCATTATTTTCAATGCTTCAATCAATGGGAGAGCTTCACTTTTTCGGGTATTGTTGACTCATCCATTGTTGAAGATTTTCAAATTGATTGTCAATCTTCTCCAATTGGTCAACGAAAACCCTAGTTAGTGATTCATCCACCTCATGAGAATTATAAAAACAATGAGAATAAATGGGGATATTTGTAGGATTAGAAGAACCACCAACATCCTCATGGAACAAGTTATCCAAATTAGGCTCCATTTCCTCAGTAATTAAACCTTAGGATGTATTAATTCTACAACTTCTCACGCGGATATTATAAGTTGGACTAATAGTAATAAAATTCATGCACAAAGGGAGGGAAATTGAAATTTTGAATTTTGAAATTTGAAATTTGAAACTTGAATTTGAAGATAATTGAATAATGCAATTCTTTTTTAGAAAAGTGATTATTCAATTATATAAGCAATTTGATTGAAAAGATAAAGAATAATTGTAAAAATTTATGCACCCACATAGGAAATTTAAATTTAAAATTAGGGTTTTGCTAAAATAACCTCTTGATTTAAATTTAGAATTACCCATTAGGAGATTTAAACTTAAAATGATCCACAAGAAATTTAAATTTAAAATTAGAGCCTTCTAAAAAGAACCTCTTAATTTTAAAATTTAAATTTAAAATTAGATCTAAGGTTTTTGGAAATTGAAATAATTAATTTAAATTTAAAAATTAGGGCTCTTTTAACTAACCACTTAATTTTAAAATTTGATCCAAGATTGCAATTTTGAATTTGAGGCAGCTCTAAGATGATGAATTCAAAATTTAAACAACCTACAAGCTCAATTTCTAAAATTTTAAAAAATTAGGGTTTTTCAAATTAACCAATTAATTTTAAAATTTAAATTTGAAATTAAACTTGCAAGTGAAAATTTGAATTTTTGAAATTGAAAGACACTTAGATCTGAAATAATTAATCCAAATTAAGCAATTCACAAGTTTATTTTGAATTTAAAAATTAAGGTTTTAGTGAAATTAACCTCTAAATCTGCAAAGAAATCAAACTTGTAAATGAAAAATTGAATTTTAAATTGCATAAACACTCAGATATGAGAAAATAAATCAAAATTAAGGTGTAGGGCGTCGAGTTCACCAAAATGTAATGTTGGAAAAATTTAGGGTTTGCACCATTAGATGTACATGAAAACCACTAATTTTTCACTTGGGAAACATTACATTCAAAAGAGGAAAGGGAATCCACTAGATTCAGTCACAAATACAACGAGGACTGAATACTGAATGGATTTGGGTTAATTGTGGGATAATTTTATTCCTCGTTTATAAGTTTAATTGTTGAAATTAGGTAAAGTGCTAAAAAATAGAGGTAAAAACATGTAAATAGTAAGCTAAAGATGCAGGATCGAGTTGGGCACCTAGAACTGAGCAATGTAAGCCAAGTCGAATTTGATCTTCGAAAGATCTCTCAAAATGTTAGGGTCATGGTGGTGATTGCCCTAGTCCTCCACACTTTTTGCTCACCAAAGAGGGTTGATTTGTCTCTCCAAATAACGCTTATTTTGAAGATTGTAGCTCTGTACATGTTTCCTACACATGAAAAGAAGGAAAATATGTTGGGAATAGGGGCTTGTTTTAGGTCAAACCCCAGTTTTGGAATTAACCATGAAATTAAAATAAATATAATTGAAATGACTAATGAAAGATTCTCCTTTTGAGGGATATGTTGAATTATGACTAAAAATCAAATGATGTTACCTCTTTGTGAAGCTTTGCTTGGCTCCACACAAAATTAGGGTTTATGAAGTCTTCAACAAAAATAGGATGAATGATGTCTACTTAAATGCTTGAATCCTAACTTTATTGTTGCTCCGAGGCTTGAAGGAAGACTGATTAATGCTCAATTGCTCTTGAATTCTTGAATGCTTGATGTCGTATATGCGCTCTTTCTAATTGATGAATGTCAAATGAGAGAGAAAAATCCTCCTTTTATACATGCTCATCAGGAAAACTGATTAATTTTTTGACATGAGCCAACACATAATGGGGATCCTACTCAAATCTTAAGTGCCAAAATGGGTTTGAGGGGGCCCAAAAATGAGGGGGACCATGGTGTGGCGTTGATGAGGGCAAAACCTTAGACACAAAAAAACACAACAATTTTAGACAACAAAGATTACTTTATTATTATCAGAAATATGCTTCAATACATGCAAATATATTCAAGAGGAATAAATCCTCACAAACTGCAACACAATATCTTAGTTTTCTGGAAAACCCTTTCCCACAATCTAAAATTTTCCAACCCCAAAATTCACTCTCTAAAAACTAAACTCCAGAAATGACCCACAAGTTTCCTAAATAGCCTTTTTTGGCTTCGAGCCACAATTACAATTTAGAAATTAAAATTTGGCAGTCTAGTGCCAAAACATACAAATTGAATTTTAAAATTGAGTCAAATTTGAAAACTGGAAACTTTTCGAAAAATGGTCCAACTTTCTGCAGCCATAACTTTTGAATTGTTGATCGGATTGACGTGCCATTTGAAGCGTCAAAAAGCTCTTTGAGTGAAGAATATGCTAAGAATTCGCTCCATATATTCCCTCCATTTTTAGGGCCATTTGAGGCCATTTAATGCCTCAAATCTAACTTGAAAGAATTTTTTTTTTTTTTTAGGAAATTGAAACTTGAATAACTTTTAAACCGTAAATGATTTTAACTTGATTACTTTGCCAAAGTACTTATTTTTCTATTCTCAATCTTCTCACAAAATTTGGGCTCCATCCGCCTTTAAATAAAAACTTTCAAAATCTGGTAGTTTGCTAGAAAAAGCAGCTTGCCAATTCTGAAAGTTGGAATCTCCTATTCGTCCAAATTGGTATCCAAAAATGCAAAATTATTAAAAAAACCAACTAAAGGGAAATATCTTTGGGTGATGCAGAATTGTCCTTACACCACTGGATGCTCTTGCACTAGACGCCATGGTTCTAGTGAGAACTAGGACACCACGCCCTAATACTACCCTATTTTTAGGTCAAGATCAAGTGCAAAATGGGTGCAAAATGAAAAAAAAGGATGCAATATGAAATGGGGTATAAACATAATCAGGTCCCTATCAGGCTAAGGGGCGTAAACACTAAGGTAGGGACCCAATGCGATCAAAATTGTACAAGGGTGCAATTTTAGGATGCTACAACGTTGTAAGCAGACCCTGATTGGTCATTTTTACAGCATCGTAAATTATAACCGGTATAATTTACACTTCATGTTTGAGCTCCTACTTTAGCGTGTCCTATCCACATTCCCTCTCTAGGTCTGATTTGACCCAATTATCCAACTTTTATATCATAAACAACATTTGGTGGGCTCCAACATGGGATCCCCTCCCCCATTTCCCTTTATTTTGGTCTTGTTTGCTGGAGGACTAGGATGTGGAGTGCCTTGGTCTAGGACTAGGACACCCTAGTCCCCCTCAATCAGGGGCCAATTTGAAATGGGGTAGGACCTTTGTCTCCCTAATGGCTTTTGGTCCCCCTGGCTATAAATGACTAATAATGATGAACAGGTTTAGCTTTTGATGTAGGAAAATTCAAAGGATCGGGGCAAATTTGTGCTACCTAGTCTCAAAAAATCAGGTCAAACTTCTGGGAACAAGTTCTAAATATCTTCTTTTGCCCGTATCTTAGTTGTTTGCTCCATGGGACATTTGTAGCTATGTGTTTCTGACAATTTACTTCAATTACCCCATTTCCCCCTAATTTACAAATCATCAAAACTACACACATTTCAACTTTGGACAGAGGCAACCCTGGCACACTCGATGAACCTAATCAAACATTCAACCCTCTCCTTAGGTGGATTGAGGCTATATCTATTAGGATTACCACTCTTACAATGTATGGTTAATTTGGATTATTAGTGGTTTAATTATCTTAATTCACCCTAATTCCAAATTACACCATTGCATTTTGGTGAGCCCGACAAGTCTTTCATGCTTGTTTCTAATGTGTGGTCTTAGATTTGATTTGTATGAACTTTAATTTGCAAATTTGCATTCATAGATCATATTTCCAATCAAAAACATAAATTTAGAGGTTTATAAACCCTAATTTATTCTAAATTTGATTTGTGGGTTGCATAATTTTTCACTTATGTTTTCGGATTTAATTTTAGGCATTCATAATGACATTTACTGTAATTTGTTTGATATTTCACATATGATTACATTGATTTTTACTTACATTTATCAAAACCATGTGTTGGATAATGGTTTATTTTATTTCACATTGCTTCTTATGATTCATAATACTTTTGCATATTGCACTTTTAGAATTTAAAAAATCTTTCATAACTACAAATCATATCTAAAAACTTTTATCCACGTGGCATGTTGTTTTATGATGATATTTTTAAGAAAATGGATTACATGTGTATATCACATAAAATATTTTGTAGACAATGATAATCTTAGGGATAACAACCCTTTTAAAAAAAAAAATTGTTACTCATGGCTTTAGACCTTTAAGGTGGTCTTTGAGGCAAGAGTGGCCTCTTGTAACTTGCCTCCGGAATCATGATTACAAATTCTAGAGGTCTCTATTATTTTCAAGTCACAAATTTGTCTTTTTGCTTTTACTTGTAATTCGGGTTTTAAAACCTGAATTACAAGTTTTCCTTTCCTTTGCATAAAGTTGCACTTTGGGTTTTAAAACCTGACGTGCAACGTGATGCACATCAAGTTTTATAACCCGAATTGTAATTTTTAATGACACGCGTACTGCATTTAATGTTTGATTTTTTAGAGTTCGTTTTGAACTTTTCTTTTTATGATTTATATTTTTGTTTCTTTTCATTTGTTATTATTTCGTGTCTTCATCCTCTTGCTCTCTTCTACAACTGGGATAGTGGGGACACATTCCTTTGAGAATTTCCATCAACTGACGGGTTTCTTTTTCCTTCCCGCAAGGTTGGTTTCCCCTTTTTAATTGCATGTTTCACTCTTTTGAAGTTTTCTTGTTCACTATTTGCTTTGTTTTCCCTTCATAACGCCTATGTAACAAGTGAATTTGTTATTTGAGTCTTACCTTTCGTGTTGGATAGGATTCAAGATTCGTCCAACATGATTAATCATTTTGGACAGATTTGGAATCTCGTCCAACATGATTTTCATGTAGACCTTCACCATGTGTGTATGTCATGATTTGAATACCATGGCCAACACATGACGTGTGTTGGATGGGATTTGAACCTTGTCTCGCACGCAGTCATCCGCAATTTTGAATAGTGTTGACCTGGTTTCAAATCCTAACTAGTAGATAAGTCTTTCCCTTTTCATTTTAGTTCTTCTCATGCATGTTACATGCTCGTCAGGGTTTGAAACCCGACCAACATGTGTAACATGCTGGTCAGGTTTCAAACCCCGATCAAAAAGTACCTTAAACTTCCCAAACCCAAGTTTGGTTGTTAATTGGGTTTTAAAATCCGGTGAACAACTTAAATTTTCAATAGATGTTCATTGAGTTTTAAAACTTGATGAACAATATTCAAGTTTTACAAGTTTTTCCAAACATGCAAATCGTGTTTTAAAACCAGATTTGCAAGTAAAAGCCCTCCAAACTCGCAAATCGGGTTTTTGAAATCCGGTTTGCAATTTTTGTTGTTTCAACCTTAGTAACTTGTAAATTGGGTTTTAAAACCCGATTTACAAGAGTTCAATCCTATTGAGTTGTAAATCGGGTTTTAAAACTAGATTTATAGGTTCTTTTATAAATAAAGTTTTTCTAATGACTTACGCAATTTCATCAGGCAATTTCTCACTACGAGATGTCAAAGCCCTCACCTAGTAAAGGCATGAAGTACAAGTACTAGAAGTACCTCAATATGTTTCTAGAGAGGTCTGTCTCCTCCAATGTAAAATATATTAAAGATATCGAGATCAGACACTTAGACATGGCTGATTTCCTGCAAAGGCCAGAGAAACTACCACGGAGCTACAAAATTCATGCACTTGTCAAGAGAAGATTATACTTGTTGACATCTTTCCTTGTGGCGACTCATGACCCAAAGTTTGTTTTAGTAATTGCAACACGTTTTGATGAAGAAACAAGAGTCATCAAGAGTCCTAATGGAGAGGTTGTAATTAGGATATATGTATAGTTCTTTCATAGAATCTTCAGATGTCCTAATGTATAGGAATATGCAGATGTAACTTTTCACATGGCTCAGGACTACTATAACAAGAATATTGATAAAGGTAAGAAGTGCATCAATTCTATGTTATTAGAGGCATCTAGGCCTACAACAACTAGATGGCTTGATTTTCTCAACATAAGTGATTTCAGAGAAGAGATAGTAGATATGATAACTCTCCTTAGTAGAGTCGGGGGCTTGCCAAAGTCTAATGTGTTACAATAATGGATGTATCATTTCATTCAAATAATCAAGAAAGGCATATATATGATCTTTTGGGGAGAATTGATTAGTGATTCAATCTGCGAACAACTATCACAGGTTAACACTACTCTAAAATTCTATATGACCTCATGCTTGGTATATGCAATTGTATAATTGAAACAATTCCTAGGGCTCACAATAGATGGGGACAATAATATTTTTCCAGCATAAAAGTGTTACCCATAGTTGACCTACAAGCAAAGCTTGAATCATTTTTGAAGGGTTAACGATGCTTTCTTTGGAGCACAAATGTGTTCACAAGATCTAACTTTGGAAATGAGAAGAGTCTCTAAAGAGGCCTGGAATGTATTAAAAAAGTATGATTGTCTTTTTCTTTAGTTTCCTACTTTTACTTATATCAGAATTAGATGTTATGAAGGTGAACCCTTCGTGTTGCCTAGATATCCAAGTGATAAGATCATCCTAATGGAACTGAGCAGATAAATTATTGTTGTCCATGGGCATCAATCAAAATCTCATAAAGTGGGTTTCAAGTTTTCTCTTGAAATAGGTCATTATTCAATGGTCACATCCTAGAAGGCTGAACAAATGGAAAATGAAATACAGTGGGCGACAATTAAAAGGTTCAAAAGAAGGGAAGACTTCGATTATTGTGGTATGAAAGACAAACTCAAAAAGACCTACACTCATGTACACTAAATCAAAGATATTAGGACATAATACAAATCTGACAAATATGTGAGAATGTTGGATTATAGTTGGCTTACACTTGAGCATATCGAAAACTTGGATATGGCAGACATCCCTAATACCATGGAAGATTCCAACAATATAGTGGATCAAAAGTGTTTTCAAAATAAAATTGTTGAAACTCCACTCCCCATGATCCAGTGGTCACAAAAGGAATCTATTTCCATCAGAGAAAGGTTTTAATGTGTTCTTGCAAATACAAATGTCTAGTTGCAAAAGAATGTCATTAGATTGATATCTTTCAAAACGGGATCTAAGGAGGATACTGTAGGGCCTCCTAAGAAAAGTTTACAGTTGAGGACCAAAAACAAAGAAGATCATTCTACCCCTAAGAAAGTTCCTAAGATCAAATTTACTATGGGAAAAGAGAAAAAGAAGGATAAAGATGAAGCACTTCCTCAAGCATAGAAACAAGTAGATCTTGTGGAACTTGACGAGGAACATGAAATCGAAGAAGAGACATGTGAAGAAAATATTTCAGAACCTCCTTTGGAGGTAGGTCAAACATCTACTCATGAGATGACTCCAGAGGCTTCAACTCCTCAAGTCATTACAGGTGTGTAGTTTACTACTACTCCTATTCTTTCTTCTTTATCTTAAAGTTCTACAGGTGCATCTACACCCTTGGTCACTATCGTTTTCAATGTTACTCCTTTTATTTCAACTGAGACAACTTTGGATACACCTCAAGACAATGTGATAAATGTTTTTGGCTCTCTTTCCTCTTTTCCAAGTCTTTCAAAAGTAACTACTACTATGCTTGACAATGCATACCTTGATTTTGATAAATTAATGACTGAATGACTCATACAGAGTTTATTGTATCTACTTCAACTTCTCAAGAGACTATGTTAGTTCAAACTGCAGTAGCTTGCAAAGGAGCGATTTCTACTTTCTCTCCTTCGTTATAGTCGATAACCCCAAAAAGAAAGAAGTAATTCATCTCCCCAAATGACTTTTATTTTGAGCAATTAGCACCTCCTAAGCGCAAAGGTGTCAATAAAGCAAAAACCCTTTCAAGGATTAGGGTAGATGAATCAAAGAACAAATATGCTAAAATTGTCATTCCACCTCAAGGCAAGTTAAGGGATGAAATTCAAGACACTGATTATGAAATAAGGAGAATTGGTCTTAGGAAACAAACTCATGAGAGTGCCAAGGAAGATGCTCAATCAACACTTGAAGCTTTAATCAAGAGATATGACAGGGATAAAGAAACTAAAGACAAGCTCAAACGTCACATTGAACAACTCACTTTTGTGTTATGCAAGATCATTTAGTCTTCTCAAATGGTTGAGCCTGTTGGATCCTCCATTGATGAAGAAGTTGTAAAAAATATAGAGCGAACTGTGACACATGGGAAAGCAATAAAAAAATGTGCGGACATGATGTTGTCCCATGGAACTCATCTTTTGAGTTCGACAACTAAATTATTGAATAGCCTGGATAGTGTAAGATCTCAATTGGATCAAACACTAGATCATTTATCACAAGGAATACAAGAGAAAGTAAAGGACCTCAACACTTGGCTCAAGCTTGAGGATTTTGATATGGATATACTTGTTGATAGTGAGGTCATTCCCACCCGACAAATGTATATTGAACAATGTGAGGCTCTAGAATATAAAATGGATGCAGTTAAACAACTAGTCAAAGACCTTCAGAAATCTTAGAAGGAATACAATGGGAAAAGGCTTGATATCATTAATAAAATCTCTGAGTTTCCATGTAAACTAGTTGACGAAGAACAAAATATTCTACCAATTGACACTATTATCCAAGAGTCCAGTCTATTAGTAAGCACAAAAATGGATAAGGAAGACTTTTTAGTTCCTTCTATTGATAAACTAATAGACTTTCAGCTGATCTTGGATAATTTGGAATCTCTTCCAAAGAAACACAAAAAAGGGTGTGTCGACATTGTTGATTAAGTCATCAGAGCTCATGCTATCTATAGTTGCATCAATGGACTTGACGAGTCACCAATGAAATAAGCCATCAATAAGTTCAAACAGTTTCCAAAGAATAATTTCAATGAAGATGAAGAAGTGTCACCTGACACTTAGTATTTTCTTATATTAGTTTTAGTATTGCAATTTGCATTTTGTTTTTGACAATTTACATGTCTACTTGTACATATGTAGTTTTCATGTGAAGAAAGTGCAAGTCCTAAGTCAAATAGGATTGTACTCTAAATAAGTCAAGATGGTTGTAGATTTCCTATTTTTGCTCGTGGCTCTTCTCTATATAAAGGAGAGACCTCATTGTAAATATTGATCTTTTGGTTAATGCATCGAAACTCCGCTAGACTAGAGAACTATCATAGACATTGTGCTTGTAGTGAAAATTTGAAAGTTATTTCAATAAAGAAGTAGAAGTTGTTCTCCAATATTTGTCTCGGAAGCACTTTGTGGTATGTGAGAGCGTTCTTATTTCACTCTTATCATTTTATCTTTAAAGATTGAATTTTGTGAGAAGTTATCAGATTGGAAGATATTAAGGTGAAATATTGTAGACTTTGTGCTATAGTATTTTATTATGAATCATTGATTGGTAATAAGGTGGAAACTTTATGTCGTGCCATGTTATCTATTTAGGGTAGTAAGATTGTGGTATATGTGTGACTTTGAGCTACTCATGTATTGCAATTTAAGTTTCAAGAATCAGTAAGAGAAATACCATATAAGACTTTGGGCTTACAACGATTTCTGTAATTAGTGTAGATTTGTTGGTACATCTTCAAGTTTCCCTTTTGTTTAAACTGTAAGTTTAATCAATTATTATTGCTTAGTTTAGTATCTTGTAATTGTTAGTCTGTTGTAAAGGAGAAAGCCTACTCTAAAGTAAGAGAGTTGGGCTAACACTTATTCTGAACAAAGAGAATATAGTGATTGTAACACACTGAAAATAGTTTAGGAGATAGAATTTAATTAGATACTAATTGTCTTGTTGAAATAAGAAGTCAACCTCCCCTTTGCGAGGAGAGATTCAATCTCATCGTACTATGACTAAAATACATGTTTTGTAAACCTTTCTTGTAGACACTTACTCAATACTCCTTGTAGACACTTAAATTTGATTGATTAATTTAATTAGATCAAATCTCCCAAGTTGCTTGCGTTAGTTAAATAATTCCCATTATTTAATTAAAATCAAGTATCCCTTTTGGCCAAATTTATTAAATGAAGCCATGCCCCATTAGCCGATCAATTAATTAAATATCTTAATTAATTAACCCCCCTTTTCTTCCAATCCCTTGAATTAATTAATCTAATTAATTAATTCCCCCTTTCTAATTCCTCTAATTAATTAATCAAATTAATTAATCCCCCTTTTTACTCCCACTTATTTGAATTAATTAAATTCAAATATTCCCTTTAGATCACATGTCTCCTAACTTTGAACTACCCAACTAACCCTCCTCTAACCTAATCTCCAATCTAACCCATGGGTTCTAACCAACCCTATCCTGCCAAACCAACCTTATCCTGTCCTATCCTAACCTTCCCTCATATGTGTGTGCACACACATATTCCCTAATTTCCTTAATATTAGGAAATTAAAGCTTATTCTGGGTGGCTCCCTCCCAAAACAAACATGTGTCCTCAAGGACACATGCCAAACCCCTTTTGACATTTTTCCCTTCGAGGGACACTTGTCCTCCCTTGTTGAGCCGAGGACAAGTGTGGAATCTTATTCCACTTGTCATTCCTGGGATTGCCACTTGTCGTCCCTGAGGACAAGTTTTGCATTTTCCCAATCTAGTCCTCTCCTTCCAAATCCTATTCAATCCCCCTTATATTTCAAGTAAAACATCCACTTTTTCAAATTTGCATCCATGCCAAAATGATCCATTTTTCCATACAATTGCACTGTTACGCTGATGAAATCACTACCCATCTCACACTTCATTTTTCATCAACCATCATTGCATCAATAATCATGGAGCACAATAGAGTATTTGAAGATGTCATCGAGCACATGTGATATTGAGGAACTATCAAATTGAAGTGATATTTTGGTTTGCATTTGCTATTTCATTTAAATTCTATTTTTATTTTACCGTTCTTATCTCGAGGTGTATGTTGTCTTGTGTTTGCTTGATTATTTAGATTGCTTTTTAGTCCTTTTTATTAGCACACACATTTTCATTGCATGCTCCTATCAATGATCTCTCTAATAGAGAGAAAGCATTGAAGAACAATATGACACCACCTTCTTCTCATACACATACCCTAGTGCAAGGGGGTCAAGATCAAAATTTTGATGTATCAATCTCTCTAGAGCCTCCTTATTCTCCCAGAGATTGTCTTAAAAAATAACACATTTATAGACAAGATGATGTTATGAATTTTATTCATGATTCATCTCATCACATAACACTAAGTAAAGATGAAGACTTAGATGGTAAGGATCTTTCTTCACCACCTATCAAATAGAACATGAATGATGACATAAAGAAGAATCCCCCCACAAATGATATTCCTTCATAATTTACATCTCCCTTTGAACCTCCTAGATGTCCTTGTACTATAAATTTTAAATAAACTCATGATAACGGTCCTTCTTCTTCACAATTGAAAAGTTCTTACAAGAGTGGTTATAACATGATCATGAAACACGGTTATAGTGGAAAAGGACTTGGAAAATGTGAACAAGGAATAAAAGTCCCTATAAAACCTCCTTCACAAGCTCATATAAAAGGTCTAGGATATCCTCACCAGCCACCTATGGATGATCTCCTTGGAGTTCAAAAGCTTAAAGAATATTTTGCAAAACATAAACTCTATCGCCCATCTAAAGGTGCTTCTTCCTCAAATATTCCTTTTTGCTCATATCATCAAACTCATGATCATCATGAAAATGATTGTCCTGATTTCAAAATGTAATTAAAGAGAAGGTTGATAATGGAACCATCAAATTCACAAAGAGCAATCCATCTCCTTCTGCTACCACACCTTGTCCTACATCTCAAGAGACAAAACCAACCTTTACTGACAACCAAGAAAAGTTAGCTACAAGAATCTTTTTGAGATTGAAATATGATAAGTACATTGTGTTTCCTTTCATAAAATATAATTATAAAATTAAAGAGGGTGATGAGTTTTATCTTTTTCATATATTTTATTCTCATTCTCTTAGAAATTGTAAAACTTTTAAAGCATTTGTTTGAGAACAATTTGATCGTGCTCGTATATCTCTTACAATTGGTCTTGTACTTTTTCTTGGTGAAGAGGTAGTGTCGTAGCACTTCGTTCACCTTATAATGTCGCTCCTCACCTCGTGACACTAGTAGTTAACTTAATTTTGGGATCTTTGTCATGCATGATGATGCACTTTCAATAATATTCATACTTGGCCAGCAACATAAGGTTTCCTTGTCTCCTTGCTTGGGGGGAAAGGATAATGCATTCTCCTCTCTCCTTTTTAAAGATTGCCCCCTATTTTGAGTTGTATCTTACATAATTGGATGCCTTTTTCTCGTATTGAATTTTTTCTTCATGTGAGTACATTTGTGTTCCTTGTTGAGGACTTTTTCTTTGCTTAAAGTGATACATCTTCTTACGTACTATCTCTCTTTGGAAGTTCTGTAACGCTTCTCTTCGTCCCTATGCTTGGGGGGCATTGATTTTCTTCTATCCTTTCTAAGGGTCCACTTTTCCTTTGTTGAGTGGTGTTTTCTTATGGCATGATGTTATTCCTTGTGTAAAGTTTTTTTTTTGCCCAAGGATCCTCTCTTATGCAAGACATGAGTGTCCTTGTCTACAACCTCTTTATACTTGGCAATGTATATCTATTATAAACAAACCCTTCACTTTGGGTCAAAAGTGTGCTATCCTTCATTAAGAATCCCTTTTCCTAGCAATAGAAGGAAGGTATGAATTCTTCTTCTTCTTCCTTTCTTTAGGTCAATGACGTTATTTTTGTTCAAAATATCCTCATAGAGGTAGATTTATTTGAGCAAAGATCTCTTTCCCTCCAAGGATTCCCTTTACACTTATTGTAAGATATCTCTTTACAACTATATTTTCCTCGTTTATAGGAGTTAAACCTCTTTGGCTTTGAATTATGTTCATTGTTGGTGAAAGGATATCTCCTTGGTGTTGAAGATTGGTATCCCTGTTTCTAGCTTCCTTAAGACATCATGCTACTAAGAGACTTACACATGAGCTACAACGAAATTAGGTCTTTACAAATTTATCTGATTCCTATTTGAGTATCGTGTCTTAAAGGATAATCTTATAACTCTTCCTAAGATTAGAGCAATTCCTAAGATCAAAGAACTTACTTGATGGTATGATGGTTCTAAATTTTGTCAATATCACTACATGCCTAGACATGACACCAAATGTTGTATCCTTCTCAGACATCTGGTCCAAGACCATATAAACAATGGTGCTATTCGGGTGGGTGAATGCAATCAGAAAACCAACAAGTCTATTTATAAAACGAGTAGTGAATTGCATATTTACACTAATCCTTTTCTACCTTATTCATCAAATTTTATCTTTATATTATTCGACTCTAAACTGAGTGGTGAGTTGTTTGTTGACATGGTCACTATCACTCCAATCTTGCCACCCAACCAAAGGATGAAAAGCATTGATATATCCTTCACATCTCTGGATGCTCTTTATAGTGGGAAGCCTGCCCATTATGCATCTCAACTAAGATAATCAATCATATTGTTACAAGTGTCATTGTTGATCTTGCATGTCAAGTTGATGTCATTACGAAGGAGGCTTTCTCTATCAACAGTTGGCATAGGGTGAGGTATGACAAATGTCATGCCTTTGTTCACACACATGATGGGTTCTCTGTTCCTCCTCTAAGTGACACCACTTTGATGATCCTCATGGAACCCAAAGCGGTATCGACTAATTTTGTGCTTATCCTTGAATCATACATGTTCCAAGTTAAGCCAGGTATCCCCTAGATGATCGCCATGAAGGTAGTCACTTCAGTTATTCATAAATGTTTAAAATTTATTGGCAAGGGGACAATGCATACTATCCAGGACACTAGATTCCAACCATTAATTTCTTGTGGGGGATTTTCATTATATCACTTTTGACTTGTTTTGATTGGGCGTATGGTTCCCTGTGGAAATTTATTATATAAAGCCTGTTATAAATATAAGATGGGGGAGTTGGCCTCTACATCAGCTCATCCTGTTGTTTCTCTACCTCCTCCTTCCCTGTTTGCTCCTATTTAATAGCAGGGTGTATATTCTGCTCCTCCTTCGTCAGGGGTTAAGGATAGACCTATTCCTAAGGGTAGACCTCCTCACTCACTTATGACCATTCAGCCTTGAGTGATGTCTTTTGTTCATACGTCTGCACCCAGTACAAACAAGGGAAATACACTTGTGCCACTATGGTCCGCAACCTGTTTGCCCTTTGATCTTTCGATCCTTACAAATATCCCTATCCCACCCAGTACGGGAAGGGTAAGTGGTTACCTTGAGCTCGATTATCAACTTTGACTCCTACATCACAACCCCCAAGGGTACATCTTGTTCCTTTGACTTCTCCTAGAGAAAAACAAGGAATGGTGTATGTGATTGTGTTTGTGGGATCCGCTTTAGCTGTGTCTCTTATTTCATCGGTTCAACCTTATCCTTTGTTGATTGTGGCTCAATAGGCCTCTCCCATGGGGCACGATGTCACTGAACCGTCTTAGGCTTCCTCTCTTAGTCCCCATCTACACTAAAACTAGCATAAGTATCATCGACATGCGATGACCCTAGAGCGTGCGGCCACTTTGAAGGTCATGAGTAAATCATTGATGTCTGTTCCTGCCTTTGATGTTTTCGTGCCTACTCCCATCCTTATTGCTCCTGCTATCCCCATACCTGTTCCATCTTCTATGTTGTTACCATCCGCTCTGGGGACTGTTGATGATCCTCATCCTAATATGGTATAGGTTTTCATTGGTCCCTCCCCTCCTCACTTTATTGCTTGTTGTTCCTCTATTTTCCTAGCAAATTGAAATGTTGCATACACAAGTTGTGTCTGGTACAACTTTGTCCTCTTTGCCTATTTTGCAACAGCTTCTACATCAGAGTGTTCCCAGTGTACTCAAGCTTTCTATGGTTAATTAGAGGCCTTCACCCTCATAGAAACAAAATTAAAAGTTTGATTAGGGCCTTGTGCTCGAGTTTCACTGTCAGAAGTTAGCTCTGGTGTCTTTAGTTTCAGTTTGCTTGTTTTATTGTTTGTTTCTTTGTATGCCTCTATCTATTTTGTTGAGGAGGTTCCACCTTCTCTGAAGTTTGTCTTCGCCCCTCTTCCGGAGGTCGGTGGTGTGACTCTCATTTTTTCACTTCAAGGTGAGTCACCCGCCTCTTCTATTGAGGAGCATTGTTTGACTCCTTATAGGATATCCCAATGTCATCTATGATTTTCACATTATTGTTGACCCTTGCCTCTCAAGAGCTTTGCATGAGAATTCGGAAGCTGCATCTTCCTTAGCTCTTGCTGCTGGTGTTGCACTTGGTGTTGCCTTTGTTGTTATCCCTCTTTGAGCTTGTCCCCCCTCCCCATATGCTCAAGATTGGGAGGATGATGACTTGTTGGCTAAAAACTTGTAGGATAGTACATCCTTTTCTTTATCTTTTAGATTAGGGTGTGATTGTTTGTGACTCCCTCATGCTTGCTTTATGTGTTTGTTCCCTCTTGAAGGACCCAAGTTACTCTGTCGGTGCTTGGAATGGGACGTTGATTGTCTTTATGTGTTTGTGCTCTCCTAGAGGACCTGAGTTACTCTGTTGGTGCACTTGGAAACATGGGATTATTTGTCATGCCCTTCTATTTCTTAATCGCCTTTCTTCTATTTGTCGTATTTTGATTTTAGATCTCAGGGATGATGCAAAGTGTTGGGTCATTTAGGCTCTCTTCCATGTTGACCCAATTTTTCTTTTATCTTTGTTTTCATATGCCTTCTTCATATGATTCATAGAGCTTGACACCATGATGAAATACTGATATGCAACTATATAAATTGTCTCACCTCACTGAGCTATGAATTATGATGTCGAATCAATAGATCTCCCCGTGCCTTTATGTTTTTGTTGATGTTGTGGGTCTCATGCATCATCCGACAAAGATGACATTCCATAGAAACATCTCATTATGCTGACGTGACACAACATCTCTTCTTCTTAGTATGGCATGCATTCCATGCATACCATTCTAAGGGGGGCTTTCACATCTCTGCATTTCTGCATTTGCATCATGATTGTCTATCTCGTGGTCTCTTTTTATCTTTGTCGCTATTATGGGGGCCAATCCACTTGATCTTTATTTTTATAGCCTTTATGGGGGCCAATCCACTTGATCTTTATTTTTATCGCCTTTGTGGGGGCCAATCCACTTTATCTTCATCGCCTTGTAGGGGTCGATCCACTTGATCTTTTGACTTTTGTGGGGGCCAAACCACTATCTATCTATGGTCGCCCTATCATATGGCTATCTAGTATAACACAACTTGCTGCCCATATTGGCGAAATCTTTTTCTTTTTATTATCCAAGTGATAGTAGCCCTATCGTATGGCTATCTAGCGTAACACAACTTGGTACCCATACCAACAAAATCTTGTTATCTTAGTGTTTGATTGTATCATTTTATCATAATTTTTGCTTTTTCATCTAACATGTTTTTGATGAAACAACCTAGGAACATCTTAGAAAGGTTCAGGTCTCTTCCCTGGGGGCAACTCTACATGGTTGGAGGATTTTGCTTCCCCTTCATATATCAAGAAAATTTCTCTACTTTAGCTCACATCTTGTGATAATAATATGCTTGCTAATGTGGGGGCAAATTGTAGTGTCGTAAATTGCACCCCATGAGATTTCACGCTACATAGGTGCCTTCGCTTAATATCAAATCGAAACCTTTTTCATCTCTTTATTTTTTTGTGCACATGGCTTGCCCTGTCACCCACTATTTTGGTATTTCCTTCGACCTCATTGACTATTTGACTTGTGGACTTTAGCATGCCACAAAGACGTCCATGCGTTGTGCTAGCATCCCGCGAATTCGTAGTTCATAGGTGGTCGTTTGAATGTTGTGTCCACATTTGGTAGAGTTTGTAACACCCCTCTTAGTGATCACCGATGTCTTTTTGCTTCTTGCATGTATATCTTCCCTCTTGGGCTTCATTTGAACTCTCTAGCAACTCTTTTTTCACATTCTCTAGTTGCAAGATCATTCTCATTGCTCTCTCTCACGCCATTGAAGCTTTCTAATGATATTTTCTAGCATTCTTGTTCCTTCTTTGTGCTTAAAGAAGGTTTGATGCTTCATCGTCTTCACTCCGTGAGCTCTTAGCTTTGGGTGTGGAAGGGGAGTTCTTCTTTCTTCTCTTTTATTGTCTCTATTAGCATATTTACATTACTCTTGGCTTTCTATTTCTATTATTGATTTATCTATCAATCTATCTTGACTGTCCATGGAGGTGGAAAGACCAAAATGGGGGTTTGATTGTGGTAGACCTCTAAACACAAACCCAACATTTTTCCTTCTTGCTTGTGTGCAAGATTGGTTGGCGAAGAGCACGTTGCTAGAAGCTTCAATCGTGGATCGATTGTGAGGCTTTCTTTTCTCATCTCTATTTCTTTTATCCTTTTACATTTCCATAGTCATTTTTTGTTTCCCGCTGTGCATTTATTTAGCTTTATAATATTTGAAACACATATCCATCATTCTATGCTTTCTATATGAAACTCTATACTCTATGTGTACGAGATGCTAGCGCGTCGCACTATCGTCTAAAACCCACGCGTGTGTCATCTAACAAAAAGTTAGTGGAGGGCGTCAAGAAGCCTTTGTGACACGTTCAATGTTATCTACGAGGTATCTAGCAGTCTTAGACTTTGTACTCATTTTGAGTGGAGAGGTAGACAAGTGAGTCCCTGAGAGATTGATATTCGCTTGTCAATATGGTTCGCTTTTCCCCCTCTACACTATATTAATTTTGAAATATAATAAACTTAGAAAAATCTATTTAACTCAAACTATTTGTAACCTAGTCTAAATTTTGATTTCATACCAACTCATATAAACTCTTGACCTTAAATCAACCACAAATAATTATGCCGAGAGGCATCTACAATGACATCAAAATGTCTATAAACAAAAATTCAATTTTGAAACAATTTGACATGCAAATGACGAGCAAATGCATGAACTATGTCATCTTTAGGTTTTTGTGGAGGTGTTATTTTCTTACTCCAAATAAAATATAACCCTCACCACTTGTTTCCAACTATATGAAACCGTTACATTCAAATGATAGTGGAAGAGTTCTATAGTATTTAAAAGAGAACAACCAATTATTATCCATACTTAAGCAACTCTATTATTATCTATATTTTTGAAACTTTTGTATACTACTAATATTGTTGCAATCGTCATATTTCCTTCTATTATAAGATATCTCCCGACATAATTTACCTATATTTAAAAAATATAGATATACAAGATATACAAGTTTTATTACAACTCTACAAATACGACCACCATCGAACACTGCATATTGTTCAAACTATTCATACTAGAAAGAAAAATACATTGGCCTCATGACCTAATTTTCTTTCTTATTTGCATCCATTACAATAGATTTCCTGCCATGGCAGGACCTAACAAATTAAAAAGAATTACGCAAGTCACGGCGAAATATCTGTGGGACCAAAGATACCAATTTCAATAGATTCAGTGAATCTCCGCTAAAATAAAAAAATCAAATCACATGGCGTGGTATAGTTGTCACCGGTTTTTGCTCTGTTATAATCACACACGTACAGGCTTAAACAACTGCACACGGAAAAGACTTTCCTACCTGCCACTTTGATACTTTTCTTGCAGGGTTAGGGTTCTCCTCGTTGTCTCAACGTCCAACTAATTTTTTTATTTGGTTATTTAAGCTTTGCTCAGCCTTCCACGAATTTAATATTTCACTCACTCCTGGAATTGTGGAGAACAAAAAGCTACTCGCGGGATTCAGAATCGAATCTTCTTCACAAGGTATGACCTGCGAACTGGTTATATCATTGATAAGGGAGTGGCCTATTTTCAGCTGGTTCTCTAAAATTCATGTGATGGCGGAATACAATTAGGGTTATACATGGTTTAGAAGCTTTGAATAAATTTTGCATTTCAATGTATGTTTGGTGCATTTTTTAGCCGCCAGTAATCAGACAGAAATAGCAGGAAGTTCAAAAGTATTTATGTACATGCTTATTTATGTGTATACGCATATATGTGTTTGTGTGTGTGTGTGTATTATGTAATTGTTGAATCGAAGACTGAAATTCTGTTTTCATGGGTGTGTACCATAATGGATCTTCTTGGGCTTATGGATGGAGAGGTGAGGGAATCTAGTCCATCAATTATGTTTATAATTCTAGTAACTTTCTTTGTCCATCAATAATGTTTATAGTTGTAGTAACTTTCTTTGTTTTTTATTTAAATTATATAGGTTATACTATGCTGTACACGCTGGATTTGTTTTCTGTATCTTTCTGTGACTATTATCGTGCTCTTCCCAGGGAAATTCTTCTATTCATTTTTGTTTCAGGGTGTTATTTTTTATTTTAGTTTTTCCATTTTTATTTAGACTGTCCTTGTTTACATACATTTTATATCTTGAATTATAGTTTGATCTAGATTCTTTAGATGGATGTACCCGTAGGTCTCTCTCTTGATAAGTTATTTATTGTGTATGCCTACTGCACCTTATATGCTCTTTTCCGTCGTCTGGCCCATCTGCTGTGATCTATGGATCATCCCGACTCTTTTATATTTGTAATTATTTGAGATTTTCATTTTCTCCTTTTCAAATTTTGATTTTTCTTATTTTCTGATTCCTATCAGGGATTTCAGATTGGTAGAGAATGTGGTTTAGGGTTTTTATTCCAAAGAGTATTTTGCCACTAAAATATCAATTTAGTGTCTATAAAATTATTGTATAAAGATCTTTCTATTTTCTTGATGATCTACAATCCCTATCTTTTCTTCTGTTATGATTTTCCATTTTTTAAAATCTACGGGACCATTTCATTGCAGATTTGCTACAAAGTTATCTAAGTGCCACCTGTCCAATAATTAAAGTGATGCAACCCCATGGGACTCATTTTGATCAATCACATATTTAAATTTGTTTTCCTAATTGGTATCTAATGAAAAAGTAACCGAGTTGAATGCATGAGTTTTCCACAATCCATGAAATTGAATTTTATGTTTTCTGGATTTGATTGTGTAAAGTTTTTTTTCATCAACGTTTCGAATCACCCTCGTGATTCATCATCAGAATGAAAGAGTGCAATCATAGTAAGAATCACAGAGGGTGATTTGAAAGATTTGAAACGTTTGATGAAATTACAATTCCATGTTCTCTGGATTTGATTGTGTAAAGTTTTTTTTCATCAACGTTTCAAATCACCCTCGTGATTCATCATCAGAATGAAAGAGTGCAATCATAGTAAGAATCACAGAGGGTGATTTGAAACGTTTGATGAATTTTTTTTTTACACAATCAAACCCAGTAATCGAGTTGCTTCGACTTGTTGTATTCCATCTTCAAAATTCATGCTGAAATTTTGCCTTATGCCTCTAGGTTTTGAGTGTTTGCATTCAGTAAGAATTATTCTCTAATGGACTCTCTATGGATAATTAAATTAACCGATAGACTAATTTAAAAATTACCTAAATTTTCATGGCAATTGTAATTCTACCAAGGTCCAAATACTAAAATCTACAGGATCATTCCATTGCATATATGGTTTAGAATCTACTCCGTAGAATCCGGTTAAAAAGTGCATCACATTCTGCCAAATTTTGAAATCTATAGGATCATTTCATTGCAAATCTAGTCCAGAATAATCTCAGTATCACGCACTGGAAAACTTCAGTGATGCAGCTGTATGTGACCACTAGGCTAGGGCCATATTTCAATTTTTTCCCTAATGGGTATCAAGCGCACAAACAATTGATTTATTTTTGACATTTTGTTTTTCTTTTCGTAAAATTTAGCCAGGAATTGGGTCAGTCCTTTGCATTAGACAAAAATTCATTCCTGGTAGGCTCTTTGTGAGACAAGTAATGTAACCAATGACAACTTGACGGTGTTTTTTTCATTTAAATTTTACATACTTTATTTTTGGATGGTGGACTTCTTTTTAGTACTTACCTAGTGTTCCTGTGGAGTGAGGCTACCACAATTTTTTTTGAACTTTTATATGTGGTATAAAATATGTGGTTGTTATTGAGTATCTGCGTTTATGTCTTGTCCAATTTGTTGTACTTTTCTGATGATTCTATAAAACTTTCAATTTTCTAATTAGGAAAGGTCGCAAGGAATGTTCACGTAGTCATATTAGCTATAGAAAAGAGCAAGCAAACTCTTGTGGCATATGTCAAAGTAAAGCCTTAGAGTAGCAGTTACCTAATGATAGTTGTTATAAAACATAGCAGCACATCTATTTTTGCATATATTCTTTAAAATCATTTGATGAATAGAATCAGCAATCACGTCATTCTACATGCCAAAACCAAACATAGCGTCTTTCCAATTGAGATCATGATTAAAAATCGCAAAGAAGTCTCTAAAATTACCCAAAAAGAGACCTTAATGGTTCTCTTCTCTTTTGTATCGCAAAAGAAGAACTAGGGTTGTTTGCAATTGCACAGGCTGCCCAAGCTTGCTTGCATCATATCCATATGGCCATGCACTTGGAACCATGCCCTTTATATTAGCAACCATACATTTAAGTCTTGTCTTTGAGGGGTCCACAAGTACTAGGAGGTGTTTGAGAATCTTGCTCTGTATGATTGCATTCATGACCATTCTCTCTATGGACTGAACTCCCTCTCGACTCCTAGGTCACGCAAGGAAGTAGATAGTTTTTTCTTTAGTTGCTTGCAAGAATTTGATAAAGAATTGGAGATTGTGACTTTGGTGTGCAAGATAAGGTAAAAGCCACAAATTTGTGAGATGGAGGATCTGGAATAGGTGCGAGGATTGTGAATTGGAACTCAACTGCCATTGCACTAATGGCAAATTGGAATTCTTCATCATCTACCTTTGAAATTGCAAGAAAGTCGACACCCTTGGAATGGACAATGGTATTTGGGCAAGAAAATTCTCATGGATTAGTTGTAGGGGTCAAGCATCTTGGGATAATCTAGGAAGTGGTTATGCAAATAGGAGGAAATATGTGGGGAATGACGTGAGACGGGAGCTGAGAATTGGAGATGCTAGGTTTCATTGTAGGACGAGAGGCTAGGATTGGACATAACAAAGGAAGTATGGAAGTCCATTGAAACTATGTTGAAGAGTGAAATAGGCAAAGAAAATAATATGGAGAAATGTAGAGGACAGATGCATAACCAAAGATCAAGATGGGATGGAAAATTGGAAGTTGATAGGTCTATTTGAACATTGCATAGGAAGAAACGAATGGTAGAAGCATTGAGAACCTTTGTGGGAATTAGATGCCGAAGTGGAAATTAGTATAAGACATTAGAATGAAAGGTCAAAAATCTTTTGAAGGTTTGCAAGAAAAGATTAGAGGGATTGTGGGAAAAGATAGGAGGACCAGGTGTAGAGTTTCATTGTGGGATTCAAGGTGAGAACTAGACATGGGGATGAAAGTCCAGAAGTCCATTGAAACTCTGTAATTGGATGTAAAGGATGTGGGAAACATGTAGAACCGATGAAGGGAAGTGGAGGCGGAATGGAGGAAGTCGGGAAGTGCAACATGATTCTGCAAGAGGAGTGGAAGAAAATGTGGAAAGGAGCAGGGAACAAGAGGTTTGGATAGCTAGGGGTGGAAAAGTTTTGTAAGAGGGATTGGAGATGATATGATAAAAACATGTGAAATTGGAGGATGGAAGTGGAGGAAATGGAAGATTGTGGGTTTGAGGGAATGGAAGGGATCTCGGGACATGTAATGCCCCTCATAATATATTCATTTTTAGTATTCATTGTTTCAATTATTCCCATTTGATCAAAGGATTATGTTGGTGTAAATAATTATTCGTCATGGATATTATTACACCTTACTTAAGTTTACTTAGGATAATGCATTTCATAGTAGTTTGGGTATGAGACACTTGGGTGTTTGTGCCACATTGGGATTGTGTGTTTAGGAGAATTTCCAACTTTTATGGTGTTGATCTTATCTTGTTGTTACATTCCACCTCATGTGGAATATTATATTGTTTCTCCTACCTACCCACACCTATTTCCTACCTACCCTTTTTTCTTATTGAGCAACATATCATATTTGTGTGCTCACATATCCATATAGCCTTGCCTATATAAGCAGGCTCATCTACATTGTTTGTACGGGCAATCATTGAACAACATGTAATGATCCAGTTGATCAGTATTTTCTTGATAGAATACAGTTTATTTCTATTATCTATTTTGTTCTCTCTTTTTTGTGCTTTCCATTGTCTCTAGATCTTGGCAAAATCTCACGTGGTATCAGAGCCATTAGAGTGTCATTGGTTTGCCAATTGAGAGAAATTTTGGGATTGCATTTTGGAGCTTTCTATTGCAGGTTTTTATTGGAGCTTGTTGGGTCAGATCTGAGGTCACGATTGGATTGAGGAGGTTCGAGCAATTAAGAATCGCCTTTTATTTCGTCCAAATCCGACATCCGAGGCCAAATCTAGAGCCGTTTGAAGGTGGAGGGTGGTGACTTGTCCCACACCGATTTGCAATTTTGGAGCATTTTTTGGTTTTTGTCTTCAAAAAATTAAAAAAAATAAAATAATTTTTTCGAGGTGCCCTGCAGGTGTCAGCAAGCATTGCGGCCCCGCAGTGTACTTGCGGGTGTCCACAGGCACTGCGGCCCCGCAGTGTACCTGCGGGTGTCCCGCAGTGTACTTGCAGGCCCCTCCCTGTATGGGGGGTACTTTGCCTTTAATTTGTTTTTACATTTTTTTAATAAATAATTTTTTTTTTCAGTTTTTCTTATTTTTTAAAATAAGTTTTTTTAATAGCAAAAAAAATAAACTTTTTAATAAAGTTTTTTTTTGTCTTTAAAAATTGCCTTGTTTTTTTTTTCTTTATTTTTTAATAAAGTTTTTTTTATATGGGCGCATAGTAAATTGTTGTTTTATTTAGATTTTTAAAATCTTTTAAAAACACAAATATCATTTAATAAGCAAAATTGGAAACACAATTTATTTCTTGTCACTTAACACCTGTCTTGCAGTGCTTCCAATCGACAGTCAAGTGGGGGGGTTGATTTGCTCCTTTATATCTCTTGGCCACATCCCAATCGGAGGAGTCTTTTTCTGCAGTATTCTACAGGGCTTCTTGGTGGCATCATTTTCATGTTTCCAGATTTGCACTATCATGTTGTATGCTCTTGCATGAGCTATGTTGTAATGCACTATCATAAAGTGCCACACCTCTTTGTATCTTGTCATTGTTGACATATTTGATGTAATCCTCTTGTACACGTAGATTAGGAATATTTTGTGAGACTTGGTCCATGGCTCCAGTTGAGACTTAAGATTGTACACATTTGTGCATGGCTCCCGTGAGACTTGGATTGTACCAATATTTCTGCCATTTACGAGTATCCAGATGATGCTCAAAGCAGGTTGTCTCCATGCTTGATCTTCATTTTGTTGCAGCGAGTGATTCATCGTCATCAACTTGGTACCTAGTTTTGTCACACTCTGACATTATTGGTGCAGCATCGACTCTCTTTCTTCCTTATGGGGAGGTATTTTGGTCAACATCATTGGACCATCTTTGCAGGAGATTCGACATTGAGGGAGGGCTTCATGGTCTTTTCTTCTCTCATATGGGGGGGACTTTTTCCTCACATGGGGTTTTGTTCCTCACATGCTTCTACGAGAGTTCTCTTGTATTGTTTTCATCTCTTTTGGGGGAGGGTTTCTTCCCATAGGGGTTTTCTTTCTTTCCCCTCTTTGTGAGAGATTTCATTGCATTGGTTTGCATGCATTTGCATTTGTACGTGGGTACCTAACATGGCCTTGTAGCCGAGACCCATCTTGCATTGCTTAGTTGCATTGTAGACTTAAGTGCATTCCCTTAAGTTGCACTTAAGGGGGGGTGTTGGTGTAAACAATTATTCATCATGGATATTATTACACCTTACTAAGTTTACTTAGGATAATGCATTTCATAGTAGTTTGGGTATTAGACACTTGGGTGTTTGTGCCACATTGGGATAGTGTGTGTAGGAGAAACTCCACCTTTTATGGTGTTGATCTTATCTTGTTGTTACATTCCACCTCATGTGGAATATTATATTGTTTCTCCTACCTACCCACATCTATTTCCTACCTACCCTTGTTTCTTATTAAGCCACATGTCATGTTTGTGTGCTCACATATCCATATAGCCTTGCCTATATAAGCAAGCTCATCTACATTGTTTGTATGGGCAATCATTGAACAACATGTAATGATCCAGTTGATCATTATTTTCTTGATAGAATACAGTTTATTTCTATCATCTATTTTGTTCTCTCTTATTTGTGCTTTCCATTGTGTCTAGATCTTGGCAAAATCTCACAGATTATTGTATTACTTACAATAAATTTATCCATAATTCATTAATTAATATCCTTGTTTTATTAACACCCTTGTTTATTACTAATATAATTGATTAATTTTTCTATATGCTTATTATTTTCATGTTTATTAATGATCATTATTATTATTCATATTTATTATTAAGGTATGTGAGTAAATATCCTCAATTTATGAAAGTTTATTATTAGATTATTCATCCCTTCCCCACATCGATCAATGTTTATTATTATTAATAATTTACTAGTTAGCATAATCAATGCTTTGAAATCGTCGATCTGCATTTTAGGAATAGACCTGATCCATGAATTTGGTGAGGCACGTATTAAGAAACGGGTCTTTGGGAGAGCTCATAGCTGTTCAATGTTTTTAAATACCATTGAACCTCCCTTTCCTATGTAGCACAACATACTCTCACTTGGGAGGGGGATAAGAGAAATTCAAGGGACAGCACACAGACTCACCACGAAATAGGAGGAGGAGATAGTATGGGAGGGGAATACAGCAGCTATATGGACTGGTAAAGTATGAATATATGGGACTGTTAATTCAGCTTGGTATTAACAATATAATTAACACTAATAATAAATCTGACCTTGTTAATATTAACACTGCTAACATAATCTAACATTGTTAATACAGTAAACAATGTTAATGCAATTAATATTTAATACAATTTAATAATATAAGGACCACTCAACTCTGATGATACATAATGATACTATTAACTTAATGGTATCAACATAATATGGTAATCTAAAGCCAACACTGTTAATACAAGCTATTATGGTATTGAAGACAAGCTGATAACATTAAATTACTATCAATATTGATAACATTCACTGGATAAATTCTAATACAACATAACGCTGTTAAGAAAGTTAATCAATGATTAATATTATAGTGAACATAAATATTTTACAATTCTAAGCATGGTGAGGGAAGTGTGAAAGTATTGTGAGAGGGGTATGGTGTATGGACACTCTTCTAGATACGCCACCTCGAAGTGGGACAAGATGAGCCCATAGAGGCCAAAGGAGTACAAAGAGTACGGTCTTTGGGTCTAGGAAGAGATGGTTTTTGTGGCACTCTCCACAATCTCTCCCCTCTTCTCCACCATGGCTCACAAATACAAGAAGTAAAATCGTCAAGGTATTAGGGTGATGATTAAATGAGGGTCAAAGGCACCTTATCGTTGAAGTGAATCAATCATAAGAGATGAGAGGATGATATGATGGAGGGGAATGGTGTAAGGCCCTCACTAGGTACGCCACCTCATGATGATGGTTAAGGACCATCAGTTAAGGACCACATGAGGCCATAGAGGATAAGGTCTTGCTGTTGGGCCTAGGGTAGAGGATACTTGGGACACCTCATCATGTCTTCCAACCCTCGTTATGGTTGAGTCTCCATGTAGCTGTTGATATTGGTTGTGTATATATATACATATATCCCAAACCTAGGATCACTTGTATTTCATGAGTTATATTTACATTGTTGTCTAAACTCATTGTTATTTCAAAAAATTAGAATGAAGATTATATCTCTAACTATGTTTTGCCCTTATTTCATTCTAGATTTATGAATCTAGAGCAAAGTATAAGGTGATCCCAAAAAGGGGACATTACAGGACATAGGGATGGGGAAGGGAAGTCGAAGTCTAGATGATGATTGAAACTTAACAATTTTGTAAAGTAGGGAAATGGGAACTGAAACTAGGGAATGAGAACTTGTGGGGATATGATGTGGAAGAAGATGAAAGGTTGGGAGGGGATACATAAGTTTGGATGTCCTCGAAATCCCAACTTGATGGAATGAAATTAAATGGGATAAATAAATGCTCCAATAAGCATTGTGAAACTTTCATGTGGGATTGACAATTAGGATAGGAGGTTGGACAAGAGGAAGAAGTCTACTAATCCATCGAAAAGGTTGCGGTTTCACAAAAACTTCAAAAAATGACCAAAACACTCCCAAACTTAGAAATTTCTTGGATTTTTGCAACTTCCAGCATATGATATGAACACGGAGGATGAAAAGGAATGACGCTTCGGCAATTTTGACTAAGGGAGACCCTTTTGAAGATTTCTTAGATTGGTTATATATACAATGGTCACAATAAGGCCAAATGCACAAGAAGCACAACTTTTTCGTTTTAAGTTTATTTCTGGTTTTCTCATTAAACTTCTTTGCAACAAAGCATTGAGGTGTAGCTTTTTGACGGTTTGAATTGAATCCTCCATTCTGAAAATTGCCTTTTTGTAGTTTGGTAGTTAGTGGTCTAGGCTAAGATGAAAATTAGTTCCTTAATATAGAAGGCTCAAGTGTCAAAGCCCTCCTTATGGCTTCTTGGAATGATGAGGGTGCAAAGGCCTTAAGTAGACCTTTGAGGGGCTTATATAGATCCTTGATAAAGAGAAAAGTGATTGATTTTTTTATATTTGAGGTACCATAAATGTAACTCATTGATATATTGCTACATATGCATCTATAGAGATTTGTTGTTTGATTTTGGTAAGCTCTCTAAAGTACTCTTGCTGAAATTTAGAAGAAATAGTCAGAGATCATAACCCAATATGAACATCTTAAAAAGGAAACAAAGGCTCAATAATCTCCTAATTAAAAACAAGTTGCAAAATATCAATGGAATTAAAAACAAGTTGCAAAATATAATGCATTGATGCAACTAGTTAAAGAAAATAAGGCACACAAATTTGGTTAAGAAAGGGTGCAAAAAGATATGGCTTTGAATTGAATAATTTTAATTACATCAATTAGACCAGGCGGTCTAAGCAACCAAGAAATCTAGTGTTAGTCCATTTTCACGTTTCTTTCTATGTTGACTCTTCTATTATGTATCATGATTAGGAAATTTGGAAAGTTTTGAAGCCTTGTCTCCTCAAAGAACTCTTTTAGACTGCCCACTTGTAAAATGTTTCCAAACTTATTGCGAATGTCCTCATACGTTGCACAATCAAGAATGAAATGTCGCTCGGTTTCAACCATCTCTTTGTTGCAAAAAATGCAGATTCGTTCTTCCCAATCTTCCTTGGGGATTGTCCATCTGGCTGTCTTACATCTGAGATGATGGGACCTAGTTTTATTTTGAGCAACTAGAATCAAATAAGCTTTCTCATCATGTTCCCACAAGGTGTTGAACTCTTTGATATAGTGTTATTTTTTTCAACCAATTTATTTTGTTCACTTGGCAGTCCTAATTTTTTTAACGCATACTTCTTTATCTCTTCGTTGGTATTAGGACATTTGTGTAAATTAATATCCCACTTGTTCATCCCCTTCTTGTTCTGCTTCATCCAAGTCTTCTTCCCACGATCTAATTCCTCCTCAACAACCATTTTGGGCCAGCGATGTTGATCCATATTTTCAACTTTTTTTTAATTAGCTTAGCAAACATATTATTGCTGATGCTTCCATTGGAAACATACTTGCTTCAGCCAAAAGGATCTCATAGGGAAATGTAAATTTGACTTTAAGATTGCTAATGATTAAATGTTTTTGGATTCTTTCAACTCGTCTCGAGGTTTCACATGCTACTCCCCAAAATCTCACATCCATAGGGGACCATTGGTACAACCAACTAACCAAAAGGAGTTTTCTTGGTTTTCCAATCCCATAGTTCCTCTAGCTTGCACCTGTTCTAAAGAAGGTAAGAAGCCCTCCATCCTCCTTGGATCCTTTTTGTCTTGCGAGTCTCCCAACTGAGTCTGTTATGAAAATCAACTCCTAGGTACTTGTATTCATCCATCATCTCCAATGGGCTACCCTAAAAAATAAAGTTAACTTGCTACTTCTTTCTTTTCAAAGGGAAGATCATGATTTTGGTGTTGGTGTTTACTTGCATTCCGACCTCTTGACAAAAGAGCTCTAAAGCCTTCAAATGTTCTCTTAGACCATGAGCAGACTTTGCAATTAGAATAAGGTCATCAACATACAAAAGTAAGTTCAGCACCAAAACAGTAGTGGGATGCCTTCCATTGTTTTGTCCAATCATTCTTCCAATTTATCAATATATAAGCCAAACAACGTGGGGATTATTAGAATAATATCTTTCTCTTTGTGTTATTAATGGCCATTTAAGTTGTTTCTAATTTCGCTTCTAGTTAAGGATTGTTTCTTTTAGAAACATCGTCTTTGTAACTCTTTTTAAAGGAGCATCGATTCTTTGAAATCCATATGCTTTTGCATCTGTATTATGGTATCAGAGCACTGGTTATTTTCGAAATAATTTTTCAATTAAAAATTCGTAACAGTTTTTTTTAAAAAAAATTTCTTTGTTTATTCGAAATTGCTACTTTGGCAGTTTGTTTTGGCTGCACTACTAGGGTTTTCAGCTATTTTTTGGCTATTTTCTGCCCTCTCTCGTGACCCGTCTCTCTTGCATTTCGTGCGACCATGCGACGCGATTTTTTTCCCGCTTGCAAATTTTTTCTGCCATTTTTGGACGGAAATCTGCATTTTCGATTAGGGTTTTTACCCTTCAGATCAAGTCAAATTTTTTTTCCAATTGCAGATTCTTGGTGGGTTTTTCGAGATCTCAACTAGGTCGTCGTCAGAATTTTCTGGGTGCCTCGATTTTTGAGCCAGTGGATCCAGATTCCGACAGCAGATTCTTTCTGGGTTTTTCGCAAGGATTTTTGGGTTGTCTTCGGATTTTTTTGCGTGTTGTCCTCATTTTTGGAACTATAATAAAATTTTTGTGAAAAAATGAAATTTTTTACTCTATGGCATGCTTCCCGAGGTAGAATTTTGACGAATCCTTGGACTGGCTTAATCATCAGTCTATCCTCGAACTACATTTCGAATTTCGTCAAATTCTGGGTTCGTTTGCTATGCCTTTCCTTCAAAATCGGGTTTTAAAACCCCGACTGTAGGTGGAGAATTTTCTTCAAACTGCAAGTTTTAATGATATTCATTGTTTTGGTTATTGTAGGGGAATTTTTAGCTTATTACATGTGCATCTTTATTAAAAGATGTTACTTGTAATTTGTTTTAAATTTCCCTTTCTTGTTTTTGTCTTTTTTTATTGTTTTTTGGTCTTTTTTAGTTAAAATAGGGATTTTTTGATTCAATTACAAGTAAACTTGCAGTTTGGTCAAAAAACCCCTACTTTAATGGTTTTTGCATGTAATAGGGATTTTAAATCCCCATTACATATGTGCAAGCATTTCTAACTTGTAGGGATTTTATTTCCCTTTTACAAGTAATTAAAACTTGCATTTCTCTCCAAAAAACCCGATTTTATGCATAAAGTGCATTTTTGACATTTTTAAAACTTGCTATTTGGTTCAAAAAACCCGAATTTGCTTTGTAAGTGAAAAAGTCAAAAATAAAACTTGCTATTTGGTTCAAAAAACCCGATTTTGGCCTAGTGAGTGAAAAAGTGAATATTAGAACTTGTCATTTGTTCTAAAAAACCCGATTTTCTTTCCCTTATGCCTTTCAAACTTGTCTTTTTCTTCGAAAAACCCGATTTGCAAGAAAATCGTTTGTTGAACTTTTCAAAGCAAATTTTGTGGAAGATTTGTTGGAGGAGGAAGGCGTTTTTGTTTCTACCCTATTTTCATGCATTCTTGGACACTTTTCATGCCACATGGAGGTTGTATTGACTGGTTTTTTGCCCCAAATCAGCAAAAATGTGTTTCCGAAATGCCACATTTTGGGGGATTTGAACTTAATGAAGCTGCATTCTTCTAAATCGTTTTGAACTATCCTACCTAGGCGTGGAGTTTAGGATAAGTTTCAAGCTATTTAATGGGCCATCAAAGATGCAATAGTTGCCACGTTTTTTCCACGTGATTCCTTTGGCTGCATATTGGAAGGGTTTGATGCCATGAATCTTCAACAATATGAATCATTTTTGCATCTTATACTAAGGCGTTGAGAATAGATGAGGATTCATTAGCTTTTCATGCCACTTCTTTGGGGTTTGCTACCACGTTTTTATGCAAAAGGCGTTTTTCCCAAAAACGTGGCAAGGGTTTTTGCATTGCGGTTTGTCTTATTTTATTGGTGTGTCTTCTCCATTCCAAAGATTGTTGCATTTTTGGGAGAAGTATTTTCAGTTTCAAGAAAGGTATGTTCTCTTTCCTTTCTTTCCTTCATTTGGTTATTTTCTTGCTTTCTTAGTTGCATTTTTGGATATGTGTTGTTCTTTCCCCCACAAATCGGTTTTTGTGAGAGAAATTTTCCCCTTGGTATGCAATTTTTGAATTGCATTGTTCTTCCCAAAATTCCCTCTTTACTTGTATTCGGGATTTTTAATCTCGATTACAAGTTCGCTGGAAATTCTTGTTCTTCCCCTGCGGTTAAGGAATTTAACCATTTTTGGTTGAAATTCCAAGTTGAAAAGTGTGAAATACCCTTCCCTTGCAAATTCGGGTTTTGAAAACCGGATTACATGTTGAAGAGTTCTTCTCATTTTCATGAAAATGACTTTCCCGGATTTTCCTATTTCTATCCATTCATGTTACCAATATTTGTACTTTCCATTTCCATCATTTCCCTCAAGTCAATCTCAAGTGGAAAGGGCTGCTCAGAAAGAACAAGCACTCGATTCCTGGGTTGATCAACTTCATGATCAATGTGTACAAGTAATGAAAGACATTTTTCAAATAATGTCTAAGTTGGAAACCATTGAGGAGAAACTGGATCAGACTTCTAATACTTTCAAAAAGAATCTGGAAAGTGTTGAAGAAAGTTTGACAATCTTGTGTACCATGCCCCAACAACAGCTGAGTATTTTGCAGGAGCACGCCATCATCTCTTCCAGGGTCATGTACTTGGAATTTGAAGAACTCCTAGAAAACAAGACCCTTGTTCTTAAATCCCTCATTGAGGAGATCGATGATGCAAGGAGATTCCGGGGTGAAGTTTACCAAGGTATTGTCTCTCATTGTGAAAAGGCCTCTTGCAACATAGTAAGTCAGGATGGAGAGCTGATTCCAAAAGAAGTTGTTCTTGCTGATTTACAGATGAGGATTCATAATGAATGGAGGAGCGAACAATTCTCGACAGCTTCGATTCAAGCATTGATGAAACACCAAGCCTTTCTGCATGAAATCTAGTCTATCCTGGATAAAAACAATTCTGCGCTCCTCCGTTGTCACGACACTATTGTGAAGACTATGGTTGTTGCCAAGAACACCCATGACCGAATCTTGAGGAACTACAAGCGAGCATCCGGAAATTTCAAGGATTTATGTCTTCACAAAATGCAACTTAAGTGTTTTTTAACACTTAGTTGAATTTTCCCTTTTGTAATTTTTAGTTGTAATTTAGTTTTGACAAGTTGCATGTAAAAGTATTTTTTTGTAAAATGCAAGTTACACATTACTTGCGCTTTTGTAATTACATGTAAATCAACTACAAGTTGTGTTCGATTAGGACTGTAGTTGGAATAAGTCTTAGTTAGTTGGAGTAACTCTTAGTTAGTTAATGAAGTCTCAGTTAGTTATTGAATGAGTCTTGGTGGTTGAGAGAATCTCTCAAGTTAGTTAGGATCCTTCCACCTTTTTCTTAAGGCTCCTCTTCTATAAATACTTGAGGAGTCTATTGTAATTGATATCTTTTGGGAAAGCAAGCAAAAACTCTGCCAAATTTACAGCAAGAAGTCTTTGAGCTTATGTATGTGGATTGAAAGTTTTTGAAGAATAATAAAGAAGGATTACTCAAGTTTTGAGTCTTTGAGCTACATGTTTGAGTTTGAATCTTTTTATTTCTTCTATGCAAAGTGTTTCTAAAGGAGCTTAGTCCAATCTGATTTGAAGTTTTTGAGCTGCGAGTAGAGAAGATTAATTAAAATAGGAAACTCTCTTGAAGGAGCAGCAAGTCTTTGAGCTTGTGTCTATTCTTGAAGAAAAATTATTGTTTGATAAGAAATAGCAGCAAGTTTTTGAGCTTGCATTATTTCTTGTCTTTGTGTTGAAAGAATAGATTATTCTAGTCTTTGAGTTGTTATCTTTTATTCGTTGTAAAATTTAGTATAACAAAGGGTAGATAGGACTTCCAATAGTCAAGTCTTTGAGCTTGGTATTGTTGTCCCGTCCTGAAGGAAGTGACGAAAGTCTTTGCGCTTTCAGGAAACTTCATTTCCTTTCTCTTATTTCACTTAAAAGTGGTTACTGCTGTTATTCAATCGCTATCCTTTTCTGTGAAGAGAAAAGGATATTGTCTTTCTTGAAAAAAAGAAGAAAGATTGCTGTCCCATCCCATTTTATTTTCCAAGTTGTAGTTAGATAGGGGGAGCCTTCCCTTAATTAGGAGAGTTTTTACTCGTGTGCTGTGGTTGAAACCACAATTTTGTATATTTCCCCAAGTGTACAAAATTTTCAACCAACATTGTGTCAGCTGGAAATTTTTTTCTTGAAATTCGTGCTCATCGTACTTCATTTTTTGAAGTCTGTCCCTGCTTCTGCCTTTGTTTCTGCATTGGTATTCAAATTTTTTGAATTCCGTGCCAGCGCCTCTTCTCAGTTTTTTCGTTTTCCTTGCATTGGGAAACGTGCAAGATGGCATCATTGACCAACTTGATGTTGGAAGGAAGTTAGGTTTTGTGCACTTAGCATCTTCTCAGTACCTTGTTTTTCGTGCCTCGAAAAGCGTGAAGATGGTTTATGGGCATCGATGTTTGTTTCGGTTTTTAATATTTTGTTACCTAAAATTTTTTTTGATGGGTTTTAATATTTTTTTCCCTTGAAAAAATCTGTGGGTTCTAATAATTTTGTCCTAAAAAATTATTTGTGGGTTTCTAAATATTTTGTCCCTGTAAAAAAAAATTCATGGGAGGGTTTATGACTTTTTCCTTAAGAATTGTACTTTGCTGCAGTCTGTTCTTAATCGCACCTAGAGTTGTTGTGCAAACATCTTCACTAGTCTCTTATTTGTAGTCTATTTTCGGGTATCTTGCTCATCTGCAATAGTTTGGAGGGTTTGCCGATTTTTTCCTCAAAATCGTGACAACTGTTCTTGGTGTGTCTCTGGTTACAGGGAGGGACAGTTCTCCAACATCAGGTTGGACAGTTGGTGTTGTTTTGGGTATCTCCAGAAGTTCTATAGTTTCTGGGAGGGTCGGTGGCAGACTCATCTCAAGTGGCAGAGTTAGTGGCAGGCTTTTGTCTTCTGTTGCAGCGTGGTCTAAGAAGAAGGGGGCAACATTCTCTATTATTTCTCTTGGTAGTTAGAACAATGACCATTAAGGGAGGGTATGAGAATAATATCTTTCTCTTTGTGTTATTAATGGTCATTTAAGTTGTTTCTAATTTCGCTTCTAGTTAACGATTGTTTCTTTTAGAAACATCGTCTTTGTAACTCTATTTAAAGGAGCTTTGTCTCCTTTATTAATTGAACAACATCGATTCTTTGAAACCTGTTTGACTCCAATATTGCTGCCAAAACATTTTGACATACCCTCTTTAGTTCTGATTTTGGCTCTAACTTGCTCATAAAAGTTTGTGGACTACTGCTCTAAATTCATTCGAAATCCCAAGCTCCTCCGTTCTATTCCAAAGCTTGTCATTAGGAACTGTATTAGAGGATTTTTTGAAATCAACAAAGCAACAAAAGGCTTCTCCTCCTTGGGTATCCCAAATCTTTTCAATGAAGTGTCTAAGAGTGATGCAATGGTCAATGATAGAGTGTTTTGGCCTCAAGCTAGCTTTTTCTTTTGCTCTTTTTCTTTCTTTTTTGGACCGCTTGCTGATTCTACGTTTAATAATGCTCCCAAAAAGTTTTCCAAGGTGAGGGTTGATCATAATAGTACGATAATTGGAAGGATTATTGATATCCCCACTTTTGTAGATAGGAATAACAACACTAGTTTTCTATTCAATTTGTTGCAAGTCGGTCATGCATTCTTTGTGTCTGTAGTCCACCATGCCCATCGATTTCTTACATGTCAGTCATGCATTTTTGCATGAATTTTTAGATTTGAAGGATATCTTTCTCCACAAGGCTTGGGCACTTTGGACAACACTCTAGTCATCTAGTTTCAAATGGCTGAGGGCCATCTAAAAGCTATTAGAGCAAAGGGAGGTTATTCTCTCTCCTTCAAAATGTATATTTAGATGTTGATCCTATGGTTCTCCACGAAGAGGAACTTTGGAAATCTCATGCCCAAGTTGTAGCCATTGTTTAGTCCTTAATTTGAGGTTGGTAAACTCACGGATGAAACAAGGATTTCCCACACGTACCAACTATTCATGTAACAGAACATTCATATATCAAAGCACAAGTAACAACAACAAACAACTATACCAGAAGAATGATATCTTTATTGAATTCTCAAGAATATGCCAGTACAATGCCATCCTTGCCGAGGTTCCATCCGAATCATATATAGACTCGACGGTTGGCCAAGTTGCCAACCGTCACTAACTACCAGCTACCCCACAGGAACCTCTTTGCGACTCAAACATAAACATAGACATGAATACCCATCCCAACTACAAACTAACATGTGTTATTGACCCCTAACATCAACCCCCCCAAAAAAGTAGTCGTCTTCTAGACGACTAAGACAATAGGAGCTGGAATACAAAACAAAAGACTAGGACTGAGAAGGGGGAGGAGGCGTCCCTGTAGTGGTCGAAGAAGAAGGTTGTTGCCCTGTGTGGAGTCTGAGGGTCTTCTCTGCCATCAGTTGCTGTTCTGTGCCTTCTTCACCATGTGTGCGTCCTCCAATAGTTTTTTGTCTTTTTACTCCATTTGTAAGGTAAGCTCGGCCACTTTTGCTGCCAGTACTTGCACCTCCTTCTGCATGCTGCAACGGGCCTCATAAGTAGTCACCTTCGTTTCTAGCTCAGCCCTCAGGTTTTTCTCTACTATGGCTAGCTGCAGACACTTCTCCCCTTCCTTCTCTAGTTTTGCCACATACAACTGCTGAGCCTGCTGCTCTATCTAACTTTGTCGCATCTGCAGGTACACATCCCGGAAGGATCCTTCCATACTGCGCAAGGTGGCGCCCAAGGTGCCCACTCCTTCCACTAGTTGCATGCGCTTCCATTCCTGTACCATCTCTAGCGTACTACTGGCTGGCCACCCTTGCTGCTCGAAGTGGTGCGCAAACTCATTTGCACTTCCAAAGTCATGAAGTGGCACAGTTACTCAGCATCGACGGAGTTGTCGGCATCCATCTGCCCAGTCAACTGTGCCATTCCACGTGCTACATCTGAAATCCCCTGTAGCTCCCCAAAGAACTGCTAGAGCGAGCCTGCTTGATCGCTAGGATTTGGTGGAGTGAGGTGAAGTCTTGCCAGTAGTCCGTCCGGCCTGCTTTCCCCAACATTGAGGATCCTTGGGCTCTGTCCACCACTTCCTGTTGCTCTATTCTACTCCTTAGCAGACATCCTCTCATCCTGATCTGTGATAGGGGTGGTCCTGTTCTGTGTCTGGTTCGGTCCAACGACCATGGTGTGTGGTGAAGGCGAGGGGGGAGGGTGAGGTGTGAGTGCAAATTGCCCTAGCCACCTGTCCAACGATGCATCTATATCCTCATTCGTTAGTGTCTCTAGTACTGCCAACTCCTCCAGACCATCTCCCATCATCGGTACATCCCCTGACTCATCTTTCTCTGTTGGTACCATACTAGTACCTGCCAGCATTGTACTAGTACATGGTACAGTACTAGTACCTATTCGTACCGTACTAGTACATGTTGGTACCGTATTGATACCTGTTGTGCCAGTACCCGAACCTGCCGTACTAGTACCAATTCCTTTTACGACTACCTCTTCTTCCCTGGTACGACTCTCTCTTGATTTATTTTATTCGGACTATGCTGTACGGTGGCCTCTGCCACCGTTCAGTCTCCCATATTGGTACGATCTACGGTTGGTACAACTTGCGACTCAAGTACAGCTAAACTTATCTGCGACATTGACACCCGTTGTTGTGTCGGTGGTTCTCCTTCATTGATTTTTCGGAACAACACCCCTATTGGTCGTACGTCTTCGATCGAACTGGCTATTGTAAGTGCTTCCTGTGGTACCAAGTGTGCTGAAGAGGATAATTTTGAGGTTGTAAATTTCACCCGTGTGCTCTTCCACTGTGCCTGTAGCCCTCCATGCTGCTCTTCCTCTTCCTCTTCCTATTGTTGCGATTCCGCTTCCCCTTCATCATCTCCCGCTATGTGTGGTCCCATACGGAACCCCTCATCGCCACTCTCCTGCTAAGTCTCTTCGGCCTCTTCCTCAGAATCTTAAGTACTGCTATCATCTTCAACCTCTACAGATATGTCCAACTTCCTCCTCTTTGCCGGTTGCGCGGTGTCACCAAGTGTGTCCAGATGGGGATAATAGTACATGGTCGGCTTATTAGGTTCCACCCTTCCATGCGGTTTGAAAGTCCCCCACATTTTTGGCAGTACTTGTAGACGTACGACATCCAGGAATAGGCTGATGGCATGGTAGCACATGTAAAATGTCTTGTGTTCCAGCTTGAGAAAATCATGAATTCTTTTCGCAAAAGTTGCCCCCAGTTGTACACTTTGCCACACTTAATCCCATTCATTAACCCTATCATCCAGATGGCTAGGTCGGATGCTCGGCTGGCTCCTATGAGGTGACTTTTTACCAAGTCCATCAACATTCTCCATTCTCCTGGTGCGATAAACGCACGCTTCAACCCCTTACTGTCAGACCAGACGCTTTTCCATTGCTCTTCTGTGAGGTCATCTCTGCATACCAAGTCTAGCAGCCACTTCTTCTTTTCCTTGGTGAGCTTCTTGGCTGGTTTCGCTGTAGATGCTCCCTTCTCGGGTATACCCAATGCCCTCCTGAAATCTTCCGGTTTGAACGAAACTCATACCGTGCAACCCTGGAACTGAATGATGGAAGCCCTTTCCTGGCGGTTGTATCCGGATACCATAGTCCGTAGCATCGACTCAAAATCCTTAATGTTGAATGTCGGCATATGGATGGCATGGTCTACCTGAGCTTTTTTGAGGGAGTCCTTTATCACATGGTCGGGGGAAGTTTCCTCCCACCAAGTATGACATTTGCTGCCAGTCACCCTCTCAAAGGCTACATTCTCCGCCGTGATTCCCTCTAGATCCTTTTGCACTTTTGGCCTTCTTGCTGCTACTGGCTGGATGTGTAGTTGTCATGGTTGCACTGCAATTGCTTTGCCTTAATTGTCTTGTCTTTGTCTCGTCCTTGACCGTTATTATAACGGTCTGCAAGTGTGACCCACCAATTGGTACGGACCATTGGACCAACTACTGCCTCTACACCATACGGATTAACTCGTGCACTTCCGTTCCGTAGTCGTACGACCTCTTCAACTTGCGGCAACTCTTCACTCAGCTCCACATGGATGGCACGAATCTCTGCACAGATACCCTCAAACTTTTTATACAATTGCTCCCTGCATGTACGAACACCGCGAAGGAGGGGATTGTATGGATCCTGCACGTATGATATGTTTGTTTTCTGACCATACAGTCTTTCTTCTTATCCGCTGGCAACCGTACAAGATCGTACGACTTAGTTTCCTATGGGTGTAATGTTCTGCCGTACAGTATTCCTCTCTTCGGCATATGGATTCCTCCCCTCACAGGCCGTACATCGTACAAGCTATGCCAGACTCCCTTCTTTGTTGACCGTACGCCATATGGATAACTCTGACACTCCCTCGACTGTCGTACGTCATACGGGTGATCAACATACCCCCTGTTTGCAGGCTGTACGCCATAGTGCCTTTTCCCTGTCTGGCTTGGCCATACATCGTACGGGCTATCACCGCCGTACGGGCTCCTCACTCTTCCTTCCTTAGGCCGTATGTCATACGGTCTGTCAAGGCCGTACGAATTTTTTGGCTTTAGCTTGCGAATTCCTTCTGCCTTCTTTGTCCGTGCGGTTTGTGCTTGTACTGGCGTGATGTGTACGGACCTGTACGACCCTGCTTGGCAATTGGTTTTTCTCTACAATTTTTTCTTCGATAAGCTCTTTCTCTGTCCCGATTCTGCCTATGTGCTGCTGTGTACAAATAAGCTCTGTGGGGTTTTAAATAAACATTTGGTCTTTTCAGGGTTAGGGTTAGGCTTAAATATTTCATTAATTTTTTATAAAACAATTGCCTCTTTATTAATTGTATTTTTCCTTACTTATTTCCCTTACTTTTGCCTTGCACTTCAATTTTTTAATACTTGCCAACCCTCGCCTTTTTATCTCCTCCATATGCCCTTTTCTTCTTATTTTTAATATCCTGTCTCTTATCCATTGTTTTAATTTTTTAATTTGACAACACTTTTTAAATGTTTCCACTTTGAATATGATCCCAGCCTCCAACATTTTGTTGATTTTCTCATTCACTTTGGCTGCGTAGTTCTTGTTCATCCTGTACGGTCTCCTCCGTACGGGTTGGGCTTCTGGTATGAGGGATATGCGATGTACGCACAATTTCGGTGGTACCCCCTTCAAGTCCTTGTAGGTCCAGGCAAAGACGTCCTTGTATTCCAGAAATATCTTGAAAGCTGCCGCCTTCAGTTGGGGTTCCAGTCATCCCCTACGAGTATCACTTGCGGGTCCTCCTCCTTGCCTAGATTGATTTTTTTCACATCTCTTTCCTCGTACTTGATGGGTTTGTCTCGTTCAAACTGGTGGGCTGGTGTGTCATCCCCCTGTGCCATTCCCTCCTAGTACCTACCGTACTCCGGGGAAAATGATTGCTCTTCCATACCGCCACTTGATTCCCCAATCTCGCATATTTGCAACATGTGGCACTCCGGGTGGAAGACCTTGTAGTCCTCCATTTGGCAATGGAAGAGTCCAGCCAATGAACTAGTTCCATCTTCAGAGCATCCATCCAGTTCTAACACTCCTTTGTTGGGTTCCTTCCCTCCTCTGTCTCCTTCGGAACCCCACTCCCATCTATTTGAGTCATTCGAGTCGGAGTCAGACGACGCAAGCTCTTCACTGGCTGACTGATTCCTCAGGTCAACCACATACTTATGAATTGAGAGTGTATTCTTCTTCCAATTATGATTGGCTCTAGCCATGATCAACCATCCCCTTCCCAGGAGGGCGTCGTACTCTTTTCTTTCTAGTGGGATGACTACGAAGTCCAAAAGGAATTGTTGTGTCCCGATCACCACCTTTTGTGCCATGAGAGTCCCGAGGGGTTTGATGCCGTGCTGATTCGTACTGACCAGATGGAATGTTTGTGGCCAGAGGGTAGGCTTGCCAAGAGCTCTCCAAGTTTCTTTCGGTAGCACGTTGACTCCAGATCTGCCATCCACAATGGTGTTTGTGAGCTTCTGTCCCATTATGTCCATCTCCACCACGTCAAGTTTTCGTCCAATGCTTACCGTGAGCAGCATAGGGTCCATGGCGTCCGTACCAGGTTCCTTCACTGGAGCTGCGCTAGGTGGTTCTATCACCGTTCGGTGTTTCTGGCCGACGGTGATGTCACCGACTGCATTTGTCAGGGCCATCCTCAACTGCCGCATGGTCTGTAGAAGGTCGGATACCCATACGGGTATGGTGGTCTGTAACATCTGCTTAATGATAGTTTTCTCTGGTCTTGACTGAAGTGGGGTACTGGTAGTCGGGTGCAAGGCCCTCCGTTCTTCTGCCATTGCCCGCTCAATATTTGCCCTGGCTTCCTGGAATCTTTCCTTCTCCGTGCGAGGGTCAGGATACATGGCTTTCTTGTTTTGCAATCTTGTGATTGCCAGTATGCCTTCCTCCAGTTCTTCTACCTCCAGCATATTCACCCCTTTTTGCTTTGGACACTCTGTGTCCTCATGATTCCTCGGACCACACCATTTGCACAACAAACTTCCTGCGTCATCTCTATTTTGACATTCCTGTGCAAAGTGACCCCATTCATTGCATTTCCAGCATTGGATCATGGGTCGTCCTTTTGCGTTGTATTGAATTCTACTCCTCAGAGTGTTATTATTGGGCCTGTTGTTACTCCGCCGATTGTTTCGGTACCCTCCAGGAGAGACGTCAAAGTTTGCTGCCAGCTTCGGAGGTGTTGCTGGCGGTGTGACTTGGTCGGGTTGGGTGTAGAGCACTTGTGTTCTCCGTGCTTTCAAGTTGTACGGGCATTCCTTAATGGAATGTCTCATTACTTGGCAGATGTCACATAAGGCTTTTCGAGGGCAACTCCCCTTAGTGTGCCCTTATGTCTTGCACTCGGTGCACCATAGTTCCTTTCCTTCCTTGCCACTTTCTTTGTCAGCCTTTAGTTCTTTCATCATCCTCATCATATCCCTTTGGAGTGCTTGCACAGTTTTGGACTCCCCATCGCTGTCTTCATCCGTACGGTCACCATCGCTCACCTGACGCTTCCCTCGGGATGTCTTATTTTCACTTTCAATAGCCATCGCACGGTTGTATGCTTCGTCATACGAGGGCGGAGGGACCATCTTCATCTTCCGTCTGAGAGACGGTACCGGTCCTTCAACAAACCATCTCTTCTTGAGGCCATCAGCCGGCTGGTTCTTCATCTTGTTGAGCAGTTCCCTTAGCCTTGTATTATATGCCCACACACTTTCACTTTTTCCTTGCTTGGTATTGTAAATCTCGGCCACAATTTCATTGTCATCCCATAGGAGTTTGAACTCCTCTTGGAAAGCCTTCTTCAGATTGTTCTAGGACGTTTTATATTGGGCATCCAGGTTTGTATACCAATCAATTGCTATTCCTAGCAGAGTGGCTGGAAATGCCCTCAATCAGTAATCCTGGTTGTCCTGGCCATTTGCCTCCCAAATGGTCACGCATGTCTTACAATGTTGTACGGGATCCTCTGACCTCTCGCGCATGAATTTTTAAAGCTTTTGTTTCTCTGGGGTGTGTGCCATTGTTTTTGTCTGGAGGGTTTTATGTAGCACTTGGAAGTTACTATATGCCTGGAAGGTATTACATGTCAGAGAGGTATCGTACGCTCTTGACCTGGTTGGACCCCTGTCTGCAGGGCTTTGGTCACCCTCGCTCCTATAGTCCCTCCTTCTCGGGGTTTCTGGATCTGACCCTCGTATTTTGGTTTCCTCTGAAAAGGACAAATTCCTGATGCTGGATAATGTTGCTTCAAAAATATTGGCGACCTCTGCATGCAGGTCCCGTACTGCCTCCTCTCCTTGTTCAGAATACTCTGACGGGTTGCTCTGTGACTCGGCTCCAGAGTCTTCGTCACTCGACATCGAGTGTGGGGCCTAGTCGGCAAGATCTTCCTTCGCTACATCTGGAAGTGGCAGGTTCCTGGTGACCTTCGCAAACTTCTTCCACGTACACGGCCTTTGTCTCTCTCGACTACAACTCCAACTCACACTCCGAATTCTGCTACGTTTCTCAGGGTTCTTCGAGTCAGCAACCTCCCTTAGCCGTCGTCTCCGCTTGGCTTGTTCTTTTATACGGAGAGATCTTCGTATAGTTCCCTCGTCTACTCCTTCGGTGCCAGTGGTACGTTTGTCTTTGTTTGGCCATAGGGGCATTAAGTGCTAGAGGTACGACGTCGGCTTGTTTCACTCTCCTCTTCCTCCCTACGGTTGCGCTCCTCGTACCTTTGGAGTACTTGTTGCTGATAGAGTTCCCGTGCAGTTTCCTCCCTTCGGTCTTGAAGTGCAATTAGAGATTTCTGGCGAGTAACTTTGGAATACTTCCGAGCAGGTCAAAGACGAGAGTGCTGACGGTGAGTTCACCACGTATCGTGCCTTCAGAGACGACTCTCTCCTGAGCCTCCCTCTGTACGTACTGCGTGACCGACACATCCCACAACTCTACGAAGTCTGCCGTCAACTGATCCTCTCGTGCCTCTTCCACGATACTTTCTTCGTGTGTGTCGTTGTCCACGACAATTAATTGCTGGTTGAATGGTCGGCCCATTAATTCCTTCTGCTTGCTGCCATAGTTATCTCCAGGTTCGTTTAGGCAACGATGCCAAAATGTTTAGTCCTTAATGTGAGGTTGGTAAACTGATGGATAAAACAAGGATTTCCCACACGTACCAACTATTAGGCCCAATATGGAAAGCTAATGTACTGAGAGGGGAGGGGTGAATCAGTACTACAAAACTTTTCTTCAATAATAACTTTACTGTTATGCATAAACTGATTAGTGCAGTAACATGATATAAAGCTAAAACAAATAGATAACAATCATACATGATTCACTCCATAACACATATTTTGGTTACGCAGAAACTCTTGGTTAGAGAGAAAAACTGCGGTGGGGATGGCACCCACAACTTCACTACTGCAATAATAAAGGTTGCTCGGTTAGAGCTACATGTTTAGCTATTTCTGATAGCTTACCCTGTTAGGAGTATCAAGATCTGTTAGATCTACCTTGCTAAAGGATTTTACAACACTTAATCTAAATGCTGCACCTGGTTAGAGGCTTTACAATTTATTGACTTGATTAGAGTCTTTTACCTTGTTAAAGGTTTCTCTTACAACTTCAAAATATTACAATAAAATAATTACAAATATCTGCAACTTTACATCTGAAATGTTATAGCAGATTCTATGTGCTCAGAATAAGATTACCTTGCTTATAACATACCTCGGTAACCCATATAGTAACTCGGTAAACCCTTCTGTTTACTTTGTTCTTTGACTGTTCACTGAATTCCTTCTCTGTGACCTCTGTGTCTCTGTAACAGTCATAACACTTAGTGCTTTCACATGTCTTGCTTCATATATCTTGATATCTTCCTTTCTGTCATGCTACATGTATATTTCTGATCTTAATCCATGTTGTATAAATAGATCTCTTATGTCGGTGATCCATTCATTGCTTCGATCTTACAAACATGTTTTATCGAATGAATAACCATGCAAAATATTTCATTGGTTAGATGACCTCAAAATCATACACAATCTTTAAGTGCAATTTCCAATGTGATAACGGTTAGATGTTCCTCGATCTTGTAACACGTTTCCATATGTATGTCCAGGTTCAATGAATCTGGTAACACGTTTCACTCGGTGTATATCAACTCGGTGTGTCATCTTTGTTGCTCGGTAGACATGGAATGATACTCGGTAGACAGCTCGGTGTATACTACGCTCTGAGACTACTTTCTTCTATAACCGACTGGACTGTGCATACCTACTGAATATTTCGGTAGAGATAAACGACTAGAGTATATAGAATAACTTTGAACATAAAACTAATGACAACTTCATAAGTAGTAACACCAACTATTCATTTAACAAAACATTCATATATCAAAGCATAAGTAACAACAATAAACAGTTATACCTATCTTTATTGAATTCTCGAGAATATGCCAGTACAATACCATCCTTGTTGAGGTTCCATCCGAATCATATATAGACTCGACGGTTGGCCAAGTTGCCAACCATCACTAACTACCAACTACCCCACGGGAACCTCTCGATGCCTCAAACATAAACATAAACATTAACACCCATCCCGACTACAAACTAACATGTGTTATTGACCCCTAACAGCCATCATTTGTGACTCCCCTCCCTTTGGGTGGTCACACTCTAGATCATCAACATGACGAGGACCTTGGGTCTTAGTGAGTGGTGATGGCATCTCCTTTACTTGTTGGAATTGTAATGGTTCTATATGGTCCTCTCTATGTACTTCCAGGATTTGATTACTCAAACAAAAATAAATAAATAAAACAAATCATAAAAAGAAATGCATGTGTCAAATGCCCTTTTTCCCATAACATCAAAGAAACCTCCACGAGAAGCCAAGTGCAACATAGTATTTGAATTCCTACAACTTCCTCAACCCGATACAAAGTTGGCGAGTAGGAAAATCCGTTGATGAAGCCATTGTTTTTTACTTTGACATAGTTTGCTTTGCCTAGGCAAACTGTTGTGTTACTGAAGAGAGAAGCCACAACCTATTGGCACCGTAGGGCTTGATCAACACCGGGAGCTTGTGTCTGAGCCACAAAAATGCTTGAGCTTGTGCTTGTAAATTCATGTCGGGTCTACCCAAGTTCAGTAGGATTGAACCCACAGTTCTTGGATGGGACCTTGCCCATACCCTTTGTGTACCTGCCCCAAACCTATACTTGAACCTGGTTCGAACTAGATTGGGACTCGAAGGGTTAGGTTGAAGGAGTTGGTAACATAGCCTAACAACAAAGGTTCAATTATTAGATCTTTATTCTCACCAAATTCCAAATGGGTTGTAGCATGCACTGATTCATTGTTACTCGATATGATAACCTTTCGAAGTTCTAGAATACTTTATTATAAAGCCACTACTTTAACTGGTAGGGTAGTTTGAAGTACTTGCCTTATAATATTTGTATTGAATTGTGATTGATTTGCTATTGTACTTGCATTTGTGTCTAAATGGTGTCGTTGTTAGCCATAGCCTTCTCCACTTGGGCCCTTACCTGACAAAGCCTTTCTTTTTGTATGTGTGTTTGGATACACAACCTTCTTTTCTTGGGCTTGAGTAATGGCCATTTAATTATACCTTACTCTAGTCATGTTGACATTGGCTTTTTGCTTCAGATATCCAATGTCTTCATGGTCTCCAAGTCCACACCATTTGCACAATAGTTGCAATTTATCCTACTTGTGTTCGCAATCTCTCGCAAAGTGTCCCCATTCATTACATTGTTTGCGTTATATGATTGGATGTCCTTTGGGATGTTTATAGTTGATTTTGAGTTCCTCTTTGATTTTGATAATGGCTTTGAGATCTCCTCGTGTAAAGAGTACTTGTGTACTCTTGATCTTCAAATTATATGGCCACTCTTATTGAGTAATCCATAACTTGGCAAACCTCAGAAATTGTTTTTCTAGAGCAATCATCTTTGGTGCGACTTTCACTTTTTCACTTTGTACACCATAGTTCACTAGTTCCTTTGCTAGTTTCTTTATCCACCTTCAATTCTTTCATTATTTGGAGCATGTGACTTCGGAGCGCTTGTCTTGTTCTTGATTCTTTGTCATTGTTGTCATTTGAGCTTTCATCTTCTTGTTTTTCTCTTACCATGAAATGACATTTTGTCGTCACTTTCTATGCCCAATTGTAGGCTTTGCATAGGAAGAGTATGGTATTGCCTTCATCTTTTTTCTTAATGACAGAAGTAGACCTTTGTTGGCTGATTCTTTCTTTATTTTTACAAGCAATTCTTTAAGTTTACAATTATAAGCTCGTGCATTTTCATACTCGTGTTATTTTTTGTGTTGTAAATTTCTACTACCATTTCATTATCATCATGAGGCAACTTAATTTCTTCTTCGAAGGCCTTTTTTAATCTCTCCCATGTGTTTTGAGAGGCTTGGTTGATTATTGTATACTAGCTAATTGCTACACCTCGCAAGGTGGCTGGAAAATTACCGTAGACAAATTGTCTTATTTTTTATTTTTTAAGTTAAGGGGTAAACGCTTTTGACTTGGAGCTATGAACCAATGAGGCCACAAACGGGGGACCTCATCCCCACACTTCACTTGTTCAAATCCGCGAGCACAACGGCCCAAGTGAAGGCACAAGGCCTTGTGAGCACAAAGGCCCAGCAAGGATTTGAACCTTGGTGGCCGCTTCACCAACGAAGTGTTTTAACCGCAGCACTACATGTCCGAAGACGTAGACAAATTGTCTTATTATCTTTCTCATTTGTTGTCTAAATTATTTCACAACTCGTATAGTGCCCCATATAAATGTTTGATCCACTTTCTAAAGTTGGTTAACTTTGGCTTTTCTACACTAGAGCTTATGATGGTTTTGTTTTGATGCAAACCTAATTCCTGGAACCTACTTGCTAGGAAGTTTTGATTTAGACCCACACTCTCGGCCATGTGGGAATCGTCTACTCTTCCCTTAGCTCAAGTATTCTGTGCACTTGTTTTTTTCTTCAGATTTTTCTTTTGTACACCCTTGGTTCAATGTCTTCTCCTTCAATAGATAACCTTTCAATGCCTCAAAGGTTACTCTTGTATACTGCTATGAAGGAATTTGACTCCTCTCCGAACTTACCTTGTTTAGAGAAGGTTGTCTTGATTTTTCCACTTTGTTAGAAAGATCAATCCACACTTTGTTAGGTAGTGGTAAGCACCTGGCTATTTCCTCCCACTTTCCTTTTGTATTTTGTCTTGTAGTGGAAATGTTTTTGTTTTTGCTAGTACGGCTCCAACTTCAACTTCTTTCTCATAGTCTTCTTCTGTACTAAATTAGGTCAAATTTGAAATAGTAAAATAGAATTAATAATGCATACCAAATAGAGGAGTAAAAGTATATTTTTATTTGCACATGAAATTATTACAGAAGCAGACCAGAGATGTTCAGATAAGGATTAGAATCAATGCAACTAGATCATATTGGTTTTCTTGATGATACGAAATTCTATTTAAAGAACCCAACAGTTCGGAAGAGGAATACAACCATTGACTTGTTGACGTGTATTTTGTACACTATCAAACACAGAATAAAATACCTAAAGGTACCTTATCCTCTCTTGAGTAAAGCCTCTGAATGCTGAAGATATCGCGAAAAGGATCAATCGGGGTGACTTCAAGGTTCTTTGCTGTAGGATCTCTACGTGTGGATAAGCTCTTTGTGGTATGATGTGATTTGCTGGAATCACAAGGGGACTTACACTTGATGACTGAACTTCTGATCTGCTTTGAATATTGCTGGAACACAGGATTTCACTGCCTTAAAATTGAAAAAAAAAGGAAAAAAGACAAGGGCGAGGAAAGGATCTAACCCTAACACTAAGAATGTAAGAGCAATGAATGATCTTTGATGAAATTCTAACTCAGTCTTGTTTTGACATCCCAGGACCATCTCCACAAGGTTAGTGCGATCTTCGAAGGAAAGCTTTATGACGTTCAAATCATCACTGCAGGCATAGACACCATCAGGTTGATGCATATCAATGAAGAAGCGACAATTGAAGTTAAGCTTAAGCTGAATGATTCCAGTTGACTACGCAAGGCAAGTCTGCAATCAACAAACTGCTAGTAGTATGGATATACGAATTCCACCATCAATCAAGCACATTTCTTCCACTCATCTAATAACACGAAATCAAATATGAGAAGTATAGAGACCATGCAAATTGTCGAATCGACCCATAAATTTCACCATTTCTTCAATGAAGTTACAAGTCTTTTACAACAACATCTTGGCAACAATCTTTGCCTTCTCTCTCTACTCTACTCTAATTGCTATTCTATCAACTTCTAACTACTCTCTATCTGTCTTCTATTAACTACTTCTAACTGCTTTCTATCTATTGCCTTTACAAATGAAATGCCAGGGCTTATATAGTGCCCTCAATACAATTCGATGGCTTAGATCAATTCGAGATCAATGGCCAAGATTCAATAATGAAAACCCTAATTAGGGTTTGTTACAACCATCACATAACATTTAATGCTCAACCAATGAAATAATTGTATTGCTTGGACACATGTCCTCTCTGGAAAAATCGACCAATGGATAGTTGGGGTAGGTACATCGAAGTTTGTGCCACCTCCCATGAGTTAGGTACATTGAATCTGGACACGCTGAGGTGGAGCACACTGACTGGAGAAGTGATGACTAGGATGCCACCTCATCTGACACTTGTAACTTGGTAGATATTCAACTTGATGTTGTTGAGAAGCTAGCTTTAATTAATTCATCTGGAACTATTTGCTTCTTCAACGAACCCTTGTTCTAACTCCTTTTGTCTTTGATGTGCAGGATGATTGATGTACCTCGCCTTGGAATGCTGGATTGGAAGAGGTCGCCCTTATCCTGATGATGTTGGATCGAAGAAGGTTGTCCTGGTCGATGCTAGACTAGAGGTAGTCGCCCTTATCCTTGCTTGATCTTCTTGGAGGAGACCGTCCTTGATCTGGCTTGATTTTACAACTCCGGGATCTCCATTTGATACCTACACAAAATATTAAAGTTAGTCTTTTGAGCATCAAACCTCAAAGCATGAAATTTAAGACCTTTCAAAGGTAAAACTTAAGATATTAATTTGAAAAAAGTCACGCTAAATCAAGAATTACACATTTTCAAATTAATCATGAATGGAATTTGGATCTTCAAGACTTAGACTTTACAAAATCGCAATGGGATCACAATAAGTCTTGAATAAGAACTTCAAAAAAGTAATTCTTCATACCTTCCCTTGAGTATTTAAGTACAAAACCTTGAAAAATGAAGGAAGAAGACCGGATTTTGTTGGGCAAGATTTATAGCCATCCCTTAGATGAAATACGCCTCCTTCAGCCTTCAAAAAAGCTTCACCTTCCACTAGCTTCTTCAAGATCTGGAAATTCGCCTTCAAATGTCTTCAAAAATCTGGAAATTATCCTCCAAACTAGCAAGAAATTTGCCTCTCCAACGGCCTTTAAGATGAATTTCGCCCTCCTTAGTCTCCACACTTAGTAGAAATTCGCTCCACTCCAGCTAGATTTCGCACCTTCAATTAGCTCTCCAAATTCGCACTTGAAGCAATGAGTGAATGATTTGGATTGTGAATCAAACCCCTCCAATATATAGAGCGCTCACCTTCCACTTACCCATGAGGCCGACCTTGCAAATAAATGGTAAAATAATAAATAAAACCTCAAAAGGAGTAGGCCGACTTGTCAAATAAAGGCAAAATAATGCCTTGTGCGCTCAACTTTTAATTTTTAATTTCACAAAAATTAATTTTAAATGCCTTTATAATAGAAATTCGATTTTTTTTTTTTTTGAGGCCCAAAATTAATTTATTAAATGCCAATTTAATTAATTTTTTCAAATATTCCAAAGTTAGCAATTTGGCATCTAATGCGATTTGGAGGATATTAACGCCCAAATATGGTAAAAATAATGAATGCCATTAACTTTGCTCTGGTCCCTTGGAGAGGGACAAGAGCGCTTTTTTCAATCTAGGCCTTGCATTCCTCATTTTCACGTTCAAAACTTCATCTAGGCATTTTTGAAAATGGCATTTTGATTGGAGTCTTGAGTTTAATTCACTTGATCTTTAGAAGGAACGTGACCTTTAGGACATTTTCGCCCTGGATCCTGGGTGAGGGACAGGAGCACTTTTTCACTTTTGTCCTCAATCCTTCATCTTTCATTTGTCGATTTTCGTTGTGGAGTAAGCAATGATCTCTTTCACTTGTTCCATGCATGCTTAACTTGTTTTTGCAAGGCAAAATAAGCTCTCCCAAGATTTTCGCCCTGGTCCTCCAATGAGGGACAGGAGCACTTTTTCACTTTTAGGCTAGGATTCTCAAATTTTGAAGTCAAATCTTTGTTCACCACGCTTTAGAAGATCCTTCCCATCTCGCATGACCTTGCCTTAGCATAATCTCGGAGGGAATTTGTTGATTTTATAAAAATCGCCCTGGTCCTTCAGTGAGGGACAGGAGCACTTTTGTGTCCTTGTGCAAATTCTTGATCACATTAATCTTCAAATTACCCTCAAGGCGTAGAACATCATTCCCCACTCCTTCTCGAGTCTTGGTAATAAAAATAGCATTTCAAAATGTAAGGTAAATGGGCATATTTGGAAATTTCGCCCTGGTCCCTTGGAGAGGGACAGGAGCACTTTTGCAAATTGTTGTCAAAATTTGCAACTCTTGCATCTCAATTCCACCTTGAAGCATTTTAAACATCATTTCAAACTTGCGCCTTGGTCCCAATTTGTTCAAACTTGGAGAGGAGAGCTAGATAACATGTTTTTTGCCCTGGTCCCTTGGTGAGGGACAGGAGCACTTTTTCAATTTCAAGCTTATCCGTCCTTTGCTAGCTTTCCAAATTATCTTCAATGGGCTAATCATGTCTTCTTCCATTCATTTCAATCACAAACTTGCCTTGGCTTTGCAAGAAATTTACACCTTTTAGAAAATCGCTCTGGACCCTTGGAGAGGGACAGGAGCACTTTTTTACATCTTGGTGTATTTCTTTGTCTTTTAAACCCTCAATCGCGTCTAAGGCATAAAACATCATTCGTCCTTTCCATCCAAGTCAAGTTTTGCCATAAAATATCAAACAAAGAGGAGAAACTTGAAAAAGTGCCATGGTCCTTCAGTGAGGGACAGGACCACTTTTTGTCATTTGGGTTGATTTTCTCCTTTGTGGACCACTTAAATTATATTCAATGGACAAAACATGCTTCCCTTGACCTCTTCAAATCGTAATATCACTTTAATCTTGCAAAAATAGTGCAAATTTGAAATTCAAGCTCTGGTCCTTCAGTGAGGGACAGGAGCACTTTTTGCCTACTAAGCCAAATTGTCTCACTTTTCACCTCGAAATTCCTTTGCTAGGGAAGATATCATCTCGTTACACACCATGAATAAAAGTTCAAGTCCAAGAAAGGTCTAAAAATGTGTATATAAAGAAAATCGCTCTGGTCCTTCAGTGAGGGACAGGAGCGCTTTTACCTTTCTAGACAAAAACTCCGTCATTTCATCGTCTTCGATCAAGTCTGGATGTTCTATCACGTTCATTTTGTTCTCCACCATGCCTTTGATGTTTCAATTTGACCAAACAAAGTCAGGAATGACTCCAATAAGCCTTTTCGCCTTGGACCCTTGGTGAGGGATGGGAGTGCTTTGCCTTGGTCCCTTGGAGAGGGACAGGAGCGAAATGCGCTCTGGATCCTCAGTGAAGGACAGGAGCGAAATTTGACTTTTTGAACTCTCTATCAGGATAATTTTTATGGAATATAACATTTAACTATAAGAAAGCTTTAAGTTATATTCCATATATACTTTCAGGATGTTTGAGAGTGGTTTCAGACCTCCAGGAGTTATATTGCAAAATCTAGTTTTTGGAGGATTTTCAGTTTTCAGACTTAGTCAAATTTCAGGATCAGGACATTCAGACTTAGCCAAATTTCAGGATCAGGACTTTCTTAAGCAGGACTTGCTATCCATGTGATCCCCTTGGTGACACTCAAAATGCAAAGGCTAACAGACAAAACCCTAAAAGACCTAGAAAACAAACCCTAAAAAGCAAAAAAGCAGCGGTCCCCATTTGCAATGGGGCGATGTGTGAAAACGTCACAACATGACTCTCTCTCTTCAACTACCCAAAGCCGATAAACAATAAATACATAGTCGGATAAACCATACAATCAAAACATAATAATAGGCATAATATACTAAGTTACTAACTGCAATCTGCAGAAACGGTTTCAATAACTTGGTCATTCTTTCTCGCCCCAATGTTAGCAACTATGACATTCTTTCTTGCACCATATGAATCCTTATCATAGTATCTTGAAATAGATCTTCTCTTTCCTCATCCATCAAAGGCCTTTCATTACTTGCCATGATTCGTATAGTGTTAAGAAGTCAACTCTGCTACCATTGTGATGACCTCAACAATTTTTTATACAAAACATATACCTTTTTTTGACAACCAAGATCTTATGAGGGTGAGGTGAGAGCATATGGTGGATGAATAATAACTTTTATATATTTTATTTTATTCAAATAACAATCCTTAAAAGAGCCCATGGGTAGGTGAGTTGCTTGGGCCGTGGGTTTGCTCCCCATTGGTCTCGGGTTCAACTCCCTCCTGGGTTTTAGAGGGGGGACTGCTTGCGGGCTGTGGATCCTCCTTGCAGGAGACTAGTCTTGCCTTAGCTCGCCCCTTCCCCCACCCCAACTTGGCAATAAAATAAGTCCAAGGTAAGGCAGGTTGGGCGCTGGGCTGGGTCGTGGGGATACCCCTGTCGTAACGAAAAAAAAAAAGAAAAAAAAAGAAAAAAGAAAAAAACAATCCTTAAAAGATTTAACATGTATTGCATAAACAATAGAAATCTTAACAAATATGTAGAAGTTGAATATTATTATTCAACTGCCAGAATATTCAAATTGGAAACAAATTGTGATAAAAATGAATCAAACTTGTTATCACTCAAATTGGAAACAAATTGCGATAAAAATGAATCAAACTTGTTATCACGATATGTTGTTGCTCCACTCTACAAAACATTGTTGACAAATTAACAAAAATGCTTTCAGCACAGATACAACGTTTGAATGAGATTTCCATCCCAAACCAAAGTGGTTTTGTTCTCCAAACTCCAATTTCTGTCCTTGAATTGATAGTTGAACACAAAGCTCAAGTCATGATAGAAAAATATATGAAAACAAGAATAGATTCAAAGGGTACCCAAGCACCTCAATTTATAGAACTTGAAGGGCAACTTGGGTGCACAAATCCCAATGCCTCATCCATATGAAATAGCAATTCTTAAATAATAAATTAGACAAGATTCCTCTCTCAAAACAGCCTCACTTGGTCATGAAGACCAACCTGTAACTTTAATGTCTTGTCATAGAATTTGTTACAACTTACAAGATCTGTCATGATCAAAATGTCAATTGTTGCAGCAGTTAGAGTGTCTCCTTTATGGAAAGCCACACCTCCATATGGTGAAATTAAATATTATTTTATTGATTGTTGGTCCTATTTTCCCAACCAATGGCCCCATTAGTGAAATTATTTTCCTATCCTTATGGGTAAAATAAGAATTAGGCCTGCACATGCTGAATTGATTTAAAGGGGAAATTACGTTTTACTTGGCTCTTACCAAATAAAATGTAACTTATACTCTTCACTCGGTAAACATTTTTGTCTCTGTGTTCATTTGGATTTTGGATTTTAGATATTCTGCCAAATGTAGTGTTTGGAATTAGTGTGAAGAGGTGTGTTCTTTGTTTTGTGTAATGCCTCGGGTTTATGTAATTGTCTTGCTATTTCATTTTGCAATTTCTATTGGGAGTATTGCAAAACTAAGGAAATGTATAACTAGATTGTGCAACTATGATGTTTTGTGCCTATGCTTTTGTTTGTACTCTCAAGAGTGTATCTTTAAGTGTGTATGGTGTTGTTGTACAGGTATCTTTTCCAGAGGTGTTATATAAATGGGAAGTACTTTTCACGCTTGTTTATCAATAGATGTGGCTAGAAACAATGGAGGTCTGATCTATGGCGGGCACCTGGATGTAAAACCTGCTTCTCAAGTGCGAATATTTTCATATGCAGAGACCCTTGTATGCTCATGCAAATTGAACAGAAGTTCTGTGGCCAGGAAACCCAATTTAAAATGCAGTGTTACATGGGTCAGAGTATCACATAGTACACTGCAGCCTTTGACAAATTTTTTGGGCTCTGATTTGTGGTGTTGTGTTCCAAAATTCAGAAACTCTTCTAAGAAGTTTAGCATGGCCAAACATGGAAAAGATCGATTGAATGTAATTTGTAGTGGCATAAGGTCTTCAGATGATGATGGGACCGGAAGAAATCATCAGACTCAGGACATTCTTGTTGAGATAGTAAAACTAGAGGTGTCCAAAGTACGGATGTCAGAGTTACTGGATGAAAGCTCCAAAAAAATAGAAAATATTGGGTTGCAGACCCAGCTGGACTTTGCTCAACTTGCTGATCTTACAGTGAAAATGTTGGACACATCTGGAAGCCAGGTAAGGAATCGGTAGATAAGAGTTGTGTATACTGTATGGCTATTATACATTAATAGTAATGAATATAATTGTATTTATTTACTATAAAATAACTGGTAAAGTAAACACTTACGTTATTTACATTGTTACAATACTACTGAAAAGAGAGATTTTCATATGTTTATGGGACTTGCTGACCTCCTGACAGTCTATTGAAACTCTTCCTTCAGATTAGATTCAGGCGGACCTTGTTGGTGTTGGAAATAAGCCACACCCGGACCGACGATGGACTGGTCCAAGAGGGGCCAGTAGCTCAGTGGTAGAGCACTCCAGCAGCGTATGGAAGGTCCTAGGTTCGAGTCCTAGCTGGTCCTTGTCTCAACATGGTATCAGAGCCAGGTCCAGGCTAGGAGCCCCAAGCACACGAGAGGTGTGGCTTAAGGGGGGGTGTTGGTGTTGGAAATAAGCCACACCCGGATTGAAGATGGACTAGTCCAAGAGGGGCCACTAGCTCAGTGATAGAGCACTCCAGCAGCGTATGGAAGGTCCTAGGTTCGAGTCCTAGCTGGTCCATGTCTCAACAGACCTCGACTTGGGAAGCTTGAATAGTCTATCATTATTGGTCATCTCTATATGAAAGGATATCTAATGGATTACAGAAAACTATTGTAGTAAACACTGGTCACCTAAAAGAAATTCATGATGTGTGATTCAAGATCAAATTATGAGCCTCGGTTAATTCTAAACCTTGATTGAATCAAATACTACTGAGGTCCAATGAAATGATGCCTGGATGTTTTCTTGTTACATCCAGACTAGGTTATAGAATGAACCTGTAAAGCATTATATAGTGAATCATCAACTCAGCTACAACCATGTCCTCAAATTGTGGCTTGCATTTCCCTGATAGAATAATAGGTCATCTTGTAACCCTTTGCTTTTCTTATACCATTCATGACTCAATCATGATTTTCCTTGGGGATTTGAGCTTTCAATAAATAGTTTATGAATAGAATATCCTGCTGTGTTGACGAATGCAGTAACGAATCTACCAAGGGTATTGTGCAGTTATTGGTAGTAGTAGAGATGGTAGGACATTACCAATTATTCTTCATGATAGCCAGGTTCATAAGAAGGTAGCATTTATCTTGTTATAGGTTTAAGAAAAATATTTACACATTTGAAAGCTATTGCCATCACTATTTATTTAAGTTGTTGTATGATGGATAAAGTTAGCAGTAGCACAATTAGAATTTGTTATATTTTGTTAGTACTTGTGGATCTTAGTTATATCATTGTCTATGTGCTTTATGGTCACATTTGACACAAGGTTCTTGTAATATAATATGGCAAGGAGTCGGGGAAGGCGTTTTAAGTAATGTGGACACATCTTATGTTACTGTATAAATGATTAACCAATTCTCCAATTGCATTGGAGGGATGTATAAATGATTAACTACTGAATGCATATTTGACATTTATCACTATCTGTTTTTTTATTCTAATAGTTTCTTCCCACTCCCTTGAGTGGACATTATGCCATGTACATTTGTTGTATCACCTGAGTTGGCTTGATGGTGAAGGCAATGGAGTCACATGGTCGAATCTAAGGGGAGTAAGGTTGTACACCTCAAAAACAATATAAGGTAAATGGGAATCGAGAATCCCCTTGTTGAATGCTTGCATAAGGGGGATCTTAAATGCCGAAACTATTGTCTCTCCTGGCAGTGATTTAAAAACTATCTTTATCTTTACAAATAATTGGATGACATATACCTACTATAGAAAGCAGGGGTGGATAGGGGGTTTGTTTGGCCTACTATGGATAGAGGTGGGTTTCTTCCTCCCTCCTGCCACCACAGAAAGGGGAGTTGACTACAGCTAGATTACCAAGAGAGGGGACTCATACACTCCTATCCATTCCCCTACTATAGACAGGGTAGAAATATGGGTGTGTAATGTCCCTACTAATTAGAGATCATTGTCCCGCAAAACAGATTGTTAGAACACAATAAAAATATATATACACAACTAATCTAATTTGCAATTAAAGTTCAATTACTTAATTAACACTACTTTCAATTCTTTAAAATGAAAAGGATACGAATGCCATACGAAGATATGTCCTTAGGCAGCTGTGAAGCTCGCCTTCTTGGAACCCATCTTAATTACATCCCAAGCCATCCAGGAAATCGAAGGTGAATTCGATTCCTGTCTTGGATGTAATTTCTTACACCCAAGCCATCCAGGAAATCGAAGGTTAATTCGATTCCTGTCTTGGATGTAACTTCTTACACCCAAGCCATCCAAGAAATCGAAGGTTAATTTGATTCCTGTCTTGGATGTAACTTCTTACACCCAAGCCATCCAGGAAATCGAAGGTTAATTCGATTCCTGTCTTGGATGTAATCGAAGGATAATTCGATTCCTGTCTTGGATGTAATCGAAGGATAATTCGATTCCTGTCTTGGATGTAATTTCTTACACCCAAGCCATCCAGGAAATCGAAGGTTAATTCGATTCCTGTCTTGGGTGTAATTTCTTACACCCAAGCCATCCAAGGAAAACCATATGTGAATTCCTTGCCTTGGATGATGCATCTCATCATCCAAGTCCATCAGAGGGGACCGACCAGATCCGTCTCTTCTTGGATGAACTTAGTCAACCAAGCCATATATATGCATATAGATATTCAATATATACTGCCTACCAAGGATTATCATAATCCCTCCATTAGGCTAAAGGAATTTCTTCCATATAGCCTCCATCATATAATCACATTAATATTACATTTTATAATTCATTACTGTTTTCCATTCCATAATTTACGTCTTCATTTACATATTCTTTAATCTTTCTAATGATCCTAAATATACATACATATTCTACATAGATTCCTATCTTTATTGCTACATTCATATAAGTAATCATTAGAGATATATGTATTCATAAAAATGCTTTAATATATATGTGTGTGTGTGGCGCACATGTCCACACACATATATACCTTAAGACTTCTTAACCCCTCTTACCTGTACGCAGATTGTAGTCCGTGGTTGGAGTTCGCAATGTAGATGTCGCCTGCAGATTGGGAGGCATACCACAAAGAACACAAATGTTACTTCTTGTAACTTGATAACAATTCTGATCTGATCTTATCAATGTTGATCTCACTAGATGCTTTTGATTCCTTCCCTTTATATCTCTCAATTTGAAAGGGACACACCTCTTCATCATGTATGCCCTTTGGCAAGAGACACACCCTTTCACCATTATCACCCTTTGAAAGAGTGCAACTCTTCATTATTTCTACCATTTGAAAGGGACACAACCTTTCATAATCAAATCTGCACTTATTATTTACATTTCAGATCTGCACTTCTCATTACCCAATTATCCCCCCCTCAAATGAGGTTTTCTTCTCCCTTTTATATATCATTGTTGAGGGAGTCACAACTTTTCCTTTCATGTGTTTTGACTTTTCATTAACTTAATTAATTTTTAATTAATCATATTTAATAATATCATTTTATATTTTAATTTTATTATTATCATTTATTATTAAATTCTATTTCAAAGTGGGGATATTATTATAATTTATTATTAAATTCTATTTCAAAGTGGCGATATTATTATCATTTATAATTAAATTCTATTTCAAAGGGGATATTAATATCATTTATTATTAAATTCTATTTCAAAGTGGGGATATTACAGGGTGCCTACCAATTAAATTATTTATTTTTAATATTACATGAAATTTTTTAACCACAGTTAGGCCCCCTCTATTATATTGTTAGTTGACTATTACAAATCTCTTTGTTGGTGTCATAGAGCATAAGGAGCTTCACAAATACTAAAATTGTCGTCTCATTTGGTGGTACCCTAAAAAACTATCTACATCTTTACCTTAAACAATGATGGACTGCCAATGACATTTTTAATTTTTTAGATTACATGAAATTCTTAACTACAGTTATACCCCACATTGCATTTTAGTTAACTATTTCACTTGTTAACAAATAGCTTCATTGTCTCATGAAGTTAAAATTTCATTACCGTAAATCTTTTAAATTGTGGTTTTAGGTCTATCTCAAGTAACATCAAATTTGTGTTCTACTGGAATAGGTACTCAATCAACTGGATGCAAATGCTGATGCATTCCGGCAGGAACTAAATAGCACAAATGCAAATATTGAGGTTTGATCTGTTTGCCACAAGTTACAACCACATTGTTGTAATCTATAGCGCATTTGCTTTCTAGTTTTTTCAATAGGTAAATTGAAGCATTGGATTTCTTTTTTGTGAGGCATATTTAGTATTGAGCTCAAAATAATGAACTTGAAAGCATAGAACTGTTTATAGGAATTTTCATCAAGTCACAATTGGTAGGCATGAAACTAGCTGTTGATTTGAAATCTGAAAAGATAGAATGAATGGTAAGACATTTCTATGCAAATGGAATAAAACATTGGTTTATCAAGCTATTGAATTTCAGTTATAGGAAAAGCATATCATTAGAATCAATAAATGCTCAATGCATATGCAGGTTACAAGTTTGAGTTCTTGTTTGTGTTTGGCTGGGATAAAATTTTAAAAGAAATCACCCAAAAAGAAATAACACCTCTATGTAAATAGAATTTTTTTAATTGAGCTATTTAATTTCCTTTATTAAGAGAGGATAATACTTTTAATCAATAAAGACACAATGCAAAGGCATCAAACTTGCAAGGTTTGAATTCTTGTTTATATTTGACTTGGATAAATTCAAAGAATTCATGCAATAGAAAATTTATCATCCAGGAAGTACAGTATATCTTTAGCTTGAGTTTTTTATTTGTTCAGGTTGAAATCTCTAGGAGAAGATTGGTAAACAATGCCTCTCGAGGAGGACATTGGTGGATCTCAGTCCATATCCAAAGAAAAAATGGAGTTACAGTAATATATTAGAGATCAGAACTGAATAGAAATTTGGAATTTCTCAATAATTTACCAGAAGAATCAGTTATACAGGCAGAAAATGCAGCCTTAGTATTATAGTGATTCTCCTATTAGGTCTAGCCATAATCTGTACATTTATTGGGATCTCATCAAGAATGGAGCATTTATAAAAGTAGATGGGGAGGAAATGAAGCTGTGGAAGGTTAGAAATCTTTTTTATGGCTAAGGGTTTCTTTTGGTCATCTTTCAAAGGTAGAGAACAGGGCTTTTTTTTTTTCACAGAGACTCATGGTTCTATCAGTGCCAAAGAAATTTATCTTCATCCTTCAATTCCCCATTTTAAACTTAAAAGAAAATGTCTTCCCAGGTCACCATATGGATAAGGTTTAATGAATTCTTGTTTCAAATTTTGCGAGGAGGAATTATTGTGTGATGTGTGGAAAATGGCAGGATGAAGTTACACGCATTTCAGAAGTTGCCTCCTATGCATCTCATAATGTCCCCTTTTGGGATTGCCGTGAATCTTGCCCTAGAATCACAAATCGCACTGAAATAAGAAGTGTAAAGTAGTTATGGTTATAACTTTACCAATTAAAATTCTTAAGCAAGATAAATCTTAGTGTAGGTCCTGCAATCAGATAAACCAATTATTTCTACAAGGGTTAGGGATCAAACGTATAAGTATAAATATGTATATATTAATAATCATCATAATCTATTAGATAAGTCATGTCACATCTATACTCATTATTAGTATTCGACCATAATAGGGTTTGGATGTGTTGAAGTTATAGCTATGGTCAGATCCTTCCTTGGCCGACATAGCAAACATGATTGTCTAATTGGCCTATTGGCCTTAGACAATCATGAACCCGTGTATACTCTAGAGAAAGTGGGTAATATACATTATGAAGCGGTTTTGTTTTAAGTCCTTAACTAAGCATCGGTTAAGACACACACCCGTCACCCATGGTTTGACACATCTCCTCATTGATATTGTCTGCCACCCCTTGATGAAGGATCGCATTGCCCTTGAAGAAGCCAGACTCTTCATGAAGAGTCACCGTGGCGTGTATAAGAGGGATGCTACCTCTTTCATTTGGTGAATTTGGAAGATACTCCAATCGCGTGGAAGATTTCCTATATGCAGTCCGTGTTTATCATAAGCAGATCGACTTTCATATATCTCAGATCGACTTTCATATATCTCAGATCGAATTAAACTATCATCAGCGAAATCACTACTTGGCAGATCGAACACACTACTTGGCAGATCGAACACATTCTTCATAGGTTGGATACATTAATGCAATGCGGACTGCATACACAACTGTGCGTTGTAAATTGATCTGAGCATATAGCTTCAAGGAGTGAAGCGATTCACATTGGCCTTTGTACTTGATCATTGTAAAAGCACCTTGCTGTTCATATATATATATATATATATGTATGTATGTATAGAGAGAGATAATTTCGTGCTTGGGGGAGACGATAGGCTTATATCGTCTATGGTTGGGAGGGCAACAATGATCTGAATCATTGCCCGTGGTTAATTGGGCACACCCTATGATTACTGTGCATGATCATCTTCTTGTGATCCTAGTATTGTAATGAAATTCAACAGAATGAGGAAGCATGATAGGTTGGCCCCAAGCAATTCTCACAATAAGAGCAAGGGGGGACTTTATACCCCCTTGGCCCACATATGGCAGACACGTCATCCATCCATCATGGGATGGCCTACCTAGTGGGAATGCCCGTCCTTGCCCTTCCTATTCATGTCACCTTATTCACCCACTTATGATTATGACTTGTCCATCGATCAATAATCTTAGAGGTTGGAGAGGAAATCGATAGGGTGCCCATAAATCTTCCTATCTAAGCCCAAGAGCGGACTTTATACCCCATTGGCCTACATATGACAGATGTGTCAATCATCCATCATGGGGTGGCCTAATCAGATGGTGATCTCGTATCAGTTCCCCCTCTCTTACATTTCCTTCTCTTCTCTACATGATTGCTTGATGGGTTATAAATAGATTAATAATATAGAGTACGTATTTCATATTATCACACAAACAATTATATGAGTTGAGTGTCGATTCTACTATTTCATTTCATACCACCATACTTGTAGAATATAAGATTATTGCAGGGTATATGATTTCAGTCTGCTGTTGTAAATTAGGCAGATCTAATCTGATATGATTTTCCTCTTGGATGTTGACTGTTGGTTGAAAATTTAGTACACCTGGGGGATGTGCAAAATTGTGGTTTCAGCAAAAGTGTGTGAGTATAATACTCTCCTAATCTAAGGTAGGACAGCAATTTTTCCTCTTCTTTCAAGAAAGAGTATATTCTTTTCTCTTCATAGAAAAATAATGACAGTTTAAATAAATAATAACAGCAACTTTTAAAGCAAAACCGAGAGAGGAAATGAAGTTTCCTAAAAGCACAAAGACTTTCATCAACTCCTCTAGGATGGGAAAACAATAACTAGCACAAAGTCTTGAATATTTGAAATAAGTACAAAGACTTTCATCAACTCCTCTAGGATGGGAAAACAATAACTAGCACAAAGTCTTGAATATTTGAAATCTTATCTACTTTTTTATAAGGATAATTTAAGAACAAAGTACAGCGTAGAGCAGCGCAAAGTCTGCAAATATGATGCACTTAAAGAAACCACTTCAGATGGGAATTACTACAAGCACAAAGTCTTGCAATACTTCTTAGCTTCAAATCATAAACTAAACTAATTCCACCTTCAATATCTGCAACAGAAAGTCTGAAAGTATTTGGGGTGAAGCTCTTCTTAGCAGCCTTCTACAATCTTCAAGTAAGCACATAGCAATGCTCCAAAATGACACAAGAACACAATGGGAACAAAGTAAGATTTCAACACAAAGTCTGAAATCCCACACTCCTTTATTATTACTCAAAAGAGAACAATTTATAACTATAAAGCTCAAAATCTTTATGAGTACACAATTCTGCAGAATTTTCTAGCTTGCCAAAAAAGATATCCATTACAAAGGGCACCCTCGTGTATTTATAGGAGTGGAGCCTTGAGAAATAGGTGGGAGGATCCGAACTAACTCGAGAAATTCTCTCAACCACCATGACTTATTCCAACTACAGTCCTAATTTAACTCAACTTGTAGTTGCTTTACATGTAATTACATTTTACAAAAATGCAAGAGAAAGTGACACTTGCAATTACAAAACTTGTTTTTACATGCAACTTGTCAACACAAAATTACAAATACACAATTGAAACTATTTTGTGTCTGAAGACATGACTCTGACTACATTATCCTTTGTCTGTGATGATCTTCATGCTGCTTTAGGATGCTAGAACTTGCTAGAACTTGAAGTATTTAGGATTGGTGAAGACATCTCGAACCAGAACGAGAATTTGCATCCTTAATGATCTTTGTGTCCTTGGCCAACAAACTTCAATCTTATCTTCTTGCTTGGGGTAGTACTGGCTTTTCAGGAGGGAAGTTCTTTGCAAGGTTGACGTAAGAAGCCTATCTCTGTCTTGAAAGCATTCTATGCTCTCAATCATTCATATCACTTATCCATCTCCTTGTATGACTCCGTAATGTTGTTGTTCTTTCTTTGTATCATCCTCCAATTTTGGAACCTGCTTGCAAAATAAGGCCCATGCCTTAATTTATTGATTTGGTAGGTCATGTGTGCAAACAAGATTGACAAGGGAAGGGATAAGTTGATGCAAAAATGGGCTGACAAGTGAATTTCGGGTTTTGAGGATTGCATTACATGTGTGGAAAAACAAGAGCATTGACTTGCAATTGTGGAGAACGAACATGCACCTTCATATGTGTAATGGGAAAATACAAGTTTGCACTCGTAATTGGATCCTAGAGATTCATTTTTAAGTGTTTTTTGAGTGCATTTTGGACCAATTTCGGGTTTTGGGAGGTGGAATGCGAGTGAAGACCAGCAAGCTTGAAAAGGTGAAATGACCAATGCAAATGTAGGGAAAAACCTTGACACTTCCACTTGTAATCAGGTCTTGAAGACCCGATTGCAAGTGTATAAGCTTGCATGTTTGGGATGTGCAAAATGGAAGAATGCAAGTTGGGAAATAATGCTAAAACTTACTTGCAATTCGGGTCTTGAAACCCCCATTGCAAGTAAGCATGCTTGTATGATAGTTATTAGCTTGCAATCGGGTCTTGGAAAGCCGATTGCAAGTGTACACACTTGCGATTTGAAGATAAAGGTTGACATGCTTGCTAAGACAATAAAAAGACTTGCAATAGAAAAATAAGCACCTTCATACTTGCAATTCGGGTCGTGAAACCCCCATTACAAGTTGCAAGAGACTTACTTGCAATTCGGGTCTTGAAACCCCCAATGCAAGTTACAAGAGACTTACTTGCAATTTGGGTCTTTAAACCCCCATTGCAAGTTGCAAAAAAATTACTTGCAATGACACCCAAAAGTTCCTACTACTTGTAGTGAAGTCAAAAGTTCCTACTTGCAGTGACTTAACTTGCAATGACAACAAAAAGTTCCTACTTGCAGTGACTGCTCTGAAACCTGAAATTGCACAGAAAGCTAAGAAAATGAAGGCCAAAACTAACCAAAACTTGGATAACTGCTTGCTCAGATTTATATATCTATTGGAATTCCTCTATTCGATGCCCCTTTGAATGGATGATGTGCTCTGCATATATATCTCCTTAATGTGGATGGAAGGTTATGTCTCTCCCAAACGGTCGTCATTGTTGCAAGGTGGTGACCTTTAGTACAATATCTTTGCCCTTTGACTAATTAACTGCTTTGTTATCGCCTCTAACCATGGTAATTAATTGCTGTTGTTATTGCCTTTAATCATGGATTAATAGCCCGTATTAATGTGGGTATTGAACTATTTGCTGCATCTTTATTTTTGTATATGGATTGCTGTATCTCTTAAGTGTATGCATCGATGCAACTTATAATGCTAGCCTTCCGGATCATTGTCTTCCCATTGCTTCTCTATGACGACATCTATTTCTTGAAACATTAGTTCTTATAGAAAATCACGAAGTCTTATTAATAAGACGATTTTCTGAGTATTGATTCTGTTGGTTGAAAATTTTGTACACCTGGGAAGGCATGCAAAATTGTGGTTTCAGCCATAGTGTGTGAGTTAAAAACTCTCCTTATTTTAAGGGAAGGGTCCACCTTTCCTACTATTATAAACTAACTATAACATATAAACACTAATCTATCTTGGGTGGGACAACATCCTTTTCTCTTTTTTCAGAAAAGATGATATTCTTTTCTTTTTTTTCAGAAAAGATGATATTCTTTTCTCTTTTCAGAAAAGAAACTGTAATTAGGAAAACAAATACAACAACTTAAGAAACTTTAACAACTACAAAGATGCTTATATGAAAAGGAAGTAAAGTTTTCGTGAAAGCTCAAAGACTTCCGTCACTTCCCCGGGACGAGAAAATACAAATAAAGCTCAAAGTCTTTATTTTCCACTATCTTATCTACCTTTTAAACTGATTAGAATAAGAACAACATACACCAACAACAATAACATAAAGTCTGCTGATATGGTGCACTTCTAAACTACTACAAATGAGAGCAACTACAAGCACAAAGTCTTACAATTCCTCTCTACTATGAACATTTAGCTGTAATAATTTAATCTTTAATACTTGTAGCACAAAGTCTACAAGAAGTTAGATTAAAGCTCCTTTCAACAATCTCATCATAACCTCAAGCAAATGCAGAAAAATATACCACTATGACATAAGACACAATGGATATAAGAACAAGGTTTCTAACACAAAGGCCGAAACTCAAATGCCTTCTTGATATTGCTTGAAAACTAATTTACAAGTATGAAGCACAAAGTCTTTATGACTGTAATTTCTGCAAAGTTTTCTTGCTTGGTCAAAAGATAAAAATTACATAGAGCACCCTCTTTTATATATAGGTGGAGGGGCTAAGAGCAAAAAGTGGCAGAAGTCTAACTAATTAAGACTTTTTCCATAACCAACTATAACTAACTATGACTTATTCAAATTACAGTCCTATTGCTAACCAACTTGCAATTTGTGTACATGTAATTACAATTTACAAGATTACAAGTGATAAGACTACTTGTAATTACAAGTTTTGCCACTACATGTAATTTGTTAAAAAGGAAATACGTAAAACAAAAACAGAATTCAAGTGTCAGGAGACACTTCTTGTCCTTCTCTATTCTTGGCCACGAAAGCTTGAAACCTGTCAGTTGGTTTTTTCAATTCATCAGGATTTGGTCTTGCTATATTCCTTGCAACAACAACAGTTTTGATGATGACATCATAATATCTTATTGTTGCTGCTATATGTTCCTCAAGAACGAGTTTGCATCTTTTCAAGGAAAACTTGGCAATTGACAAGTCTATGAATGGAAGTCATTGTAAACTGTTCTGACTCAAGTTCTTGATGAAGCCTCGACACCAACTCAGAAAGTATCAGATCTTCAAGAAGCAACTCTTCATCTTGACTTAAGATCTTACAAGACATCTTTTCAAAATTAGAGATGATATCCTGCTCCACCTCAGTATATATTTCTAGAGCAGCCTCAATATCTTTGATTAAGTCCTTGAGAACTAATGACTTATTGACCATAAGTTCCTCAAATTTAATATAACTCTCTTTGTTTGGTATCACAATGTTGTCACATAGGATTTTCAATTTGACTTGATTCATCTCATGCCAGATTTTCAAATCTTTTTCTATGGATTCCAGACTTTGTTTAAAAGCTTCTAAAGTTTGGTTCAATTTTGTCTTCGCTGCCCTAACATTGCTTGGTACCAATAAGCCCTTCACCACTTGAGCACTTCGATCAACTGGTTGATCTACCCAAGAATCAATAGCTTTGGCCTTTTGAGCAACTTTTTCAACTCGTTTGATGGACTCTTTGGAAGTAGAGGAAGTCAAGGGAGCAACCTTTTTCGAAGAATTTGTGATCTTTTGGATGACTGAGATGAGTTGTGCATTTTCCTCCTTGAGCTTATATTTCTTTGCTGGGAGCTCATTGTAACCCTGAACCAATGAAGCCACAAAATCCTAAGCATCAGGCATTATTCCAACATGTGTCTGCTTTCCTAATTCTACCCTTGTGAACTTGTAATTAGGTAGTTGCATTTCTCCTTGTGGCTTATTAGCAAGAGGTTCTGCCACTTCTGCATATTTTATCTTATTTCTATCTACAACCACTTGCGACACCGTCTTGGCTTTCTTGGCAGCCTTGGGCTTAGATTTCCTAAGCTGCCGAAAGTCAAACACATCAGGAGAGATCTCTTGCTTTTTCCTCTTAGGAGTGATTGAGCTCAACCATGGGGGTAAATCTAATGAGCTTGCATTTGTAACAACAACTGTGGTTTGTGTAGAAATAGGTTTTTCCTGTACCATAATTGTCATTCTAGGTGAAGCTCAGTCTGGACAGATAAGTGTTTGCTCGGATAACAAATCATGGCTAGCTTCAGTCATGAACTTATCAAAACTTACAACAGAGGTATCAATCTTAGGAAGTGACATGCTAGATAGAACAACATACGAAGGATTTACATCAAAAACGTTCTCCAGGTTGTCATGTGAAGTATCCATGGGTATTTCTGCAACTGATGATGATACATTTGTGCAAACAGATGCATCTAGCTCAACAGGGTCAACATGAACCGTAGAGAAAGAATCCACATCCGTGTCTATTGGAGACATAGGAACATCCAAAGACAATTAGGGAATGGCCATATGAGGAGAATATTCATTCAAAGCAGTAGGAGATTCTGGAACATTATCCTCTTGTGGTTCATCCTCAGGGTCAATGACCTGAATTTGCACTTGAGGTTTCTCTTTTCCTTTCAGCGACACCTATTTTGGAGGAATAACCAAAGCTCTACCAACCCTCAACTTGATTCTGGTGCCTGAGCAAGAAGCACCCTCTTTGGACTTGACCCTCACCTCAGACTTACGCCCAACTGGTCCCGCTGAATCACTTTTAGCCCCAACCTTGATATTTATAGTTTTGACATTATTGCTTTTCAGTCAAGCATTGGTATTAGCAAGGATGGGCTGAAATCTATCAAAGATTGAGGTACATTCCTTATGTGACCATTGGACAACTGGTAGAGGACCTTCAACAACCCTTTGCTCTATATACTCTGGATCAAGGGTTTTCTTGTCATCTACCATGCCTTCTGGAATCTTGGTCAGATCCAGATCTACAATCTGCTCCAACGTAAGCTTGCTGTAGTCCATTTTCCTGATATCCTCTTCTATACGAAGATCAACCCAGATATCTTCGAGGTGATGAACATGGGTGAAGGCTCTCTTGATTTTATCCTTCATTCCGCGAAAATCAAAATCCTTCCTTGTCTTGAACTTCTTCAACTTGATTTCTTGAAGTTTTGTATCCATTGCCTTGGCTCTTGCTGAAGTTATCAAGTAATACCAACCAATCTGCAATGGATTATGTGAAGATATGTTGATGACTAACTTATGGTGAGCTAACTGGACTGCATGAACTTTCATTAGCTGTCTAGCCAACTCCATTAGGATGATCTTGTCGGTAGGATATCTTGGAAGCATATATGGCTTATCAACAAAACATCCAACTCTCATGTAAGTGAAAGTTGGGAACTGAAGGAACAAGCATCCATACTCATTCACCTTCTTCGAAGCTCCTCAGACACTCTCTTTTTCTTAAGTGTTTTATCAAACAAGCACATGAAGTGACCTAAGAAAGCATCCTGCACCCTCCTGTAATGAATCCTACTAGGTCTCAAAGTGAGTTGCTCATAATATTTCCATATCGGTACCAACGACCTGCCACCTTTGGTAGAAAGACCACGAAATTGTCTAAGTGACGCTGCTATGTACACTAAGTAGGAATTCATGTAGAAGGTGAGGGTGGTTGAAACTTGTGACAGCTGCTCACACACCACGAAATTGTCTAAGTGATGCTGCTATGTACACTAAGTAGGAATTCATGTAGAAGGTGAGGGTGGTTGAAACTTGTGACAGCTGCTCACACAGGTTATCATTGATGACTTCACCCCAGAAGATATGAGACTGACCTTTCCTCATGACTACAATGTATTTGTACATCCAGATCTCAAATACATTGGACCGTTTTAACCCCATTATCCTGCTCAGAATTGTGATCATATTACTGATTTCCTCAATGAAATCAGACCGATACAACTTAGGCCATCTAGAAAAACAGGTTCTAGGAGTCTTAAGCCATTTAGAGTTGATATGCCTTATGCAATCTGATCTTTTCTGTTTGCAACGATCAAGGGCATTCTTCATGGAAATATCTGCATATATTGGAGCTGCAGGAACCTTGAAGATCTTATTGATGGTTTTTGCGTCCAATCTGATGATAATATTACCATCATCATCCTTGATTGTCCCAGACCCTTTGTCAAAATGAGCAACACAGGCAAAACAAATTCTGGTTCCAAGGTAGCCACTAGGAAAGTGGAAACCGGGTGGATATGACTATTTAAGAGCAACTACATGCTATGACTTGGTGATCCTTTTGCTCTTTCAGGAAACTCAGATTTCATCGACAGGAGAGCAAACTTGAGAAGGAGAAATTTAATTCTGATAGTTGTCATACTTGTATTTCATCTTCTTGTTGGATGGAGATGCTGGCTCCTCTGTCATTGAACAAGAATCTGCAACACTGCGATGAAAACTTCAAAGAGTTAAGACGTCTTCACATGCTATTGGAGAAGCCATGATATCTTCCATAAATGAAAGAGCTTGAAAAAACAATGCCCGCTTTAGACCTATCATGGTATTTATGAAGAAAGTGGAAAAGAATGGAGAAACTTGAAATGGGTAATGTGATAGCGATGAGCAGAATTTCGGATCTCAAGTGGTGGACTGCAAGTGGAGCAAGTGGATAGCGAGCTTGGAAAGTGCAAGTGGAAGAGCACAAATGAAAGAGATGATGAAACCTTTACTTGCAATTGGGTCTTGGAGACCTGAATGCAAGTATGCAAACTTGTGAGATGGATAAAAGATAGCTTGCAATCGGATCTCTAGGATCCGATTGCAAGTAAGTGTGATTGCAAATGGAAAGGAAAAGGGCAAATGAAGTTGCAGTCGGGTCTTGGAGACGCGAATGCAAGTATGGAAGGTATAGCATGATTAATGAAGACTTGCAGTCGGGTCTGAAGAGGCCGATTGCAAATGAATGGCTTGCATAATTGAAATGTGCAAAATGGGAAAGATGCCAAGTCTTTTACTTGCAATCGGGTCTTGGAGACCTGAATGGAAGTGAACGAGATTATGTAAATAGTGAGCTTACAATTGGGTTTTGGAGGCCCGATTGCAAGCGTGGAAACTATGAAATGCAAGCGAAAACGATGGCCCACAATGAAAAGCAATGGAAATAATTCTCCGAACACACTTGGGGATAAATAACAAAGACTCAAGCATAAACGGAAACACTTGCCGAAGGGGAAGGATACACGCAAGGTCGGGTTATTAAAAGCCCAACGCACAAAGCACAAAACGTGCAGAGGAAGATGCAATAACACAAAGCAAAAACAAACAAAATGAATGCCCAAAGGAGAAGAAGCGAACACTTGAAAGAGCCATACCTGAAAACGGAGAAGAAAAAGCTTGAAAAACTCATCCAAAATGGAAATGCAACTTCAAACGGAGTTAAATGAAGCTCAAAACTTCTCTCAAAGATTTATATATGCTACCGAAGAAGAGCACTCCTATTACAATCCAAACACAACACAAATGCAACAAAAACTGGAACCCTTCTTAATCGCAACATGAAAGGAATGCAAGGAGAGTCGGATCGGGTTTTAGAAGGCTTAATGCATGCGTGAAATACACCCACTTTGGGGTTCGCAAGACATACTTGTAATCGGGGTTCAAACACCCGATTACAAGCAACAGTAAGTGATTTACAAACTAAGGAAAGAAAATAATAAAAATAACTTGCAATCGGGTACTTAAGGCCCAATTACAACTATTAGATGAACTTACTTGTAATTGGGTCTTAGAGACCTGATTGCAAGTAAAGTGATATTACTTGCAATAGAATTAAAAGTTCCCCTTTACTTGCAATTTGGTTTTTAAGGCCCGAAATTGCACAAAAAGGAAGGAAAAAGCCATCCAAAAGTAACCAAAGATTAGGCAATGACGATTAGAATACCCACTAACATTAAGACACAAACGAATACGAGTTTTGAACCTCATAAAACATGCATTAGAGATGAAAATTACGAATTCTAAGCAAAATTTTGTAGGGTTTGTCAATTTTTGAAAATTCAAAAATTAAGACAACAGATTCCCTTTCCATTCTTCTTTCAGGGCAGGGGCATGACACATTGTGTATTTGTGGACCTCATAAAACCAATTTTGGAAGCATTTAGGATCAGATCCTCAAAAGGAACCTGGAGAAAGGAAATAGATTATAAATACCTGCACTTCTGGTGCTTTAATTGCTGGAAAACAAGGCATCTAGGTGAATCATTTGGTGACAAATGTTGAGGATAAAGCCCATGAAAAGAAACCCTCAAAGAAGTAAAATTCAAACAAGATCAAAATAATATATTAAAGAAAAGGAATCGTGGGAGCATCAAGAAGAATAGGATGTCCCATAGGAACAGATTTATGAAGAGGAAGATCAGAAAATTACAAGGAAGATCCTCTGTTATTGGTGAAGAACAAAGATGATTAGAATAAATTTCATAAACAAGAGAACCAGGAAGAACATGTTGAAGTTCTATAATAATCTATTATTAGTGAGACTTTATCTCATGAGAAGCTGGCAACAATACGAAAAGATGGCTCTTGAAGAAGCCATCAACATGGTGAAGATGTTTACAATTCCAACTCTAAATTTGTTGCTAGTTATATATGTACAATGGTTAACATGGGCAGAATTCCAAGACAAGGAGAGATCCAAAAGATAAACAGATGGAAGTGGAGAATAGCCAACAACAGAAAAGTCAGTTATCAAACAAAATCTGAATTTGTTGCCAGATACAGGTACAATGGCTACTATGGAAAGAAAGCCATGACAAGGAAAAGTTCAAAAGAAAATCTTAGCGCATAGACAAAGAAGAAAAAAATACTGACTTAATTTTAGGTGGAAGCCTTAAGTTAGGGATGTTAGAGACATAAATGGATGGCTTTCAAAGCTGCTGATTGAGGAGTAGAAACTATAATCAAATTCTTTTTCTCTAAGAGACTAAAATAACTAGTAATTTAAGAAACTATTTCAACAAATGGCTAGGGCAAGATAGAACTCATTTTTTTTTCCTGAAGGTATGCCTATTTACCAGTCATACAATTATAAAAAATATTACCATGGATATAAAGGGAAGATTTTCTATTGCTATTTCCTTTTTCTATGGCCTTACGGAAGAGTTTTGTGATGCCCCCAATGCTGTATATTGGGCTCTTGGGATGGGGTTGGTGATTTTAGTGCCATGTTGAAGAATGATGAACAATATCATTAATATTTATAGAACATTCCTTCAAGTGCCATAGAAGATATTAGGAAAAATTTGCTTGTGATGAGCCTGTTAGTTTTATAATCGGAATGATAGCAATTAAATAATTCAATACAATGAATAAGGAGAACACCAAAATATCCTCGGAAAACCTTCCTTTTGAAGGTGAAAAACCCAGCAACAAAATTCTGATTATATTTATCAAATCTGGATATGATATTACAAGATTGCTTCACTCCTTGAAGCTATATGAACACATCAATCTGAATGTGAAATTCAAACTTCACTAGAATATCCTAACTGTGCAATCTTCTGATGTAATGATCCGAATTGCTGTAGGAAGACTTCGCTAAGCAGTAGGATGTTCGATCTGCACAGAATGAATATGATCTGCCACTAAATGAGTTCGGACTGTCGCAGAAAATTCGGTCTTGTCACAAACGAAACCGATCTGCTACATATGGATGCTGATCTGCTGATTGAATGTGATATCAATACCAACGAGGGAAGATAAGGTCTTCATATATATCCGCCAATAGATGTTATTCTTCAAGAGTCGGCTCCCTTCAAGGAGACACGACTTCACATAAAGCAACTTATCCCTTCAATAAGGGATGGCGGACTTTTGCCAAAAGTCGGCCCCTTTGATAATTATATTTATTTAATAACAAGCAAATTAGTTACACAAGTCGACATGAAGATTGCATATAAAATTGACTATATAATTGTCTAAGGCCGATTAGGCCAATTAGACAATCACGTTGGCTATGTCGGCTATAGAAGAATTCCAACCATAGCTACAACATCAACACTCCCTCTTAGCTAGGGAGCGATCCTTCTTGATATCCGAGTCATATAGTGACATCCACCATGGCTACTCCCAGAGGGTGGGTCCATCATGGCTACACCCATGAATGGAAAAAAAAAATGAACACAAGTGCCCATCACGGAATCACTCAACCTGATGTTGTCATCTCATCATGACGTTCATCATGGCTACTCCCAGAGGGTGAATGAACACAAGTGCTAAGTCATGGAGTCTCTCACATGACATCCACCATGGCTACTCCGAGAGGGTGGATCCACCGTGGCTACTCCCAGAGGGTGGAACAAGGGCTTTCACCTCAAACTTCTCTCTCACGAAGAAGAATGCATTAACAAGGGCTTGCACCTCAAACTTCTCTCACAGAGAAGAATGCATTAACAAGGGCCTGCACCTCAAACATCTCTCATAGAGAAGAATGCATTATAGTACATCTCAAGAAATCACTGCTGCTGAGATTCCCTCTCAGCAAGTGCTTCATTCCCCACAACTCTTAGCTTGTCTCGAAAATGCACAAATTCACTTTGGCAAGGGGCTTGGTGAGAATGTCAATCGTCTATTCCTCAGTACAAATGTATTTCAACTGAACAACATTCCTTTGTACCATATCTTTGATGTAGTGGTATTGGATCTCAACATGTTTTGTTCTGTCATGGAATACTCGACTGACAGATAGCTTCACACGGCTTTGGTTATCACAATGAATAATTTTAGGCTCCAACGATTGTCCAAACAATCATGCAAGGAGCTTTTGAAGCCACATTGCTTCGCGAGTTGCCACACATGTTGCAATGTATTCTGCCTCTGCGGTGCTCAGTGCCACTGAAGATTGCTTCCTGCTACACCAAGAGATCATAACGGATCCCAAACTGAAGCAACAACCAGAGGTGCTCTTCCGATCAATCACACTCCCTGCCCAATTAGAATCAGAGTAGCCATGCAGATTCAGATCCACACTGGAAGAGTATTTCAAGCCATATCCAACTGTGCCACACAAGTATCTCAAGATATGCTTGGCTGCAACTAGATGTATTTGCCTTGGTTCACACATGAACTGACTAAGTGCACTCACTGCATAGCAAATATCCGGTCTAGTGTTAACTAGATACATCAAGAATCCAATCAACTGCCTATACATAGTAGGATCCACAAGATCTGAACTAGCTGCAGATTCCCTCAATTTCTTCAAGTTAGTTTCCATTGGTGTGGACATGGACTTGCAATCTAACATTCCAAGTCTCTTCAAGATGTCAACGGTGTATTTTCCTTGACTTAGGATAATCTCATTAGACCTTTGCCACACTTCCAAACCTAGAAATAAATGCACGAGTCCTAGGTCCATCTCAAATTCTGAAGTCAACTCCTTGCATCTAATGATGAGATGATCTTCCCCCAGTAAGAAACAAGTCATCTACATATAGAACCAAGATCAAAACTTCACCATTGAATACCTTGAAGTAAAGATTCAGATCAACATCATTCTTGCAGAATCCTAAACTCACCAAGTATCTGTCAATTCTTTCATACCATACAAGAGGAGCCTACTTAAGGCCATATAATGCTTTCTTCAATTTGCATACATGAGACTCTTTCCCATGAATCACGAAGCCTTCAGGTTGCTCAATGTAGACCTCTTCTTCAATTACACCATTGAGAAAAGCTGTCTTGACGTCTATCTGATGTAGCTTCCATCCCTTAGCTGCTGCAATGGCAATGATGGTCTTGATGCAAGTATATCGAGCAACAGGATCAAATGTTTCCTCATAGTCTATTCCTTCTTTCTGAGGGAAACCACGAGCCACAAATCTAGCCTTGTACTTTTCAATGCTCCTATCAGCTGCATACTTAATCTTGTATAGCCATTTAGAAGATACAACCGACTTCCCCTCAGGTCTAGGAACAATATCCCAAACGTTATTCTTAATAATGGATTGATATTCTTCATCCATTGCATCTTTCCATACTTGCTATTTTGAGGCTTTCTCAACACTGGAAGGTTCAGTCTCAATAAGATTACACATCAATGCAACATAGCTACAGAATCTCTGTGGTTTTTACTTTCTTTGAATATGCCTCTAGTAGCTGCGAACTTTTCTGCCTCCTGCATAGTGTTCCTTGCTCAAAGAGGTCTCTTTTGGTTCACAACAATATTTGTAGGCCCATCAGTAGCATTCAAAGGCTCAACTGGATCATTATTCACTTTAGGTTCTATAGACTCCCTCTAAATCTCAGGAGCATGATCAACATTCATGTCTTGAGTAGTCTCATGATCTTCATCATCTATCTTCATGCATGAACCTTTGGATTTTCTGAATTTAACATCTTCCTTAAATGTAACATCTCTGCTCACTTCTATCTGTTTCTGACCTGGAATCTAAATTCGGTAGGCTTTAGAGGTTTCACTGTAGCCCACAAATATTCCTCTCTTGCCAGAAGGTTCCAACTTGGTCCTTTTGTCTTTGGGTATATGGACATATACTGGACACGCAAAGATCCTCAAGTGACTAACATCAGGCTTAATCCTTGAAAAGGCTTCTTCTGGAGTCATATTCTGCAATATCCGATGAGGACATCTATTTTGAACATACACTGCTGTTCTAGAAGCTTCTTTCCCAAAGAAAGGATGGAAGGTCTTGATCATGGATCATGGCTTTTGCAGCTTCAACAATAGATCCGTTCCTTCTTTCTACAACCCCATTTTGTTGAGGGTTGTAAGGGACACAAAACTCCCTCTTGATCCTTGCCTCAATACAGAAATCACGAAAGCTACCCAAGGTGTATTCACCTCCATTATCAGATCTTAAAATTTTAATTCTTTTTCCAGATAAGTTTTCTACTTGAGCCTTAAACTCTTTAAATCTACCTAGGACTTCAGCAGACTCTTTAGACCTTAAGAAATAAATCCAAGTCTTCCTACAGTAGTCATCTATGAAAGTTACATAATACAAAATTCCATTTGGGGATGCCATTGACATTGGCCCACATAAATCAGAATGTACAAGATCTAGAATTTCTTTAGACCTACTTTCACTACTATGAAATGGACTTTTAGTGTTTTTACCCATAGCACAACCTTTACATGTATTATAATGAACATGACTAAGTTTAGGAATACCTTTCACCATCTTCTCCAATGATGGAAGAGCCCTGAAATGTAGATGTCCAAGTCTTCTATGCCATAGTTCGCTGGAATTGAAAGAGTCATGTAGAAGAGCTTGAACTGAACGAGTGGAAAGCTTGTACAAACTCTCATATCGATTCCCAATCACACGAGCAGTCTTGATGCTGGAGTTCTTTCACAATGCAAGAACTCTCCCTTCTGAAAATACTACTTGATAACCTTTATCCTCCAAGGCTGAAATAGATATTAGATTCCTCTTGATTCCTGGTACGAATAGAACATCACTTAGATGAAGAGAAATTCCAGATTCTAGATTGAGTGATGTAGCACCAAATCCTTTCACCGAATAGCATGCATCATTTTCAATGATTACTTGAAGGTTAGACTCCCTTTCCACCAAATCGGAAAGATTTTCTCGATAGCCTGTGATGTGTCAAGAGGCCCCACTATCAATTAGCCAAGTGTCACTATCCGTGGGAACATTACTTGATAAGGCAGATATGAAGAGGAATCCATTAGAGTTCTCTTCAACTTCCTTTTGAGTAGAGACTTCATTAATGTTTGCCTCTTGTTGCTTAGGCCTTGTCAAACAATCTCTTGTGAAGTGACCAAACTTGTCACATCTAAAGCATTGGGTGTGGGAGAGATCTTTCTTCTTCTTCTTTGAATCAGGTGCAAAGCCCGACCTTTGATCTTTATTCCTCTTGAAGTTGCTTTTCTTCCAATTTCTTCCTTTCTTCTAGTAGATTGGGTGGCAAGAACACGAGTGTCTTCATTTTGAGAACTTTTGACAATTCCCCTTGCAGCCAACCTTGATTCTTGTTGGATGCAGTCAACACGAAGACGATCGAACTTAGGGATTTTGGATCTCCCACTTATACCTTGAATAAATGGATCCCAAGAATGACGAAGGCCATTCGATGCTAGCATGACAAGATCCTTGTCCACAACTTCATCTCCAATGGCGCTTAGCTGATCTTTCAATTCTAAAATCTTCATGAAGAAGTATATGAATGATTCTCTCTCCACCATCTTGACTTGATGAAGTTGTTGCCTCAATGCAAGTGCCTTGCTTGTGTTGTTGATCTCATACGTCCCTTCCAAGGTTCTGAACATGTCTCTTGCATTTGACATCTTGGAAATGATGGGCACTAGGTGATCCTTCACGAAGTCAATCAGGATCTTCTTTGCTTTGACAACATTCTTCTTGAACTGAAGTTTCTCTTCTTGATCTTCAGGTTCAGGCTGATCTTTTTCTTACACGAACTGAAGAAGATCATTTTCCTCAAGAGTAACAAGAATTCTGAACTTCCATGAAGTGAAATTCGAAGCACCTTCGAGTCTATCTTCAACCTTCAACGCGTACACCATTTTGATGCTGGAAATTGCTTCTTGAAGGTGAAGGAGGGAGAGCTTCGCTGCTATCAGACAATCTGGTCACGATCGATTCAAACCCGCTCTGATACCATGATAGTTTTATGATCAGAATGATAGCAAAATCTAAATCAACACAATGAACAAGGAGAACACCAAAATACCCTGGGAAAACCTTCCTCTTGAAGGTGAAAAACCCAGCAACAAAATTCTGATTATATTTATCAAATCTGGATATGATATTACTAGATAGCTTCACTCCTTGAAGCTATATGAACACATCAATCTGAATGTGAAATTCAAACTTCACCAGAATATCCTAACTGTGCAATCTTCTGATGTAATGATCCGAATTGCTGTAGGAAGACTTCGCTAAGCAGTAGGATGTTCGATCTGCACAGAATGAATATGATCTGCCACTGTATGAGTTCGGACTGTCACAGAATTCGGTCTTGTCACAAATGAATTTGATCTGCTGCGTATGGATGCTGATCTGCTGGTTGAATGTGATATCAATACCAATGAGGGAAGACAAGGTCTTCATATATATCCACCGATAGATGTTATTCTCCAAGAGTCGGCTCCCTTCAAGGAGACATGACTTCACATAAAGCAACTTATCCCTTCAATGAGGGGTGGCGGACTTTTGCCAAAAGTCGGCCCCTTTGATAATTATATTTATTCAATAACAAGCAAATTAGTTATACAAGTGGACATGAAGATTGCATATAAAATCGACTATATAATTACCATTAGGCCAATTAGACAATCACATTGGCTATGTCGGCTATAGAAGAATTCCGACCATAGTTACAACATCAACAAAGCCATGATTATATTGAGAGGTGGCACGGGGGGTGAATCAGTATAATTAATGATACAATCGTTTTTATTTCAACTTAACAATGACAATAACATCACTTCTACAGTATTATTCTCATAAGATCTAACTCTTGTTACTGCTGCTTTGATTTCTTTTTCTCATGACACTAAGATGCATAGTGGCCCATCATGTGACACTTGAAACACCTCATGTGACTTGAGTCTTTCTTTCCCCGGTCCCAAGAAGTTGATTCTGCCTCCTTGACCTTTTGACCTTTCTTGGTTTCACCTTTGTTATCTTCTTAACACATCTCCCCACTAAGGGCTAGGTTTTGTCTCTTTTCTACTCTATTTGAAACAATCTCCTATCGATTTTCCTTCTGGATGAAATTGTCCCAAAGCTTCTCAATATAAGGAGCACAAACACCTTGAACAAATAGTTTTTAGGATGGAGAGAATTCACCAAGGCTATAGATACCATCTTTTTTTCTTCCTCCACCTTAAACCTATTGTTATAAGCTGATCACGAAGTTATGTGATCTTCATAAGTAGGTGGCTACTGTGTTTGTGTCACTTAAGCATGTGGCATTGAATTTCTTGTTTAGGAGATATGTTCACATTTTGATATAGAGTGGTGAAGACATCAAACATCTTCTGTTTCTTTTCAGCAATGTGAGGAATCAAATGATCCTTCATGGAAGCCAAGATGATACACCGTCTTGACCTTCCTCTTGTTATGATCAGCCAAGTAGACCCATTCCCTGTGAATATTGGGAGTTTTTGTCTTTCCACATTCGGACTCGTCAGGGGTATCACCGTATTTCTTGCCTGATTGTGTCCTTGTGCATTGGACCTGGGTGGACTGTCTTGACCTCGACATTCTGGTGTTTGCGTTACACTCATGATCACGTATGAGTCCTCTACATGATCTCCTCCAATGTCCCTTGCACTTTGGATATCTTCAAACCCATTCTTACACTCCCTTTGTCCAGGGGTTTGTGGTTTAGTTCCTCCAATTCTCAATTCCTCTCCCGAGATAGATAGTTCTTGGATGTGTGTATGTTATTCTCAAATGCTTTGGTTAATTCACGTTGAGGGTCTCTTTCTTCTTCTTTGTTGTCCGTTGTCGTCTATATGAACGACTATTCTACTTGGTTGATAGGGTCTTTGTATGTTTCGTTAGGGAGTGGTAAGTGTCTGGCAATTTCTTCCCAATCTCCCTTTGATAGTTCTTCAGTGAAATTTTTCTCTCGTCTCAACTACAGCTTCGGCTAACACTTCAGCTTCGGGACTGGCTCCAATTTGGGAATTGTGCAACTAGATTTTCTTCGAATGTTTCTTGTAATCTTCTTCGTCATCCTCTTTGTTCTACAATCCTTAAAGATCGCATGATCACTTGGTCTTAATCACCTTGTGGCCTCTTCTCACCTTTATTGGGATCTAAGGTCATGAATCTCTCAAATCTGACCTGACTTATTTTAAGGCATCAATGCCAAATGTTTACTGCTATATCTGATAAATTAAATACATGAATTAATTGTAAAGATGACAATGCATACCAGATATAGGAGTAAAATGTATCTTTATTCACATGAAATTATTACAGAAGAAGACCCAGGATGATCAGACAAGGATTGGAGTTGATCCGACTAAAATTATACTACTTCCCTTGATGATACACACTATATTTAAAGGACCCAATGGTTGCCAAGAGGAACACAACTGCCAACCAACCGATGCTTATATCTACCTGAGAATGACAAACAAATTAATACATAGTCAGATAACAATATTATTGAACATAACAATAGACATTGTATTTTGGCTACATCTGACAATTCCCTCTAATAGGTAGCAGCTGTTTCCATCCATGAAACCTAAAAAGATTTCAGATTGTTTGCTTTGATACCATCTGAAAATTTAAGACCATGTTATGAAGATTCTGCACTTAAGGAATTCACCTAAATTGTCTAATTGAAACATTAATTAGAACTACAATCCTGAGTATGTTAACTTGTAAACTAAAATCTGCTGAAAGTACCCAAAAAAATACTGAAATAGATAACTTGCTGTCTGTATATTTTTTGTTATACTGAATTTCCTGTCTGCAGTTATTTTTTTAAAAGATAGTACAAAAGATAGTACTCAGGTATTAAATAGACTCAAACTTGGGCGACGTACAAAAGAAAAACCTTAATTTTTGGTTGCCTATCTTACAGAATAACTGCCCAGCAGTAAAGCAGGAAGATAAAACTCTTAAACAAATGTCTGCTGTTGGCCCAGCAGAAAACTAATAATATATGGCTGCTGTTGGCCAACAGAAATCTAAAAGTATATGACTGCTGTCTGCCCAGAAAGAAGCAGCAGCATGTAAAAAATGTCTTAAATCAGCACCTCAAATAAAATACGAAGAGTGCCTAAACTTGGACAAAATCTGTTCCTAAAACAGAAGTTACAAAAACAAAATTGGGTCTGACTTTTCTAGCACCCAGCAGGCAGAATTAATCACTAAAATTAGGGTCTGATTTCTCCTAATTTCTGCACCACCAAAGCACTATCTTAGTGACCGCTAAAAACTCTTTACACATGTCAGTCTTTTTTGTTTTTACCTTTTTGCCATCCTTATCGGTTGAAGGTTTATCTCTTTTGAACCTAGACTCTTATTCTTCTTCAACATTATTTTTGTCAAGTACTGCTGCTATTCCTTGTCTAACTGTCTTTGGTACATAGCATGATACTTTGATGTAGGTACAATCTTCAAACTTCCTCAAAACACTTTTTGCTTTCCATTTATACAGTATTGTTGCTTTGTATCTTTTACTGAGGCTTTTTCCAACATTTGTATCAGATTTAGAATCCTTATATTATAGTCTTTTATTGATTCATCCTTGTTTTAGACTCGTTAACTCGTTCATTATTTGGGAATTTGTGAGTCATTTTTTAGTTTCCGTAATGAATGCTGTTTTCACTGCTACCTGGTATCTTTCTCATCAGTATTCAGTTGATTGTATCATTTATTTATCTACTCTTGCATTGTTCTCGAGTGTTGAGACATGGACCAGCTAGGACTCGAACCTAGGACCTTCCATACGCTGCTGGAGTGCTCTACCACTGAGCTACTGGCCTCTCTTGGACCAGTCCATCGTCGGTCCGGGTGTAACTTATTTCCAACACCAACACCCCCCCTTAAGCCACACCTCTCGTGTGCTTGGGGCTCCTAGCCTAGACTTGGCTCTGATACCATGTTGAGACATGGACCAGCTAGGACTCGAACCTAGGACCTTCCATACGCTGCTGGAGTGCTGTACCACTGAGCTACTGGCCCCTCTTGGACCTGTCCATCGTCGGTCCAGGTGTGGCTTATTTCCAACACCAACACCCCCCCCTAAGCCACACCTCTCGTGTGCTTGGGGCTCCTAGCCTGGACCTGGCTCTGATACCATGTTGAGACACGGACCAGCTAGGACTCGAACCTAGGACCTTCCATACGTTGCTGGAGTGCTCTACCACTGAGCCACTGGCCCCTCTTGGACCAGTCCATCGTCGGTCCGGGTGTGGCTTATTTCCAACACCACCATTGAGAAGTATTTCAGACAGGTTTCATGATCAACATCAGATTGTCCTGTAATAACATGCATAAGCATCAAACATGTTCTTTACAACTATGAGGTATATGGAGATATATTCAGCATTTACTCACTTAAAATAGATATATAACAGAAAGGAATTTAGCAAAAAGAAGCAGGAAACAACTATAAATTGCCAGAATATGATGATTTCAGTATTTCTACATTGCCCTTTTACGACAACCTTTTCAAAATGAACTCATATAACTAAATATACCAAATCGAAGAAATTAGAATTTAATCTACTTCATGCTATCTTACCAAAATAGAATGCATCTTCTATCCCTTTTGTTGTCTTTAGTATTTGCTCATGCATAAAAAGGGAAAACTAATAGAATACTGACAATTGAAGTTGAGAGTTGTAAAACAAGATTTATTGGGTTAACAATGAAAGTGGCATTCCCAGGAGTTGAATCATTTTGAAATTTGAGGCTGAAAATTGCCATAAGACACTTCTCTCAATATTTTGAAAATATATTACAGGGTATAAAGATTGTCATTTACTTATTCCATGAGTTCAAAGGCATTTATTTGATTGGATTTTTAAGTTCTAAAGCTAATTGTCAAACACCGCATGCTGATTAGTAGTCACAATTGGGAAGTTAACAAATATTAGAAAGGGCTTAAGTGCAAATATTCTAATCTGATAAACAAATGATTGTAGATTCCCTACAAAGAAAATTTACATGTGCCAAAAAGTCACATTTTAACTCATACAGGTAATTGAGAAAACATGGAGACTTTAAATTTCCTGTTAATTCTCTGAGTTTCCATCTTCTCAATGCAATCTCTCTTTAGCTATAGTAACAGACTGAGTGACTTCATTTGATGCTGAAGTTCCAATGTATTGACTTTTTTTTTCTTTTTTTTAATGCTCTATAAATAGGACTGATGCTTTTAGCCAATTCTCGAGTCTTATATGGGATTGGAAATTTGTGCAGAGAGATATGCTTTACTGTGGGAATTTCCATTGAAAAGCTTGCTCAGAATAAGCTTACCCAAGTCAGTTCTAAAAATGGGGTTTATCAAACATGAGGGAACATATTGTGAATGCCTATTTATTGTCCTGAATTATTTGTAGTGTTTGGGGATAATTATATGGATGTACATTACAAGGCCCATTGAATTATACTGTAGGATATATGCATATTCAGTTAGATAACATCACGGGGTAACTGAATAATTAGTGAGCATGAATTTCTCGCTCCATTGAAATTATGATTATCTCAACTTTGATGTTTGGAACGGACTTTATATTTTAGACTTAGGTTTAAAACATTACCAATTTCATGCTTGTATGCTTCATGACTGAACTCTATCAATGTTGTTTCTTTTCCTTTTTTCTTGAGTGTATCATTCCCATTTAGTATATGCCATAGATTTTGTTTGCACTTAAATTCAATGTTAGGAAGACAATGCTGTGGCTGAGACCTATTAATGCTATGAAGTTATTCGTAGTTATAGGTTTTTTAACTCAATTATGTTTGGGCATATGATATTTTTTCAAGGTTCGCGTTCTCATCAAATTTTTGTCATGTCTGTCCAATGTTTTTCAGGCACAATCTCGTATTTTTGAGGAATTTCGAATTCTTGCTTCATATTCAAGAAATGATGGCTTATTCTTCAAAACTCTGTATCAAGCACCACGAGTACTTGCAAATCAATCAAAAATGTCAACTTTGACAAGAGAGGCAAGATTTTTAATTTCTCAGAAATCTTTGCATATGTAGACATATATTAATGAGGTGATTCTTTTTTACACTAGAGCACTTAGTATCTGTTAATCTAGAAGTATTCAGTATTTTAGCTGTAGCTCCACTATGTTGAATCCTGGTTCTAGTGTTTGCTGATCAGACAATTTTTTTATTGAATGGGGTCTTCAATTTTTCAAAAGTGGGGTTCCTTGGCAAGTGCTTGGTTTGGTGTTTCTTTTAAGGAATTTGGTCCATAAGTAATTGATTCTAGGTTCTATTTTTGCAAGTGGGGTGCTTACCCTATGCATGTCTTAAAATTGCTCCTTGAATGGGGTCTCCAAGTCTTCAAAAGTGGGGTTTTTTTGCCATGCTCCTTGTTGGAATTTTGGTTAAGGACTCTGTTCCACAAGTAGTTGATTTTGGGTTCTAGGTTACAGCTCTCATATTATTTAAAATTAGCCGACACAATTGTTCATCACTAATTACGCTTAAGCACTTGAGTTTCCCAAGCTTTGAGATTCTTCAGTTCTTGGAGTATACAAAGATGTCGTATGTCTAGATTATGCTCAATTAGTTTATTCTGTTGCATCTGTACAACCTTGTACCTTTATTATAGATCTAAAAACATTCCAATGAATCTTTCATAGTTTGAACTTTGATCAAATGCTATTGCACGTCTATATTTTTTAAGGTTCTTTTAAAGCATTTAAAAATGTGCTAGGAGAATAGCAATTTAATTGGGTCTACTATACCGAGGAATCTTTGGAAATATATGTTACTTATGATACCATTTTTTCACTTTAAATAAATAGGCCTGCAAGACTCATTTCTTAACAATAGATAAATGAACTAACTCATCCATGGAGGTAGTTGGGGTTGTACTGTTCCAAAGGAGTAGCAGTAAAAAGAAGAGATCCACTGCACCCACGATGAAAAAGAGACAGAAAACTAGGTGCAGAAGTAGGAAGTCACTGGGTACTGGCGGGATATTCAGAATCAGAATATGAAGGCGTGGCAAAAGAATTGGGGGGATCTCTCATCATGAGAGGACACATGAGTGGAGAGTGAACCTATTTAGATACTAGTTCAAGAGATGAAAAGGTGTGGAAGGGTTAATAAAAGAGCAAATGAATATTATACAACTAATAGGACAGGCAAAGAAGGATTTTAGAAACGGTGATCCAGCTTAATGCCACTAGTGGATTATCCTGATCAGACATATTGGACGCCCTACCCCAATCCCTTTAGGGTCATTTTATAGAAGATTATGAAGGAAGGAGGAAGGCACAAGAATGTATTGCTGGAATCAAGGAGGAAGCAATCTATCAGATGATTGGAGAGAAAAAATCGTCCAAAGAAGAAATTAAAGCCTTGCAGCAACAACAGAAGAGAAAATTAGACCAAACAAAAGATCTAAAGCTCTCATATAGGCTGTAGACCATGAAAATCTTTTGGCAAGAATGAAACAGGAAGAAGACCCAAATAAAAATATCAGTAGCATTAGAAAACCAACTACAGGAGCAAAAAGAAAATTCATAAAAAGAGATGGAAGTGGTAAACCTCTTGGCCCGTCAGACATTACAAAATGAAACCACAGATAAAGATGCTACAAAAAGGAACAATTAGACAAAGAAGTTGAGCAAAAGAAAGTTTTAGATAAAAAGGAAAGAAGCCACAAGATGGGAAGCAAAGAGGATTGAGAGAAAGGGAAAAGGAAACAGAGGAAGAAGAAAAAAGGAAGAAGGAAAAAAAAAATGGAAGAAAGAAGAGGAGAAAAGAAAGAAGGCCTAGGAGGATAGGAGAAAGGAGGAGGAGGAAGAGGAGGAAGAGGAGGAGAAGGAAGAGCAGGCGTAACTTCTAGAAGGAAACTAGTTAACTGTAGGTGGCTACATCAAGCATAGTATTGACTGAAACAACATTATATACACCGTGAGACCTTTTGCAGAGGATTAAGTCAGTGCCAAGATTTCTCCTTGGTTAACACCACTCCAGGGATAATTTAATCCAGAACAGCAGGGTAGGTTGTTAATTTAAAAAGAAGCAGTGCCAAGACTTCTCCTTGTTTAACAGCACTCTAGGGATAATTTGATCCACACCAGCAGGGTAGATTGTTACTTGAAAAAGTTAACTCTGATCCAGAAACAAAGCCTGGGGGATGTCCCACTCTGTAGCATTACAACAAATTGGATGAAGAGATGTGTTGAGTTGAAGAAGTGATAGGGGAAGTGATTAGATGATCCATTGGACAGGATTGAGCTCAATATGATCCAAATCCTAGCCTGCACATGGAAAACAATTGTAGGCCACCATCGACAATCTGCTCACACATATGACACCTTCTGAAGAACAAAACGTGCTTAAGGTATAGGCAGAGTTTTGTACCATTTATGCTAAGATTTCAGTTGATGGTTGGAGATTTATATGACATGAACCATGCTTTAGATGTGAGGTGGAATTGTTAGATGGTTCAACCACCTTAGGCACATGCCATGAGTGATTTAGCCATATATTTTACTTGGCAGAGATCTTGTTCACTGAAGCCAACTTCGCTGATAGGCAGAAATTTGTGTTGGGTTAGCCACCTTTGCTAGAGGGCAGGGATTTGACATGGCTGTGCCATATGATAATTTTTCCACTTTGTCATTCCCACACACTATGTAATGTGCCAATTGGACAACCTTGAAAAATAGGTGATTTCTCAAACATGTGCAAACTGAAACAAATTATCAAATGCGAAGTGTGGATGCCAAACCCTAGCTGATCAACACTAACACAATATTCCAAATCCCTTGTAAATCAAATATGAAACTTCAAAGATTAGTTTTGAACCCTCTCAATGCTGATAAACAACTTTAATGCTACATGAACTAAGAATCTGATTAGTTTGTGTCAGAATACATCTAGAATTATTTCTGATATGACAAGTATAAAACCCTAGGTTGCCAAATATACTCAGGTATAATTATAACAGCCATTGGAAACCCTAAAAAATGAATTTTATTCAATTGTAGCAGCTGGAAACAATTTGCAGACTTAAAACAATGACCTAAGTCTTTCAGATCACAGCATTAGCTGTGGTTCAAATGCCCCCAAGTTGTAGCAGCAAGGTGGGTGGTTAGGAATGATTGAAACAACAATTAATGTTGCAAGATCTAACCTCCACAATGATGGTGCTCCAAAATAAATTACAGAAAATGCAGGTTGCAGTGATAAGTTGCACAATTGCCCTCCAAAAATAGTGCAGAACTTGTCTAAAATGGTGGCTTATTGAATAACATGCAATTAGTGTTGATGTAGCTGCCCTTTCGAATGCTACACCCACAAAAATGGTTGGATCTGCCGAATGCAGCAATAAATGATTGCTAGCTGCCGTAAGAAGATGGTGCAAATCCTCCTTGGAATACTGGTCCCTAATTTCAGCAACAATTGTGATGATTACCATGCAAATTATGTTCAAAAAATTTAAAAAACATACAGAGTCTAATCCAGAAACAACTACAATAATGATTATGGATTGTGGAAAACTAATTTTCCTAATTGTGATGACTACCATGCAAATTATGTTCAAAAGCCACTGAAATTAGAAGTTGATAATGCTAGCAACTTCCCCTCAATGTGGCACACTAGATCGAGCATGAAGTGGTGTTGATTAGCAAACAAACACTGAAAACTCTGAAAATCAGCACATGAGACCATAGTTGGCAAACTTGCAGAGTACTCGACGAGTTTTTCTGACTTTTACTTGCTGAAAAACTTGCCCGAGTTTTTGCAAAAAGCTCGTCGAGTACTCGCCGAGTTTTTTGCAAAAACTCAGGTACACTAAAAAAAGAGGCCCAAACACGTCAAAAAATTATCTATTTTTGTTTTTTCAGGTCAGTTTCATTCTCTTCATCAGAATATATACATTAAATGTCAAGTATAAGTGGCTTATACTTTAAGTTATATTTCATTTATATATTGGCAGAATGTTTGAGAGTGGTTTCAGATCTATAGGAGTTATAATGCAAATTCTAGGTTTTAGAAGATCTTTTAATTTTTCAGACAGTCAAATTTCAGTAATCAGTATGCTCCTATCAACATTCTCTCACTCTCTCTATCTCACTCACTTTATCTGCCCCGAATTTTAGACCTATCTATGTCCCTATCACTCTTCCTCTATCCCCCTCTCTACCACACTCCTCCTCACTCTCTCCTCTCTCCCCCAAGATCTAGACCTATCTCTCTACCCCTCTCTTTCTCACCCTCAAACCCCGGTGAGGGGTGCTACTCTCAACCTAATTTTAATTTGCAGATGCTTGGTGCAAAGTTGGGTTGGAAATACCCCACATCTCAAAAAATTTGCCCTCAAAATCTTATGTCAGCCTTGTAGTTCATCCAATTGTGAGCACAATTGGAGCTTGTTTGAAGCAATCCACACGAACAAAAGGAGCAAGTTAGTGCAAAAACGCCTCAATGACCTTGTCTTTGTGCAATATAATCTTCGATTGTGCGTAAGGAAGGTAGAGGAAGTAGAAGGTGGTCCAATTGACTTGGATGATATAGTTCCTTACAGTGATTGGACATCACAGGAGCAACCTCCATTGTTTTTCGAGGATGACATCACTGATTTGGAGAGGCAGGCTATGGAGGAGGAGGGGGGTGGATTTGGTTTCACACTGGATGACATTGAGGATGAAGAGGATGAGGATGAGGAGTCATTGCCAGTGCCAAAAGCAGGTGGAGACATAGCTTCATCTAGGATGGAGGACGAGCCAGCCATACTGAGCGAGGAGGCACAGTCACGCCCACTGTAGACTTCTAGGACTAGACCCTCTAGTTCTACCTCTCCCCTCGTTTTCGCTAGAGTTGGGAAGAGGAAGTTGTAATTGTAATGATGTATTTACTTTTGGTTTTACAAAAACTATTTACTATTTTGCTTCTAGGCTTCCAGCCATCAACATTCCTCATGAGGATGCAATTTTGTTAGACACTTTGCATTTAAATATATCTAGAATCAACTTGTTTCTTTTGTGTTCTCATTTATTGACTCATTGGATGCATCTTCTTATTAAGTTTTGGAAAAAAAATGCATTTTTAATTGAATTTAAGCATGTTTTTAAGTTGTCGAGTTTTTTTTTCTGAGTTTTTCTTGAATTTTTTTTTTCAGGCCTTGGTGAGTTTTGCCGAGTTTTGCCGAGTGGCGAGTAGTTCATCTATGCATGAGACCCTCCAAAATCACAAACAACAAATTTGCTTGCAAATCCAATCGCTCCAAATCTAAAAATCACCAAAATCAGCACACATGCTATCCCTGATGGAATTGCCAATGATGGAGATTAGGGCTTTTGTTCTCAAATCTGAGAGTAGAAATCCAAGAGATCCATCCTCCAAGATCTCCATTCAACCAAAAGTTTTCGTCTTTAGTTGTGAAATTAAACACAATGATCAAATTCCTGAAAAGCTGGATTACAAAATGGAGAGAATATATGATGTACAAGTTAAAACAAGCTCATCCTTTATGTAGTTTTCCAAAATTGGTCCATCAGTCTAATTTCCTCAAGTTTTTTAAAATTTTTTTTATTTTAAGTATTTAACAATACTTTTTAATTTAATATTAGTGTTTAGAAAACTTTTTATATTATTTTAATAATTAATTATTATGTTTGATCTGATGTTAGGATCTATGACTGTTGCATGTGAGATGTTAACTTTTGCAATGATTAAATGAAGGTCTTAAAATTACAATCAAATTGCTTAAATAAACATAATAATCAAATAATGATAGATTGAACAGAAGAGAGAAAGAAGATTGAAGACAAAACACAAGTTGATAATGGAGTTCACCAATTGGCTACGTCTCCGGGTCCCTCCAATGGAGTGGTCGATCCTTGTTTCAGTTCCAGAAAATGGTTGCAAAGCACCTCAATGGTTACAAAGACTCCTTATGTCTCCTTGGTCAATAACGAATTACAAAAGTCCTCCTCCCACGTACAACAAGCTCAAATTCAAGCTCCCAATGCACAGAGACGAACCATTCACTATCAAACTCTCCAAAATAATTTCTCTCACACTTCTCCAGTCTCAATTCACTACCAAATTTCCTCCTCCCAAACTCACAACATACCCCCCTTTTTATACACACATTTTGCCAAATATGGTTTAAAACCATATGATTGTTCAATCACTCATATCTCCCAATTTTAACACTTAATCTTTTAAAATTATACTGAACCCTTAAAATTATTGGCTCAAGCCCTAACAATATAATCTCGGGTTGGTTTTTAAAATTATTAATAGTTGGGTTTGTTTGAATTAGTTTATCCTTGCAAATGGGGGAGGGCTCGGGTTTGGCCGGAGCCCTAAACTCACGGTTTATCATATAACAAAAACCAAAAATCGGAAATACCCGCAACTGCATTGGTGGAGAGAAAAATGTGAAGAGTGGAGGTCGGTGGTTTAAAATTGGTCAACTCCCTTTTTAGCAAATGAACTATCCTTAGCCTAGAAGTTAAATAGAAACCGCCGAGAATAGAACCCAAGGAAAGCGGATGGCCTGGTGGCAGTGCATAAGAATAGGAGATGGGAGGTTCATAGTTCGAACCTCATAACACACATTTTAACCAACCAAATCTTGATTTACTTCTATGAGGTGCCACATGGAATTTGAAACTATTTTGAGCATATCCGCCTGGATCAATGTTGCCCCTTAAATTAGAAATAAATGGGCCCAATGTTAAATTATATTATTAATTATTTCCCTTGCTTTATCTTTTGGCCTACAGGAAATGGGAATAGGTTGGAGGTCTTCTCCGTGTCTCTATTTCTTAAAAGGGAATGTGACACACTATGATATAGAGCCATATCTGTTGAATATGGTGTCCAATTATGATAAGTAAAAAATGTCAATAGTACAATACATGGATATAGAAGTCACTATTACATACACTCCCACAAATTTCTCTTGAGTGTTTGGGGCTCTATGCATGGGGCTTTTAATAGTAAAGCGCATCAATAATGTTAGCAAGTTACAAAAAGAAATGGATGTTCAAATGTTATGTGGAGATAATTTAACGAGTAAAGAATTGGTAAATATATGGAATTAGGGGGATAAGGGTTTGCAAAAGGATTACTTAGCGACGAACGAATGGTGATGTATCTTAGATCTTATTAAAAGTAGATTTTAGAGTGCAGTATGGATGACTGATTATATGATTGGGGTTAGCAAGGGGGAAATCTACAAGTGGGGAGAGCTATTTTTTATGAGAATCCAAGGATTACTCCCCTTGAAGGATAAGGGATTCTATGGCACAACATGCTATAGAACTTTTTTCGGATATAGTTTACACATATGTACTATCTTTGGCAGCTGGTAGGTTTCAGCCAAATTTAGATAATGACTCCACTTGGCCATTTATATTTAGGTGGAAGTCTTTGGGTATTTCGATAGTGGATGGAAAGGGAGAGGAAGTAAAGATTGGCTATACCTTGAAAAAAAAGAAAAAAACACAAGTTGAATAATCTTCCATTGAAGAAGAAGAGCCCATAGATGACGGGGATAGTGAAGGTGACTAGGAAGCTGATATTGGGTAAACAATTATACTTTCTTCCCCTACCCAGTTGAGTTATTTAAGGAAGCATCCTAGCATATTGACGAGTGACTAAATTTTGTGTGGGCTTCTATTGATGTTGTGGAGTATCCTTCTGTGAGCCATATGCACAATTTGTAGGAGCCTACTCAAACAATTCCTAACATTTTTCAGTTAGAAACAAGTCCTATACGACAACATGATCATATGGATATTCGTCCGTTGTACAATTTGAGCTACATAGCTTAGCACCTAGTGAGGATGATGAGATTTTGATTTAGATCTCGATGTCAGATCTTGCTAATTCACTTACGCTACATTAAAGGGTTGAAACCTATGGTGCATATAATGTGTGAAGTGGCAGATATTGCATGGAGGTTAAATAGTGCCCTTTCTCCCCTATTTTTACAAGAGGCCTGATGTTTTCAGTAGTTTGTTGAAGGGGAGTGCCATAATGAATTCAGTAAACTTTTTATTTCTCTTGGGTGACCAACTACATAATTACTAGAGATGTGTAATGGACACCCAAGAATGCCCAAAAACTAACCCCACTGCTGATAGGAATTTAGTCAAACAGTTTGCAGCCAACTCCTTATTCCTCCGTTTAATGTTTCAATGTTTTTTTTTGTTTTTAAGTCTTTGCACAGGTATGGAACCACATAACATGAACTAAAAAGAATTTACAATAATAGGCAAGCTGGAAATTGAACTACTGCTGTTATAATATTATTTCCAGAATTAACAAAAATCAAATACATAGCAGGTTATTTTCAACTCACTAAATACTCCAGCATTTTGACATAATGTTCCAATCAAAGTTTCTAATTCTGCTACTACAGTAACATGAATAGTGCTGCATGAATAGTGCCAGGTGAATAGTGCCGCGTGAATAGTACCCGCGTGAATAGTGTCGCGTGAATAGTACCCACGTGAATAGTGTCACGTGAATAGTGTCACGTGAATAGTACCCGCGTGAATAGTGTCGCGGCCTGTAGCTGGAAATGCAACTAAATAATGCTGCTGCTTGTAGCTGGAAAAGCACCCAATCTGCCTGTAAATGAAGCTGATAGCGAAGGATTCCAAAGGCCAAACCCCAAGAGAATGACGTCTAGAATGTCACAAGAGAGGATAGACGTCCTCTAATGCCAAGAACGGATCTGCAACTCACACACCAAATTCTTCTCATATTCCACTTGCCCAATGAAGCCACAAAAGCTCCCTTTTATTCTTTCTCCAAGGGGCGACCCAACTCACTCAAGCAATGTGGGATAAAACATGTTCAATATAAAACATATTAAAATATTCACTTATGTCTCCCTTGGTTGCCCCTTTGATTTACACATATCTCCATAGAACAAATATTAAAGTAACACTTCAATATTTTACAATTAAATTAAATGTTACTTTAATAAAACTTCAGGCATTAAAATATATTAGCAATCGGACTCCGAATAGCGTGAGTGATAGCTCGTCGGAAAGCTCTCGCCAAGGAGTATCAAATCCAATCACCAAAACTAGCCCCCGTTGTGTCCTGGTGACTTACTAAAAATAGTAAGTATGCCTGAAACTAAGTAAATCAACTTCGTTTTGGCCCAAACTGGAAATGACTAGGCCAAAACACTCCAGGATCCCTTTAAACCCTTCGTTAGCCCTCGGGACCATGTAGAGCTAGGCTAACGCACATATACTTGGTCAATCTGCGAGTGGGGACATTACAAGATGAAACATAACTGGATTCCAGTTAAGGTATCTTCATCCTTCGGTGGTTATGATGGGAGAGTCCTCAAAGCTTTATACTCAATTGAATATATGTTTTAAAATATTTAACTTATGTTGCAAACTGATATGACAACTCAACGTACGCTTGGTGCTATATTAGTAAGAAAACAAAATATTTATATAAAAAGTAAAACAAAATCAGATTTAAACGACATGAAAACTGAATTGAATGATTTGTATTTTGAACATTTAATGAATAGTGCAACAAATTGTAGCAAAACAACATTTTTCATACCACAAATTGTTAAATCCTAGTGTAAAAAAATAAAAATCCTAGTTTAAAAAAAACAACATTTTGGTTTTAAAAATAAATCAAAATAAGCATTAAATGATATGAAAACTGAACTGAATGGTTTGTAAACATGCTTAAACACGTAATGTAACATTTAGGAATGGAATAATATCCTGGAAATGCATGGAGGAAAAAAAATTGACCTGGGATTCAAAAAGTTGATAGAATTTTACTCCTTGCATCTCATTGAAACTTGATTGATTGCTCGAAGTTGACTAAACAACATTGCAAATGCATTTCGAACATGAACTGAAACAAAATGTTTTTTCATACCTTAAATGCATAAACCCTATATTAATAAAGAAGAAAAAATATTTACGTAAAAAATAAAATAAAATCAGCATTAAATGACATGAAAATTGAATTGAATGGTTTGGATTTTGAGCTATAAATGAATAGTCTTACAAATTGTAGTAAAACAACATTTTTTCATATGATAAATTGATATTTGTTAAAAAAAACAGCAGTTTTATTTTAAAATAAAAGAAAATTAGCATTAAAAGATATGAAAAGTGAACTGAATGGTTTGTAAATATGCTTAAACTCATAAATCGACATTGAGGATCAATATAACATTTTGGAAATGTATGGATAATAAAAACTTAATTTGGTACTAAAAATTGAATAGAATTAGACTCCTTGCATCGCTTTCAAACTTGGTTGATTCCTCAATGTTGACTAAACAATGTTGCAAATACAGTGCGAGGAATGGTGGAATGTTAGATTACTTTTAAAAGGCCAAGAAACATGTATTTTTGAAAATTTTAAGCATGTTTCTTCTGCGGAGATGTCGCAGGTGTGTTTGGTGAGTCTGCGTGTAGGCTGGCTAAAAAAATCTGTGAATACGTTGGCAAGTTTTTGGCTTAGAGTTTTGACTTGCAAGTATTCGACAAGTTTTGAATCTCTAAAATCAAATATTAACCATTCACAGGAACACGAATTCTTCAACGGGAAAAACCTGCAATTAACTCCAGTACAAACTAGATTATTTTCTGCCATCTGCATGCCAGAATATTTACTAGATAACATTATCATCTGGTAGAAGACTTGAGAATCAATTTATAAATGCTAGAAGACATTGCTAAGCAACAATTACCACTTATATTTAGTGATTTTTTTCTAGTTATGTGTTTCACCATTGTATTTCAAAATAATAGTCTGCTGCCAAAGTGAATTCAACCTTGTGAAAATATATTGGTAAAGTTGGAAAGAAAATAAAATCCTTAAAGGAATGTGCATGCAAATATGAGGCAATCGAGAAGTATTGGTAAGGTGGACGAATGAGATGTTTGCAGTACTTAGAAATATGGTCTAAGTTTGCGAGTTTGTTGAACACGTATTCTGTTTCAGAGTTATATTATCCTTGTTGGTTGAAAATTTTGTACCAAAGTTCCCAGACTCGGACTCGGCTCTGACTCGGCAAGGCTGACTCGACTCGCGACTCGGCTCGGACTCGGCAATGACTTGGCAATGACTCGGCAAAATAAGAAAACCCTTGAAATTTAGAGATTTTTAACGATTTAAAACTTGTTTCATACACCCTTTATTGAATTAAGCTTAAAGACACTATAACATCATCAAATAGAAGCTAATTTGATCACATACATAAACATACATCCATCACATGCGTAGAAATGTAAATTGTAGCTGAGGGAATTAGAAAACATAGATATATAGAGTTATAAATGTTGTCCAATGTATAATATAAAATCCATGACTTCAAATGTTCCCAAACATATATCTAACTGTAAAGTGTAAAAAAAAACAAGTCTATGGCTCAGGCTCAGGCTCAGCCTCGTCTATCTGCCTCCTACAAAGGTGTCTAAGGTACGTCCTAGATGACTGAGTAGCTATAGTCTCTGCCTGTGATGTGCCAGTCTGAGTAGCCATAGGTGCTGTGCCTGATTGTGCTCTATCCTCCTCCTCTGCCATAGCCACAGCCTTAGCCTCTCTGTCTACCTGGTCAACCCACTCAAGGTCCTCATCAGTGAAGACTGGATCGGTGGACTCAGTGAGCCAATCGGACTCGGGGTCGACTTCCTCTAGAGTGATCGGAGAGGAGTCATCGTCCAAAATCTGTTTGGTCCTGAGACGGAGGTTGTAATGAACAAAGACTAGATCATTCAACCTCTCCACAGACAATCTATTTAGCCTCTTCGAGTGGATGTGCTCGAACATGCTCCAGTTGCGCTCACATCTAGAAGCGCTGCACGGCTGGCTCAATATGCGGATGGCAATTTTTTGAAGGTTTGGGGTTGAAGGCCCAAACATTTGCCACCATCTATCTGAGATAAGGAAAAGAAAAAAACATTAGTCTCATTTCCAACTTTAAAGGTAGATTATAAAATGAAAAATTAAAATGCATGTCATAAACTTTAGAATTTTCTACTTGGCTGCAATTTTGTCCGACCTTCTTTGCACAATTGGTTGGCAAAGATTGCCCCTGATGCATTATTAAATGCATCCATCTCAAGAAGTGTAGCTGTGGTATTAGTGACCATCCGTTGTACTACTGGATATAGCCCGCTAAGAACCTCCTCATCTGCTTTGAAATCAGCACGGAAACGAAATGATGGATTGAGGTAATAAGCTGCTGCATGGATGGGCCTATGAAGTTGGTTATGCCATCTTCTATCAATTATGTCCCAAATGGGCCTATACTTATCCTCAACTCCAGCATATATGGATCTAATGGCCTCCTTGGCCCTATCCATGCCCTCATATATGTAGCCCACAGCGGGCTTCTCCCCATCAACAACTCGTAGGAGAACTACTAGGGGCTCAGTGACCTGCAAATAATGTTAAACAAAAATAGTTAACTCACAAGTGTGCATGAAAATAAAAAAATTGCAAAGTTGCACAATGCAAACAAAACAAAAATATTCATATAATATTATAAATTTATAAGATTACCTGCACGATCTCTGCACAAGGGATCCAAAAACCTGGCTCATCAAAAATGCAATCTACTACATCCATCCCTGCAGTGGTCGTAGTATAGGATGAGGAAGTCCACTCCTCACCAACAAACATGCGCCTCAAAGATGCCTTTGATTTTAACAAGGATTTCAATGTGAGGAAATTTGAGGCAAATCTCGTTATACCAGGACGAGCCAACTCCCTTTACCCCGTGTATTGCCTGATAATGCTAAGGACCAATGCATGATTGTAAATAAATTTGCATATATTCTTGGCCCTTTCAACGCATTCTTTCACCCATCCAAGCTTACCTATATCCTCCAGCATAAGGTCAAGGCAATGGGCCGCACATGGAGACCAAAAGATTTTTGGGTGCCTCTCCATCAAAAGTTTTCCTGCAACAATTTTAAATTAGTTAAAGAATTATATGTGAAATTTTACCATTAATATTTAAACGTTAAAAACTTAAAAGTTTAAAAGTCAAAAGTTAAAACTTAAAAGAAAACTTTTAAAGTTTACCTGCAGCAACATAACTTGCTGCATTATCCGTCACCACTTGCACCACATTTTCTTCCCCCACCTCATCTATAACTTCCTCAATAGCCTCACATAAGTATGCCGCATTTTTGACATGTGAGGAAGCATCGATGGACTTCAAAAACATGGTGGATCCTAAAAATAAAACAAATTAATTATCAATAAATTAGAATGTAAATTATTCAATTTCAATCACAATGCATATAGAGAAGTAAAATGATCAATCACCTCCGCTGGAAACAAGAAAATTTAGGAGTGTTCTATTCCTCCTATCAGTCCAACCATCTGTCATGATGGTGCAACCCTTCTGGCTCCAAGATTGGCGGTGGTCCTCTAGGTCAACTTTCATATCTTCCACCATTTCCAACAAGAGAGGGCCACTCAACCCAGTATCACTAGGGGCTTTAAACCCCGGCCCACAAATGGTTACTGCATCAATCATGCCTTGCCAATAAGGAGACCTGTCACAAATTGAAATAGATTAAATAAGAAAAGTTCAATTTCAATTTCAACTTTCAAATTCAAACCATAAAATTTTAAATTTTAATTTAAAACAATCAAATAAAAAAGTACCTGGCTGCAATAAATGGAATGTTGCAGAAGTACCAAAACTTGCAAATTGCTTTTCTTCCTGCATCATGGACCTCCTTGTTCCAAGACATGCTCTCAAGCGAGGGTTGTGCGCCAGGAGTAGTGCGTGGTACAAAAAAATTGTCTATTTTGGATTTTCGCACTCTAGGACCAAAAGTGTGACTAGGAGTAGGAATAGAAGTACTGGCACTAGCAGAAGCACTAGGACGAAAGGGAGGCAGAGAAGAACCCTCTCCAACACAACTTATGGATGCAGCTGTGGATGTGGAGCCGGATGCGGATGTGGGTGGAGGGGAACCAATATGACATAACTCCTCTCTTTGTCTTTTTTTGGTTTGCTTATGTATTTCAAAGTTTTCTAATAGGACGTAACAAAAACGGATTGCTTCGGGAGTTGCCTTGTCACAAGGCTCAGTATCATGGCCACGTTTGCCAGCAATATGATATTTTAATCTATTTATCCCCCCATGGTTAATTTCCTTACAAAACATACACTTGGTTTGATTTCTCTGTCTACCAGGGAATTCTTCAGTGTATTTCCATGCCTCAGCTTTTTGACCATGTTTCCTAGGTGGAGGATTAGGATGAGCCATTAGGAAAAAAAATTGTTTTCAAAACGTGAGGGCTGCTGCAATAAGACAATTTTACAAATCACCATTTGAGCATTGTGTTTGACAAAGTTTTAAATTTTAAATTTTAAACTAATTAAAAAAAATCAGCAAAGACCAATTTGTGCATTGTGTTTTTTCTTGAAAATTTTCAAATTTCAAAGAAAGAAATTAACAATTCAGAAAAATCAGCAAACCCTAGATTTTTTTTAGAAAAAATTATAAATACATGTATACAATTTTTTCAAAAAAAAAGTCTAGGGTTTGCTATGCTATTGTTCTATTTATGCCATTGTGATTGAATCATGGAAGTATGCAAGCAGCAATATAGATTTGGAAAGCTGAAGTTAAAAAAAAATCAAAAAAATAAAATAAAATCCATAATATAGAAAAAAAACCAACATAATCAATAAAAATTAAAACTTACCTCTTTCAAATTTGTTGACAAGTGTTTGAAATGAGCTCCTTGATGCTCTCAATGCAACTGTAGTGCTGGCCCAATGTGATTTGTGCAAGTTTTTCACCTCTTCCTCTCAGCTGGTTGCACAACTATGGCTCTCTTTTTTCCTCTCTTCCTCTCTTTTTTCCTCTCTTCCACTCATAAAACTGAATGGCAATCCCTTTTAGGGTTATGACAAAGGCAAATGGCACAAAACATAATAAAAATGTGTTATGTTTTTTTTGTTTTAGCGTCCACTTTTTGCAAGCTGTGCCGGCCGGGTCACGACCCTCGGACTCGGCGAGTCAGGGGGTGACTCGCTGACTCGGCGAGTCACACCCTGTGACTCATCCGGGCCCGGGTCAGGGTCGCCGTGACCCGGCAGAGGTCACTCGACCCGCCGACTCGCGTGACTCACCGCGAGTCACGGAACTCTGTTTTGTACACTTGGGGAAATATACAAAATTGTGGTTTCAAGCGAGTCAGGCGAGTCACACCCTGTGACTCGTCCGGGCCCGGGTCAGGGTTGCCGTGACCCGACGGAGGTCACTCGGCCCGTCGACTCGTGTGACTTGCGTGACTCACCGCGAGTCATGGAACTCTGTTTTGTACACTTGGGGAAATATACAAAATTGTGGTTTCAATCACAATGTGTGAGTAAAACTCTCCTAATTAAGGGAAGGCTCCCTCTATCTAACTACAACTTTAAAAATAAAATAGGATGGGACAACAATCTTTCTTCTTCTTTCAAGAAAGACAATATCCTTTTTTCTTCACAGAAAAGTGATAGCGATTGATATAAAACAACAGTAACAACTTTCGAAATGAAATGAGAGAAAGGAAATGAAGTTTCTTGGAAGTTCAAAGACTTCCGTCACTTCCTTCGGGACGAGACAACAATATCAAGCTCAAAGACTTGATTATTTGAAGTCCTATCTACCCTTTTCTATACTAATTTGATTAAGAACAAATTATAACAGCACAAAGACTGAAATATCTTATTCTTTCTACATAAAACAATGGGAAGTAGTATAAGCTCAAAGACTCACAACTATTTCTCACAAAATCTACTTCTAAATTCTGTTAAGAACAAGTGTAAGAACAAAGTCTTACAACTTTTTCCCAATAGAACCTCTACTTTAACTAAATTAATCTCCAATACTTGCAGCTCAAAGACTGCAAATCAGATTTGATTAAGTTCTCAAAGAAACACTTGCAAGAAAGGAAATATGGAACACAAATTCAAGAATGTAGCACAAAGACTCAAAGATTGAACAATTTTCTTCTATTCCTTTCAATTCTTCAATTTACACATAAAAACTCAAAGACTTCTTTGCTACAAATTTGGCAGAGTTTTTGCTTGCTTTCAAAAAGATAAAGATTACAATAGACCCCTCACGTATTTATAGAAGAGGAGCCTAACTAACTTGAGAGATTCTCTCAACCACCAAGACTTATTCAATAACTAACTAAAACTTATTCCAACTACAATCCTAACTGAACTCAAACTATAGTTGCCTTACATGTAATTACAAAAGTGCAAGTAATGACTTATCTTGCAATTTACAAAAAGGCTTTTACATGTAACTTGTCAAAAGAAAAACTACAACTAAAAAGTTACAAATCTGGAAAAATACAACTAAGTATTGAAAAACATTTAAGACATGAATCCTTCGAACTTCTGGATGATCCTTCGTAGTTCATCAGGATCCGGTTCATGGGTGTTCTTGGCCACAATCATGGTTTTCACGACAACATTGCTGCAACGAAGGATTGTGGCATTATTTCTCTCAAAGGAAGACTGAATTTCCCGCAAGTAACCTTGATAAGTCACTAAGGCTTGAATGGATGATGCTGAAAATGGTTCACTTTTCCACTCTTGACGGATCTTCAATTGTAGATCAGAAAGAACCTTTTCTTCTATCAACAATTCTCCATCATGACCCATGATGGTGCAAGAAACTTTCTGACAATTTGAGACCATATCCTGAAAAACTTCCATTCGTAGCCTCATAGCATCATCAATGTCTTCAATAAGTGACTTAAGAACAAGGGCTTTGTTCTCCAAGAGCTCTTGATATTCCAAGTACACAACTCTTGAAGGAATTACCTGACGAATGCTTAACTTTTGCTGAGGGATTTTAAGCCAAATAGTCAAGTTGTCTTCTACCGTTTCCAAGTTTCGTTTGAAAGTATCAGAAACTTGGTTCAATTGTATTTCAATGGGTTTCAACTTGGCCATCATTTGAAAAACCTCCTTCAAGACTTGTGCAGATAGATTATGAAGCTGATCAACTCAAGATTCCAATGCTTGTACCTTTTGAGCAGCTCTCTCAACTCCTTGGATTGATTCTCGTGCCTCGGAAGAACTTGTAGGATTACTCACTTCATTAGTCCATTTTGTGATTTTACGAACAACTGCAACAAGTTGCCGGTTGTCGTCTTCTAGCTTATCTTTCTTAGCTAGAAGTTCATCATATCGTTGCACTAGTGAGGCTACAAAATATTGGGCATCATGTTTAACCACTTCATGCGTTTGCTTGCCCAATTCTACCCTTGTGACTTTGTAATCAGCAACTAACATCTCTTCAAGTGGCTTATCTGCTAGAGGTTCAACAATTTCAGCCAATTTCATCTTGTTGCTATCAACAGTTACTCTTGAGCTAGTCTTGGCTTTTTTAACAACCTTGAGTCTAGACTGTTTAAGTTGCTGATAATCAAAGGCATCAGGCGATATTTCTTGCTTCTTCCTCTTTGGGGTAAAAGAACTAAGCCATGGAGGTAAAGCCATCAACTCTCCTTCAGTAGCAGCTGCGAGTAAAGGAGAAGCAGTTTTTGTTTGAACAACTGTGGTCACCCTGGGAGGAATATCTGTTTGGATGGCAACCATGGTTTGCTCAGTAACCAATGGGCATGAAGATTACCTCATAAATTCTTCAAAACCAGAAGTGGAGGTATCAATCTTTGACAACTGGATACATGCAGGAGTATCCTCAGGAATTTCTAGCACACCCTCTTGTTGACGATCAGGAGGCAGCTCGTATGCTGAAATATGAACGACATTCTGAGGAGACTCATCCACCATTATGTCAGGAGGAGAAAGAGGCGTCTCAATGGAAATTGAGGAAGGAATCTCATGAGGTGAGTCCGAAGCTAGAGACTTAGGAGCATCATCAGATTGCTGTCCTTCTTTTGGATTATCAAGATTGATCACCTGAACATGAAACCGTGACTTTTCCTATCCACGAACTGTCGCCTCCTCAGGAGGAAACACTACTGCCCAACTAACTCGCAATTTGATCCTGGTGCCAGAAGATGATGCACCTTCCTTATTGTCAATCTTAATCTCAGACTTACGTCCAAGAGGCCCCATAGAGTCATCTTTTTTCCCGGCCTTGATCTTGATGAGTCTAACACCATTACCTTTGAGCCAAGTATTGGTGTTAGCCAACATAGGCTGAAATCTTTCAAGAATGGACATGCGACCATTGGATTAAAGGAAGTGGAGCTTCCTCAACCCTTCGTGAAATATATTCAGGATCAAGTACATGCCCACCATCAATCATCCCTTGTGGAATATCCACCAAGTTCAAATCAATAACCTACTCAATAGTAAGCCTGTAGTAATCCATCTTGAGAACCTCCACTTCTGTACGGAGATCTACCCAGATATCCTCAATACGATGCACATGCACGAAGGACTTTTTGATCTTTTTCTTCATACCCCGGTAATCAAAATCAGCTCTGGACTTAAACCTTTTGAGTTTAATTTCCTGCATCTCAGTCTCCATAGCTTTGACTTTGACGGAAGTGACAAGAGAATACCGACGAATTCTCAATGGGTTTGTTGTAGAAATCCCCATTTCGACCTTATGTCTGACAGACTGATGAGCTTGCACAACCATGATCTGTCTTCCCAACTCCATAAGTATGATCTTATCAGTCGTGTATCTAGGGAGCATGTATGGCTGCCCACTATAGCATCCGACCCTCATATAGGTAAAGGCCGGGGATTGAAGAAACAAGCACCCATACTCATTCACTCTTTCCCATGCCTCATTTGACACCCTTCTGTTCTTTAGAGTTCTGTCAAACTGGCACATGAAGTAACCAAAGAATGCATCTTGAACTCTTCTGAAATGCAGTCTGCTGGGTCTCAAATGCAATTGATCATAATATTCCCATACAGGTATAAGTGAGCGGTCACCCTTGGTAGAAAGACCAGGGAAATGTCTGAGGGACGCTGCCAAATACATTAAGTATGAATTCATGTAAAAAGTCATGGTGGTAGGGACTGCTGCAATTTGCTTGCACAAAGCATCGCTGATAATCTCTCCCCATGATATATGATGGGATTGCCTTATGAATATGGTAAACTGATACATCCAGGGCTCAAAAACACTAGAGTGTTCAAGACCCATCAACCTGTTGAGGAGAGTTATGATGTCTCCAATTTCCCACTTAAAGTCACAGTGGTACAACCTAGCCCACCTTGAAAAGGCGGCTCGTGGCTCATGAATCCACCTGTTAATATGACGTTCGCAATCCTTTTCCCTCTTGACATAGTACTCGGCTGCACTATCCTTTGAAATTTCCATATAAACAGGTGGTGGTAGTATTCTGAAGACTTTCTGAATTGCATCTGCATCAAGGCGGATTATTGCTTCACCATCATCATTTTTAATGGTTTTCGTCTGTTTGTCAAAGCGATGGGTGCAAGTGACAACAAAGTCAGGTTCTAGGGCAGCCACTGGAAGAGAGGATGCGTGATGGATGTGGCTATCCAACAACCGCTGCATATTACTATCCTGCAGATCCTCCACTCTCTTGATAAATTCTGACATGTCCACATGCCCTATCTCTGTGTCTTTTATGCAGTCCAAAGGAGAGGAAACTTGCGAAGGTGAAACTTCATTCTGCTACTTGTCATATTTATACTTCATCTTCTTTGGAATAGGAGAGGATGGTAAATTTGACATTGAAGGACAACTTGGTTTACTGCAAGGAAGACTTAAAAGTGTTAAGGCAACATCATAATCAGCTGCAACTAACATTTTTCCTTCTTCAAACGGGAAGAACTCCAACCCTTGCACTTCACAATTTTGTGAGAGATTGATGGGAAATAAATGGGAATGCTAGGAATCTTGACTTTGACCAATTTCAGATCTTGGAGAAAATTTTACCAAGTATACAAGTTTGGGAAGAATGCACATGCAATCGGATTTTTAAAACCCGAATGCAAGTATACTTGTAAAATAGAAAATGGATAAATGAGTGAAAAATGAGAATTAGACTTGCGGGAAATGATGTGAACGAAAAGTACAGATATAGGCGTTATGAATGAATAAAAATGGAAAGATTTTGGGAATGACATTTTCATGAAAATGGGAAGAACTTTGGACATGCAATCCGGTTCTAAAAACCCGATTTTGGAAGGATGGGTATTTTTCATCTTTGCAACTTGGAATTTTTTAACCATAAGGGAAGAACAATGATTTTCATCCAACTTGTAATCGGGATTTAAAATCCCGAATACAAGTAAAGAGGGAAAATGGGGAAGAACAATGCAATTCATAAATTGCTTTACAAAGGTCTCTCTTACAAAACCGATTTTTAGGGCAAAATAAATATGTACACAAATTTACAACTAGAAAGGAAAAACAAGAAAATAAGAAAACAAGAAAATGAAACATGAAAAAAAGAGAAATCATACCTTGCTTCAAACTGAAAATGTCTCTTCCAAAGATGATCAATCTTTGAAAGAAGGAAGAAGAACTCTTAAATAGAGAATAAATCGTATTCTAAACCCTTGCCACGTTTTACAAAAATGCCTTGGGCAGCAAAACCTGGCACCAAATGCAAATCAAATGGCACAAGAAGTGGTCAATCCTCCATCAAACCTCAACGCCTAGGTGAAGGAAGGCAAAATGACCTAGGAGATTTCCATTTTGTATAGTTTGAATCCCCCAAAACGTGGGTTTTAGGAATCACGTGGAAATGGTTTTTGCAGAAAACAAGGGTTGAATCATTCACCAAAACAAATGCAACGTGTTCTTCAACTCACATAAATCGCCTTGCAACAATATCGCCTCCTTGCTCCTTGAATTTCTCCACAAAAAATTGGGAAGAATTTGTGGCAAAATTGGCTTAGGAGAGGAAAATCGGGTTTTTGGAAGAGAAATGCAAGTTTTAATTTACATGCAATACAAAAAAATCGGGTTTTATTTCCCATATAGCAAGTTTTAAATGTCACTTTTCTCTCAACGAGGCAAAATCGGGTTTTGGAGAGAGATGTGCAAGTTACAAAGTTACTTGTAAAGGGAAAATAAAATCCCTACAAGAAGTTTTAATAAGTTGCACATATGTAATAGGGGTTTAAAATCCGTATTACAAGCAAAAGACATTAAAATAGGGGTTTTAGAAAAGAATTACAAGTTATTTATAAATATGCAATTTAAAATTAACTTGTAACTTATCCAAAAAATCCGTATCATAATTTAAAAAGCCAAAAGGCATCAACGGGGAAATAAAAGGTAAGTTACAAGTTCTTTTTTTTCAATAAAGTGCACCTGTAATTAGCCGAAAATTTCCCTACAAAGACCAAAACAAAAGAAATCATGAAAGCTTGCAATTTAAGGAAAATTACCCACCTGGGAGAAAAAATCCGAAATTGAAGGAAAGGCATAGCAAACAAACATAGAATGCGACAAAATTTGAAATGTGGTTCGAGGATAGATTGAGGATTAAGCCAGTCCAAGGACTAGGCGAAATAATGCATCGGGAAGCGTGCCATAGAGATTTTTAAAAAATAAAATTTCATGTAATGGTCCTTAAACAAAAATGAGGACAACAATCCTATTTTTCACAAAGTTCCCTCATTTATAAGTGTAAAAGTATTCAAATTTATGTTCAAAAGTGGAATATTAAGGATTTTGTCTTTCTTTTAATTCCTTAGACAATATTCAATGCTATTAATGTATGCTCTCTAGTTATCTCTGATTATGAACTGAAACTTCTTTGTTTGCAGGTGACTGTAGATAATATTTATTGATTTCTATATTTCTCCAGCATTCTTCACGGCACATATATATAGGCATTGCCTTGTAAGATTAAGGCATGGCTTGACCAGACATGTCTCGTGACATGTTCGATCAAGACATGTCTTGATCAAGGGTGGTGCCTCTTCATAATGCAAACCGATAACTATTGGTTAATATAAATGCCGATACATAACAAATGATAATCGATGCCAATCGGTTTGTGATTTAATGCGGTTTGATTATCATTGTAACCGATAATGAATCGGTTAGTTTCTAATGCTATTTTAGTTATCATTAACTGATCACTAATCGATTTATTCTTAATGCTATTTCATGGTAATCGATGGTAAATGCAACTCGATCATGGATCGATATAAGAGCAAAAATATGTTAATACGATAACTATTGTAGTTATCATATGACAACACTAATTAGTGTTGTCATATGACAACTAGAATAGATATGCAGAACCGATTACAATCACAACATATAAATGAAATCATTGCATAGCAAATACGATCATATCTCGATCGATGATAGAAATGCTTATAAAGATGATTATGATGTCTACCATTAGCATGTAGATTTATCGATAGGATAGATGATTGAATGAGAGACTTCATTTATCTCTCATTCAATCATTTATCTTACCAAAGCTACATTGTTTCAACTCCCTCTTAGGTAGGGAAGATAAGTGGAGATCTATGTAAACATTGAAATAATCATCTAATTATATAGCATCACATTTCTCATAATAGAGTGTATTACATGACCTCGTAATACAAAAGATCAGGTCACATATGCTCGTGACATGATGTACCACATAACACGTGATACAAAAATATATCACATCATCTCGTGATATAGAGATATCACATAGCATGTGATATCAGTATCGCATAACATGCGATACCTTGGATATAAAATAATTTGAGAATATTGAATTCTCTTATATCCAAGTTATGGTATGTGCACTGACATTATGTCACATAATGTCTACCATAACATATCATGGCACATCCATGAGTCAAGGTGATATCAAGTCAACATGATATCAACATTACAAGATCGTCACCTTGTAATGTTCGGTACAAGCGTTCATTATCTAAAAAATCGTCACCTCTTAGAAATGGACACAGGGGGAGGAGCCCATAAAGTCATAACACGACAAAAGAAGTTTACACATAAAACATCTTATATATTAGTACAAATTATAAAGCAAATTACAATTAAATCATACCAAGTCCTTTCTTGAAATGTTCAACTTTTACTTTGGATAGAGGCTTGGTCAGTATGTCTGTTGTTTGGTCTCCTGTACTGATATACTGCAACTGAATCACATTCCTATCCACCATATCTCTCACATAGTGGTAAGGAATCTCTATGTGTTTGGATTTATCATGAAATACAGGGTTCACAGAGAGTTTTATACAACTCTGGCTATCACAATGAATTATAGAAGGCTTCAGTGGCTCACCAAATAATCTCACAAGTAGTTTTCTAAGCCATCCAGCTTCTCGTGCAGCCATGGAAGCTGCGATATATTCAGCCTCTGTAGAACTTTGAGCTATGGAAAACTGTTTCCTGCTAATCCAAGATATCATGGCTGAACCCAAACTGAAGCAGCATCCTGAGGTGCTTTTTCTGTCAGTCACACTTCCAACGCAATTTGAATCAGTGAACCCATGAAGATCCAAATCACTTTTCTCATACTTGAATCCATAGTTAAGAGTACTTTGAAGGTATCTCATAATATGTTTCACAACCATAAGATGTATCTCCTTAGGTTCACACATGATCTGGCTCAAGACATTTATTGGATAACAAATATTAGGTCTAGTATTGATGTAATGTCCCCATTTTGCGAGCATCAAAGTTTGTAAGAATTAGCCTATCATTTGACCCTCGTAGGCTAACAATTATTGATAGAGGGCCTCGTGTGGCAGTTACTTGGTGATTAGAGACATTACTCTTCAGCTGGATTCAGGTTTTGGCCTTTGCGCAGGTTTTTTGACTCAGATTGGCACACTTACTATTTATAGTAAGTTACTATTTTGGGAGAGTCAGGGTTCCTATTAATAGAAAGACACTTGAGCAGAGCTTATTGGCAGTATCGACCTTGATTGGGCCTTTGCAGCTATTTCTAGACTCAGTTCCACATACTTACTATTTATAGTAAGTCACTATTCAAGGTTTCTATTTTTAGACAGGCATCCAATCACATGGAGAACAGGGAGAGTCGACTTTTGGCTCAGACGGTTTAGCAATCAGACAAGTACATCAAGAGATATTAAAGTTTAAGTGACTTAAGTGATTTATTTAATATTTTAATATTATTATAAAGTTCTAAAGTAACTTTATAATAATAAAGTCACTTTAATATAATAAAGTGCGTTAAGTGAATAATTTAATGTGGGAATAAATCTTTTATCCCACATTGGCCAGGAAGGTGTTTGAGCTCTCTTAAGGAAAGAATAAAAGGAAAGGCAGGAGTTCATTCTCAGCATCCAGTTGATGAATAGTATTTTGATTGATTTTTATTGTGGAGCCTAGGGCTTTCGCAATTTTCTTCTTTGATCATAGGAAACGGAAACTTCCTATTGATAGCAATTTTGAAGGTGTGAAATAACATCTGAATTATTGCAGTTGTGGGAAAGAATACTTCAGTTCTTTCATTTGTGTAAATTGGTGAAGTTTTCTACAAGGGTTTGAAGTTTATTGTTGAAGAACATTTATAATTGGTTGTGAATCATCCTTCTTTGGCACATGGAGTTATATCATTCTTGTTGGGAGAGATTATCAACAAATTATTCAAGGTTTTAAGAGCAGATTGCAAGTTTGTTCTGGGAGAGATTGTTGAAGAACCATGTGCACTGTAGCAGCAAGAACAAACTTGCAATCTGCTCTTAAAACCTTGAATAATTTGTTGATAATCTCTCCCAACAAGAATGATATAACTCCATGTGCCAAAGAAGGATGATTCACAACCAATTATAAATGTTCTTCAACAATAAACTTCAAACCCTTGTAGAAAACTTCACCAATTTACACAAATGAAAGAACTGAAGTATTCTTTCCCACAACTGCAATAATTCAGATGTTATTTCACACCTTCAAAATTGCTATCAATAGGAAGTTTCCGTTTCCTATGATCAAAGAAGAAAATTGCGAAAGCCCTAGGCTCCACAATAAAAATCAATCAAAATACTATTCATCAACTGGATGCTGAGAATGAACTCCTGCCTTTCCTTTTATTCTTTCCTTAAGAGAGCTCAAACACCTTCCTGGCCAATGTGGGATAAAAGATTTATTCCCACATTAAATTATTCACTTAACGCACTTTATTATATTAAAGTGACTTTATTATTATAAAGTTACTTTAGAACTTTATAATAATATTAAAATATTAAATAAATCACTTAAGTCACTTAAACTTTAATATCTCTTGATGTACTTGTCTGATTGCTAAACCGTCTGAGCCAGGAGTCGACTCTCCCTGTTCTCCATGTGATTGGATGCCTGTCTAAAAATAGAAACCTTGAATAGTGACTTACTATAAATAGTAAGTATGTGGAACTGAGTCTAGAAATAGCTGCAAAGGCCCAATCAAGGTCGATACTGCCAATAAGCTCTGCTCAAGTGTCTTTCTATTAATAGGAACCCTGACTCTCCCAAAATAGTAACTTACTATAAATAGTAAGTGTGCCAATCTGAGTCAAAAAACCTGCGCAAAGGCCAAAACCTGAATCCAGCTGAAGAGTAATGTCTCTAATCACCAAGTAACTGCCACACGAGGCCCTCTATCAATAATTGTTAGCCTACGAGGGTCAAATGATAGGCTAATTCTTACAAACTTTGATGCTCGCAAAATGGGGACATTACAATTGACCAAGTACATTAACGATCCAATCATTTGTCTATAGAGAGTGGGATCTACCAATGGGGAATCTACTGCTTCTTTCTTCAGTTTGTGAAGATTAGTTTCCATAGGAGAAGACATGGGTCTGCAGTTCATCATACCAAATCTCTTCAATATGTCTAAGGTGTATTTTCCTTGATTAAGTACAATCCTATCAGAGTTTTGCCAAACTTCCAATCCAAGAAAGTAATGTAGAAGGCCTAAATCCTTCATATCAAACTCCTTTTCAAGGTCTTTCTTACATTGTCCAATAAGGTGATCTTCTCCTGTAATTAGAAGATCATCAACATATAAGATCAATATCAGCATATCACCTTTGACTTTCTTGAAGTATAGATTCGGATCTGCATCATTCTTTGAGAATCCCAATCCCATAAGATAGTTGTCAATTCTTTCATAACAAGCCCTGGGAGCCTGTTTTAAACCATATAAGGGCTTTCTTTAATCTGCACACGTGTCTCTGCATTATGGATCTCAAACCCTTCTGGCTGTTCTAAGTAGACTTCCTCTTCAATTTTACCATTCAAGAAAGCAGTTTTCACATCCATCTGATGGACTTTCCAACCTTTGGCTGCTGCAATGGCCAATGCTGCTTTGACTGAGGTGTACCTAGCAACTGGAGCAAATGTCTCATCATAGTCTGTCCCTTCTTTCTGTGAGAATCTTCGGGCAACAAATCTGGCTTCGTGTTTGTCTATGCAACCATCGTGGCATGTTTGATTTTGAACAGCCACTTTGATGAAACAATGGATTTCCTTTTTGGCCTAGGAACAATTTCGCACACGTCATTTTTAAGTATGGATGTATATTCTTCAGACATTGCATCTTTCCAAACTTGATGTTTAAGAGCTTCTGGTACACTAGAGGGTTCTGATTTGGAGAGACTATTCATAAGGGCTACATAGCGAGAAAATCTTCGGGGCCTCTTACTTTCTCTAAAAGTCCCTGAAGGAGCTGCAAAGTCCCTTGCATCCTCCATTGTTTTGTGAACCCATAGAGGTTTTTTCTTAGGGATTTCTTGGGGAGGAATCTGTACTTCATTTTCTTCTAAACACTCCCTCTGAATCTCAGGAGTGGGATCCTCTTCTTGGTCTGAAGATGGAGCATAGATTTTAGACTCAATAAAGTTTTTAGCCCTTTTGAAGGCTATGTCTTCTTCAAATATAACATCTCTACTAAGTTCAATATTGCTATGTCTAGGTACAAAAATTCTGTAAGCTTTAGAGGTTTCACTATATCCAACAAAGATTCCTTTTCTTCTAGAGGGTTCTAGTTTTGTCCTTTTCTCTTTAGGTATGTGAAAGTAAACAAGGCAGCCAAATATTTTAAAGTGGGTGATATCTGGGTTTATCCTGGTGAAGACTTCTTCAGGGGTCTTGTCTTCAATGTGGGAATGAGGACGTCTATTTTGTATGTAAATATCAGTGTTGGAGGCTTGTGCCCAAAGGTGAATTTCTAAGTTCTGGTCAAGGAGCATGGCTTTGGCTGCTTCTACAATGGTTCTAATTTTCCTTTCAGCAACCCCATTTTGTTGGGGGTTGTAAGGAACAATGAACTCCCTCTTAATCCCAACTTCTTTACAAAATTCCCTAAAGATGTCTGAGGTATATTCCCTCCCATTATCAGTTTTTAGGACTTATTTTCTTTCCGGAAGAGTTTTCAGAGAGGGATTTGAATTCCTTAAATCTCTTGAGAATCTCTTCAGATTCTTTACGTTTAAGGAAGTAGATCCAGGTCTTCCTGGAGAAGTCATCAATGAATATTACATAATAAAGGAACCCTCCTAATGATGGTATAGACATTGGCCCACATATGTCAGAATGAACTAGTTCCAAAACATTGCTCGTTTTCCTAGAACTATTCTGAAAGGAACTCTTAGTATTTTTGTCTAGTGCACACCCCTTACATGTACTAGAATGGTATTGTTTTCACTTAGGCAAACCAATTACTATTTTTTCCATTGAACATAAAGCACGAAAGTTTAAATGACCTAATCTTCTATGCCAAATTTCATTAGAATCTGCAATCTCATGAAGTAGGGCTATGTTAGATTCAGTACATACCTCGTACAAATAGCCTTTTCTATGTCCTAGGGTTATAGCCTTCTTGATGGAAGAGTTTTGTGGCCATACTAGAACTTTACCATTCATGAAGGTTATTCTGTACCCGTCATCTTCAAGTGCAGATATGGAGATTAAGTTCCTCTTGATGCCAGGAATGAATAGGACTCCAGTGAGTTGGAGAGACATGCCTGTCTTTAGCTTAATGGTGTAGGTACCGACACCTTTCACTGGATGTACAGAGTCATCACCAATGGTTACTTCTTCATCAGTTTCTTCTAACATGGAATCCAATAATTCTCTATACCCAGTGATGTGTCTTGAAGACCCACTGTCAATAATCCAGGTGTTAGATTTATTGGATACTTGGCTAGAGAGGGCAGAGTAGAATACATGCTTCTCGGAGTCATATTCTTCCCTTTTCACTTTTGCAAATGTAGCTTCTTGTTTGATTCTATCCGGACATCTTGCTGCATAGTGTCCATATTGATCACACCTAAAGCACTGAATGTGAGAGTAGTCTTTTCTTAGATGACCTTTTCTCATGTCGGTTCTTTCTCTTCTTGAAATGTTTCTTCTTGCTTTTCTTGTTGGAGTTGGTATTTAGAACATGGAGATCTTCATCTATGTTCTTTTGCTTGATCCCCTTTTTATTTAACTTTGACTCCTCTTGAAGACAATCTGCTCTTAGCCTATCAAATTTCGGATATTTAGCCCTTGCACTAATGCCTCGGACGCATGTTTCCCATGTACTAGGCAACCCATCTAGAGCAATGAGCGTTAGCTCTTTGCTCTGGATCTCATATCCAAGCGTTGCCAGTTCATCCCTTAGGGCTGATATCCGCATAAAGTATGCATTGATTGACTCTCCTTTGTTCATACTTATATGATTTATTTCCCTTTTTAGAGCTAGGGTTCTACTTGCGTTGTTTATCTCGAATGCACTTTCGAGTGCTCTGAACATATGGTAGGCAATCTCAGGCTTTGCTATTATTGGCATAATGTGATTTCTCACTCCATCGACCATGATTTTCATGGCTTTTTGATTTCCCTTGATCCATGCCGATTTGTCAGGTTCATTCTTAGGTTCTTTAGATTCAACTCTTACAAATGATTCAACTTTATTCTCTTTTAGAATCATCTTAATTCTGAATTTCCATGTTGAGAAATTGTTGCCTCCTTCAAATCTATCCTCAAATCTGATAGCATTAGCCATGGAAATGTGATGTCTATATCCTCGATCTGAACTTCTCAAATTTGAATGCCTTAGGTTCGATCAACCTTGCTCTGATACCATGTGAAAGTATTCAAATTTATGTTCAAAAGTGGAATATTAAGGATTTTGTCTCTCTTTTAATTCCTTAGACAATATTCAATGCTATTAATGTATGCTCTCTAGTTATCTCTGATTATGAACTGAATCTTCTTTGTTTGCAGGTGGCTGTAGATAATATTTATTGATTTCTATATTTCTCCAGCATTCTTCACGGCACATATATATAGGCATTGCCTTGTAAGACCAAGGCATGCCTTGACCGGACATGTCTCATGACATGTCCGATCAAGACATGTCTTGATCAAGGGTGGTGCCTCTTCATAATGCAAACCGATAACTATCGGTTAATATAAATGCCGATACATAACAAATTATAATCGATGCCAATCGGTTTGTGATTTAATGCGGTTTGATTATCATTGTAACCGATAATGAATCGGTTAGTTTCTAATGCAATTTTAGTTATCATTAACCAATCACTAATCGGTTTATTCGTAATGCTATTTCATGGTAATCGATGGTAAATGCAACTCGATTATGGATCGGTATAAGAGCAAAAATATGTTAATACGGTAACTATTGTAGTTATGATATGACAACTAGAATAGATATGCAGAACCGATTACAATCACAGCATAGCAAATACGATCATATCTCGATCGATGATAGAAATGCTTATAAAGATGATTATGATGTCTACCATTAGCATGTAGATTTATCGATAGGATAGATGATTGAATGAGAGATTTCATTTATCTCTCATTCAATCATTTATCTTACCAAAGCTACATTGTTTCAACAATAAGTGTTGCTTCTGGGTTTGTATTTGGGCAGCAAATCAAATTCTAGGTCTTATCTTTTATCAACAGTGGTACATATCTCAAAAGTGCTTAAAAATATTTTTCTAAAGACACGGTAGTTTATTATTGTATCTTTAATATTTTCCTAAAGACACGGTAGTTTATTATTGTATGCTAAAAAAAGTATCAATCGATTTTTGGTACGGTACATAGACATTGGTACACATTATGCAGTATTTGGGAAAGATGTGGATTATGTCCGACGTGGAATTTGATATTTAAGATACTTTTTGGTAATGCTATTAGTCGTCTATACTGATTTTGACTGGAAACTATATCGAGCGTTCTAAATTAATTTGAATGTATGCAGGGTGCATCATTGTCATCCTCAATCACCTCAGACGACTTTACTAGAAGTTACAAGCAGATACTGTACGGGGGAATTTCCTTGGTGTTTCTTTCGTTTTGTTGGAGTTCAGGTTCAGGTAAAAATCCAAAATAAACTTTTTGAGAATCTGTTAAATTCTTTGGGAATCTGATTACGGATTTTTCTAATTGTCATTTTTCCCCTGTAGCTCTTTTGTCAGGATCATACGTGCGTGCTCCAAAACTCATTTCATATGGGGTCATCATGTCTCTCCTTTTTACACAACTAGCTTATGCGAAAGTCGTGACGGGAGAAGCTGATGCTCCTAAGGAGATTGAGGATAAATCAGAATAATTTTTAATCCTAATTCTTCCAGAAAGCTGGTAAATCCTATGGAAATATTCTTAAGCTGGTTTCAACGCCAAAACTGTATTATATGATGATGTCTTGTAAATAGTTTTATATCGCATTCTTTTAATAATTACAAATCTATATTTGAATGCCCCTTGTACATTTGATATCCAATGGGCTTTCCGTACTGTAAAAGTTAATGAATCAAATTTTTTTCTTTTTCAAAAATGTAAATAATGAATGCAATTCACTGCCACAAGGGGTTTGTCCACCAGAATCAATCGATTTACTTTTCACCCTATGGGTTTGTCCACCAGAATCAATCGATTTACTTTTCACCCTATGAGATCATTACTGAGTTTGTTAGCAAGAGGTTATTTTTGATGACTTATATCATGTCATCAAAATTTATAAACATTCAGAATTCCAAATAATTATTTTCTTAGCCAGGACTGGAAAGTTACATTTGTTACTGGCCGGTTCTTTCACTGACAGGCTGAAAGATTCATTTGAGCACCATGGGCTGCAGGATTTCAATGACAAGATATTGTACCCTATATTAGAAGAAGTGAAAATGAACTTCACCCATTATCATTTTCATCGAAGATAAATTATAGTGAAAATATTACTATGATCACAAGCGGCCAATGGCGACAAGCAGAACACAACTTAATAACAAAACAAAAACAATTTTAGTGTAAATGAGGGAATACGTATAAGACGTCCCGCTTTCAATTATCTGTTTACTTCTGTAAATGCCAATGCATTTTACAGCAGGCTCCCCTGCCACTGCTCAGCTAAATTTTTTTTTCCCCGATTTTTTAATAGTTTTATCTGGGTTTAGGGGCCTCATATTTTTATATTTTTTGCGTAGTTATAATTTTTTTAAAATGAAGACATGGTGAATATTTTTGTTCTCATATATGTGACATTTCAGAGGTGAAATTTGGAAGGAAATATGTTGAAAAATGAGGGAAAGAAAAATGTAGTCATGTGACGAATTTTTAGTCTCTTTTCCTCCACAATATTATCTTAATTCTTGAAGTGTTGCTATTCATAAATCATACATTGTGCATTATTTTTTTCAAAAGACCATTTGTTTCTCCAGATAATTAAGCAAACATAATTTAACCCTCCCTTTTCATTGACAAGTGAATATCTTAACCAAGGTCAATGAAAAAAAACATATAAACTTTGTATTTGGAGGAATTCTATGCCAGTACTAAATGAGATATCGTAACCTTGATTTTCACATCAAACATTGTTAAGAGACTCGCAAGACAAAAATGATAAAGGGGAATGGATTTTTTATACCTATTGCAAAACATATGAAAAAGGTTGAATTATGGGATTGGAAAGCTAAGAAGACTCTATTTGAGTTGGTTGTTATTCTGGTGTTATATGGGTGTGAAGTTCGGGGTAGCACCACATCAATATTGAAATGAAGACAAATAGAAATGGTACAAAATATTTAATCACAATCAATTTCAAAATGAAAACTTCAATTCCATACGAGGTTGTTTAGCTAAGGTTGGTACTTTTCCATTGGAGGTGTCAACTTTGATCTAGATGTTAAGTTATTGAAAGAGAATAAATAACATGGAGTTGCACTATTGGAGCATAATAGTAGGAGACAAAAAAAAAGAATGAAGAGCACATGGATGAAACAAAATGGCGAGCAAATGATAAATGGGGTGATAAATGGGGTGTTAGTATGTGTGCCCAAATATCAATGTGGACTATGATTCACAAGATAAATCAACGCAATCATGTGGACAAAGCAACTTAGATGAAAAATATAAAACTATGTTAGCCGATTGAATTCTACACACGACCATGAGCAAAACAAATATTTAGGAGTGAAAATAAAATGTAAATGAAAAAATATTGTAGCTCAACTGATTGGTGTGGAGGACTTATTCACACGTAGCTTGTTAAGTTTACTTAGGATACTTTTAGAGTACACTTAGGATACTTATCTCTTTGTGTCTCATGCCATATAATTATGACACTTGTCATAATCTTACATTGTCTTAGCTCTCATCGTGCCTTTATAAATAGGGCCTTTTTTGTACATCTTGTATCATTATTGGTACATAGAATTCTTTACTGCTTCTCTCTTGTGTGCGGAAGGTTATTTGTTGCAAAATATTGATACTCCTACAAGTCTTTGTGTTGATTTTAACATGGTATTAGACTTTTGATTCTTGCAAGACCTTTTTTGATTTTAGAGAATTTTTACCATCAATTTTTCAAGTGCATCTTAGTCCAAACCTAACCTCATTTTTGAGTTTAGAAGGAACACATTTATTAGGATTGACTATAAACATTATATACTTAGTTTGCAGTCAAATCTAGTCTCATTTGTCCCCTACTCGATTGTTCGACTTCTATACAATTTGTCCAAGGGTCCATACTATTCACACCATCAAAATATACTACATTTCTCCCTTTGATTAGTGTTGGTAAATTTATTTAAATATTATTAAAGTTTGTTTTTCAATGAAATTCCATTTTGTATGTCCAATGAGGTTTACAAACTCTCATTGCGATAAATATATGCAGAGTATGACTATTAGTCAGTGTGTGGATTTTTTCACACATCACTTATGCCTAGATGCTTAAGACAATGCTCTCAACCAATTTCAGGGGTTGTGCTACCCACTTAGGCCACCTCCACTTGTGGGCTCCTCCATAGAACCACCCACCTTCTTTTATAATTGCTTTGTCGATTGGTGCAAACAACCACCTAGCATAACAGTTGACACCATCATTGTGCTACCTTAATAATGACAATGTCCATTTATGATGCCTAAGGAGTTTTTTTTTACAGGGCATAACTTTTTGTCTAATGTTTTGTTGTTTCATATTTTGGATTGCATACCACCTAAGCAAGTTTGGGACAAACTTGATGAATCGTATGGCGCAATTAATGAATTTTTGAATTTTGTAACTTGAAGTAGATCTGACATCAGTCTCTTTAGATGATCTTCCTACCATTCAATATTTTCTTGCAAAGTTAAAATTGATTTTATCATAATTGAACAGAGGTTGGACCTCTTGTTAGTGATTATCAAGACTCCCTGACAAAATTAAACCTTACTCATTAAGCTAGGAAAATTAGTAATTTGGTGATAATAGTTAACTAAAGGAAAATGTATTAAATTGTATGATATTAATTTAATTGTTAAATAGTAATAGTAATAGCTGGTACTGGAGTAGTGTGATGGTTAATATGATATTTTGATGAGATGTCTAACTTGATGAATTCTTTACATAGATGGATATTCCACCCTCTGTGACTTCATCACTATTAAATCCATTTTTTTCATCACTTAAGGACGTTTTTCTTCTCGAGGGTGATTTAGATGATGCTCTCCATTGACCTCCTCTTACTACACAATCTTTACCTCATTGGGCCCACACCACTCTAGAGGAGGTTAGACCTCTTGTTAGTGGTAGTCATGACCCTCTTGACAAAATGAAACCTTGCTTAGTAAGCTAGAAAAAATGATTATTTGATAATACTAATAATTAACTAAGAGAAGTATTTATTAAATTAATATGATATCAATTTAATCGTTAAAGAGTAATAGTAATAGTCCATATTGACATAGTGTGATGGTTAAGTTTGTGGTGTTGTTCTTGCTATCAAGTTCAAACCCCACTAGGGTGTTGTTGTTGAATGTTTGTATTGGGGATGAGGTCCCTCATTTGTCATCTTCTTCATGTGACTCACTAACTTATTGAAAATAAATACATTTAAATAAAAGGAATTATTTTCACATGAAATCACCTGCATTGATTTCAATTAATAAGTAAATGAAAAAGAATAACTAATTTTAAGTATTATTTTTATGCTAAATTTCCATCTGAACTTAAGAATGATCTTAGTTTAACTATCATTTAACTATTAAAATATAGGAATATTTTAATTATATTTTATATAATTGAAGATTGTGTAGTAAGAGGATGTGGCATAATCTAAATCATCCTCAAGAAGCAAAACATCCTAATTGACAAAGAAAGTAGATTTGATAGTGATGAAGACACAGGGTGGAATGCCCATCTATGTAAAGAATCCATCAAATTAGACATCTCATCAAAATATAATATTAAACACCACAATTTAACTATCACACTGTATATATCGACCACTACTATTATAATTTAACAATAAATTTTACTACTAAAAGGGGGGTAAATTTTTTATTCAAACTAGAAGAATTACAAAGCAAGGGCTTTACAAAACCCTGTTAAGCTCCACTAAGTGGTCCAACTTTTGAGACAAATTCAGAGGTAATTGACCCCTATCCACAATGTTCCAATTTTGCATATGATTAGAGGCCCATTTGGCGAAACAATCTGCTACTACGTTTCATTCTCTAGGAATATGATTAAAAGTAGTAGAATCCAAAGAAGCACACAAATTAAGAATCTGTTTAACAACCAAAGCTAAATGCCAACTAACATCTTCTAAAGTCCGCCTATTTAGCAAATTCACCACCACTTGGGAGTCAGAGTCACAAATGATCCTTCTCCACCTAAGCTGACAGTCGCTTTTCATAACATATAAAATGGCAAGAGCTTCCACCAAATTGTTAGTATGAAGACCCTTATAAACAAAAAAGATAAACTGAACAGTCCCAGAACTATCCCAACCAACTCCACCAATACCAGCATGACCAAGATTTCCTCGAGAAGAACCATTCGTGTTGAGTTTCAAAATTCTCTGGGGAGGAGACCAATGCCCCTCCCTATTTATCTTTTGAAGAGGATGTCGATAACTATTTCTCATGATCCATCCTCACTGAGGAGGAAGATGAAGACGATTGCAACAACCAACATCACGAGGGTTCACAGTTTCCATCGAATCACATTTTGTTGGAATAGTTTCACCCAAAGAATGAAGAATTTTCTGTTACAAGTGAGGAGCCACCAACATCACATCTTGAAAAATCCTACGATTCCTCTCCAACCCATATATTTCAAATAATAAAGGAGGGGTCAAGAGCCCAAGCAACTTGAAGAAATGAAGTCGTAACAAGGGCCTTGCCCCAACAATAAAAAAACTTAGCCAAAGAAGAGATATGGCAACAGGCCTTGTTCCACACACCCCACCAAAAGTGCCAAATATCCCTAGAGAAAGAACATTGGAAAAAGAGATGAGAAACATTCACCTCACTATTACGACACAAAATAGACATCGAGGGGCCCTGAAACCCACGCTTGCACAAATTGTCCTAAGTAAGACACCAATTTTGAACCACCAACCACATGAAGAAATTGCACTTGGGCCACGAAAAATTGTGCCAAATATGTTTCCACCAAGAGACCTCGGTGTCGCCAAATATTTGCCTACCAAGTTGCCCATATCTTGGAGAAACATAGTACTTTCTAAACAAATCACTATCAGCCCAAGTCAAAACATCATGTCCCACCAAGGCATTGCAATTAGAAGAAGCAAGAATCCGAGCCAGCTCACACCTATCCACCTTTGACCCTCCTGGTGGCTATTCAGAAGAGTGCTTCCATCTAAAACTAACAATCGGCCCACAATTCTGAGCAACCTCATAATGCTCATCTGTATCCCAACCTACAACAATAAAAATATCACAAAGGGACTAGAGGTGAGGATATGAAGAAAGAATAAAAGGGTGTCCGTCCCAAGAATCAAACCAAAAAAGAGCTAGTGACCTGGAATGACATATCCAAAAAAGTCCATGTTGGAGTTTGTTGGACATTGTTGCTGCTAGGATATGTTGTTGTCATTGATGTCAACATATTCTTGTGATTTGCTCCGATGTTTGCAGATTGAGAAGATCTTATGATCCGGTTTTGCAGTTTTGTATTGCTAATCAGTGCTTTGAAGAGTTCAATATTTCCTTCAGTATATTCCAGTGTGATCTGATAATGAGCTGAGATTTTGAGATATTGCTTGGGATGGTCTTGTGTATCTTCATTTCAGATGGATCGTGTTTTGGTGCTCCGCAAGTTATCTTTCTTTGTGACAGTTGCTGATTGGTTGTGTTCTTGAGTTTCAAATGTTGATCGATAAAGATTTGATAAGTGATGTTGGTGCACCTGTTTCTAATGTTCTAGCATGCTAACTGGTGTTTCCTAATCATGTCCTATTTTTTTTGATGATCCGCATTGATCGTTGTGCGAGTTATTGGTGGTTTTCATGAAGGTTGATGAATTGTATATATAGGTGATATATTCATGTAATTTAGTGATAGAGGTTGTGTCTGCATTATCAAAGAGAGCGGTGTATGTGCAATCAATGATTCATCCTTTGGTATTATGATTGAGCAGAGATTGGTGTGGCAGAGCAAACATATGTGCTTAACCAGAACTGTAATCTGGCATTTGGAGATGCTATTCTTTCAATTCATTCCTTCCAAATTGTAGTCCGACTCTTGTTGTTAGTCAGTGAGACTTCCCTGAGGGTTGTAGCCTTCCGGGTCATTGTATTTGAGTAGTGAGCTCTAGGCAGTGTGCCTGAATGCATGTGCATTTCCCATTGTAATATTTTCACATACAACTGCAAAGTATCATCTTATTATGGTCTTCCTTCATTTTTATTGCCAATTGTCTACTCTTAACCAACCAAGCCCCCACTTTCAGAGTATGCCAGATAATAGAACCCCTCCCCTCCAAAGGAAAGCGAGGAACATCAAAAGAAATAACACTTGGAAGTTACTTATGGGTGAGACTACGGGCCCAAAGTTGACATTGACTGGTACACCAACACCATTATAGATTAGCTGCAAGAACTTGCCCATTAAAAATAGCAAAACGTAATCCAAGATCGCCCTCTCTCTTTGGTTTGCACATTGTTTCCCACTTAACAAGGCTCCACTTAGCAGACGACAAGTTACCACTCCAAAAAAATTGTCGTGAGAGAGCATCAAATTCCTTAAGGAAATACATAGGGGCTACTTGAACAAAACATCTGTAAGTAGGAAGAGCTTGGATAATAGACTTAAGAAGAGTCACTCTAGCACCAGTAGATAACCAATGATGAGTCCAATGAGTGGCCTTCTTACGCAACTTATCAAGTAAAATCTTCTAGGAAGACCTAGGTTGTCTATCAACAACAAGAGGAATACCCAGGTAGACAGAGGGAAGAGACCCAATCCGAAACCTCAAAATAGTCACAATATGCCTTTCAATAGTTGGAGGAGTATTAAAAAAGAAAATAGAAGACTTTTGCTCATTGACTTTCTGATTCAAAGCAACAAGGTAAGTATCCAAAGCTTGCAACATTTAGACAACAAACAAGGATCGCAACATACTAGGGAAACCATTGTCAAAGTTGCTTATCAGACTAGAAAACAAGATCATTATCCAACTACAACTTCAACACACACACGATGGATGATATATTCTGAATTATGATTTATTTACAATTGGCATGAGTTTTTGACTATTTGTACCTTGATTTCTAAATCATTAGATCTCTCGAGCTACTCAAGGATGCACTGAGTTAGAGAAGCAACGAAGGAATCTAATTTTTTTCTTTGGTTTTTTCTCTGTGAGGCAATCATTCATATGGTGCAAATTTGTCTCGAGACATGATTGCAAACATATGATTGAAGACATTTTCCATTTTGCACATACAAATGGTTAACTCTTGTCTGTTTTACGCACTCAGGCCGTCTTGGTTCAATTATGCCTCGACGCTTGTGTCATCTTGCAATATCAAAAATCATGTAAGTTATACTCAAGTCATCATGGTTTAATTATACCCTGATGCTTGTATTAACTTTCAACATATCAAAAGCTCAATGGTGACTAAAGGAGCACAAACAAGTGACTAACAGGAATGACAATGACAGAATTAAAATGATCATTTTATTGCATTTATATCAAATTAGTTGCATACAATTGCAGTAGGTTGCATATCATCTTAATCTTGCATTAGGTTGCATATCATTTTAATCTTGCATTAGTATCATTTCATTATCATTATCATCATCATGCCATTCTTACATCTCATATCATACATCTCATTTTCAAGATACATCTCATTTTCAAAATATATCTCATCATCATCATCTAGTCACATTCATCATTGTGTCCCTCGCATGCATATCTATCGCATCATCATGGACTCTTTCTTCACTTTCATATCTTCATCATTCATCCAACTCTCATCTATCAAGTCTTATACAGGATGTATATTTCCTAAAACTAGACGTTATCTCATCTATATTGTCTTATACAGGATATATCGTTCTTGAAACCAGACGTTTTGATCAGGTCTTATACAGGATATATCGTTCCTAAAACCAGACATTTTGATCATCTTCGTCTTATACAGGAGGTGTCATTCCTGAAACCAGACTGGATCCCAATCTTATCAATTCTATCAATCCATTTCATTTGATCCATTCAATAATGTCTTATACAGGATGTATCTTTCCTGAAACTAGACGTTTTGATCAAGTCTTATATAGGATATATCATTCCTGAAAATAGATGTTTTGATCATCTTCATCTTATACAAGTGTCATTCTTGAAACTAGACTTAATCTCAATCCAATCAATCTTATCAATAAAATCAATCTAATCAATCTTATCAAACCCATGCATGTCATCAACTATCCACTCTTCTATCTTTCAAATAGCTTTCTTCTTCTTTCGAGAGATCATTCATGCCTTTAGTGCACACACGATCTCTCGAGGAGGCATTATCATATCAAATCTTGACATCAATTTCATATCAGTTTCATATCGACACCAATTTCATATCAAATCAATTCTTCATTTATGGGCCATCATATTGAATCTCCATATCAATTTCATATCAGTTTCATATCGACACCAGCTTCATATCGACTTTAAATATCAAATCAATTCTACATCTGAGGCATCATATCGACAACTTTGGCAACAACATATTGAAAAATTTTGGTAGCATATCCAGCGATTTTCTTTGAATCAGCATGTGCGCACACGTCACTTCAAAGAGGGGCAAAATGTAGACGTATAAATCTGACCACCTTCCTAAATAAATATTTAATATTTATTTAAACCATATCCCCTTATTAATTAAATTTTATTTAATGAATTTATTTGCATTCATCTGTTTGATTAAATAAATTACTCAATTTATTTAATTAAATTCACATAAACCTTTTCTAGCCTTTAATTAAATAAATCACTTTATTTAATTAAATCCTCATTCTCCCTTTTTAATTAAATTTACATTTAATTAAATTGATCCTTGCAAATAAATAAATCTAATTTATTTATAAAATCCTCCCACTTGTATTTATACAAGTTGCATCTATTTTGCATGAAATAAAGTAATTTTATTTTAATTAAAATACTTTTCCCTCACCCACTTGCATTTTCCTACATCTCCCACTTGCCTTCTTAACCTCTTCTAGAGCCTTCTAGATTCTTCTAAACCATCTTAATTAGCCTTAATTAACCTTAATCATATCATTTCCCTAAGTTTGAGGAGGTCACTTCTCAAAATTGGAGGAAAGTCTTCTAAAAGCAATAAAGCTAACTTGTTGAGTTCCCCCAAATTTGGAAGGACTCTTACAAATTTCTCTCCAATGTCTTCCTAACCATTAATAGTTAACTCAACCTTCCCACATGGTTAGAGACTTTCTCTGTAACTTAACCTTCATCTAACTCAAGAGTCTCATCAAGTACTCATGGTTTTGACCCTAGTTATCCTATTAACCCTTGAACAAGACTTTACCCCTTGGGTAAAAGCTTTATCCAATGGATAACCCTAACCTAACCTTAACCCTTACCTCCTAAGGTAACCTTCATGTATTCTCAGGCATTTAATAACTCTTACATCTCCTCTCAAGCAACCTCTTGTTGACAATTGTTACCATTTCATTGGTGAAAATTGTAAACATGGAAATTAACTTTCAATACTAGCCCTTATTAAAATTATTCAATCTTAACCATCCATTGCCCTATTTTCCCTATAAATAGAGCTCTCATTCTTCATTTTTGAGGGATCCAAGTTTCATGCATCTACATTATAGCCTAATTTACTAAGCATTTTAGCCTCTCTTTGTTAAAACATCATCATAGCATTTAGAAGCATTTTTCATATCATCGAATATTCATGCTAGGATAGTATATCATGTTAGGATAATTTGTTAATAGTATATCATGTTAGGATAATTTGTTAATCTTTTATCATATCACTATCTGCATCTTAACTTAATCCTAATAGTTGTAACACATCATATAGATCTTAGAGTGCATTTATGCATATAGATCACAATATCACTCGTTCTTGGAGTTGTCATTCTTAAGTCATTTGCTCAATGATCTAAGGGCAAAAACATTGGCTTTAGGGATCCTGTGAGATAGAAAACAATGGGACACCCCTTGGGAAGTTAAACTAGTTCAATTAGTTTATATACTTGCACCAAGAGTCTCATTGGTATGTAGGTCATTTGATCTTGATTTATTCGTTTTGATCACCATATTTTCGAGCATACACAAACAGGCCATTAACAGTAGGTTAGAAGACCACTGTTAAAAAGCCTACCAAACTAACAACATAATAGAAGAAAGATATGAATCCACTTCAAGAGTGGGGAGAATCACCAACAACTTGACACAAAAGATCCCCTAAGAGTGTCTGTCAGCACCTGGAGCAAACTATTGTTGCATAATAGCACCTAGAGAAAACTCGCCAAGAGCAAATTGTTGTTGCAGAACAAGAGAAACGAGAGTAAAAACCTCAAGGCCTAAGGAGGCCACACCAATAGGATCCAAGGGGGCAACGAAGGCCACAACAATAGTAAGAGGCCAAATGTTACTGATATAATAGCATGTATATCATGATAACATTTTAAATTATACAACACATATGACCAAATGTTACAGATATAATAGAATGTATATTATCATAACATTTTAAAATTATACAACACATAAACCATTATCTAAATATGGCCAAAGATAAGGATTTATTATAATCCAAGAAACCAGCATCAAGAGTTCCATCATAATATTTTTAATTAGTTAGTAAGACTCTATCAAGAAAAAAATAGTGTTCATCTATAAGTGATAAATTCTTGCCACCAAAAGGTTCAAATGGATTCAAGAATGAAATTGGGTTCATCAATAGCTTAGATACTCTTGACTATTGCAAAATTGAAGTAGGTATTTAAGCATGATATTGAGTTCTCATTTATAAACAAGAATCTTTTGTACTTTACAAGACCGAAGTGTTTATTCAATAAATTGGTTCTTCTATAGCCAAGAAGGAAATGTCATTTTGATGTGATGTTTTATTTTAGTTAGTCGATAGATTTCTCTAAGTAAACTTGTAAGTCTACAAATGATCAATAAAAATGTCTTGTGTCTGAAAATAATTTATTCAACTACATTTTGTAGGATCTTTCACCTAGAAAATTGTCTCACTTGATGAATTCTTCACATACATGGATATTCCATCATGTGTCTCTTTGTCACTATCAAATCCACTTTCTTCATCATTTAAGGATGTTATTCTTCTTGAGGGTGATTTAGATGATGGTCTCCATCCACCTCCTCCTGCAACACAATCTTTGCCTCATTGGGTCCATATCACTTGAGGAGATTGAACATCTTGTAAGTGATTGTCACGACCCTCTCTTTGACAAAATTAAATTGTATTCATTAAGTTACAAAAATTAATTATTTGATGATCACAATTAAGGGAAAGTATTTATTAAATTAATATGATATTAAATTATGGGGATGGCTCGTATTCGAGAAGATGAATCATTTAGGCAAGCTTTGGATACTTACCTTGTTGCTTTGAATCAGAAAGTCAATGAGCAAAAGTCTTCTATTTTCTTTTTTAATACTCCTCCAACTATTGAAAGGCATATTGTGACTATTTTGAGGTTTCGGATTGGGTCTCTTCCCTCTGTCTACCTGGGTATTCCTCTTGTTGTTGATAGACAACCTAGGTCTTCCTAGAAGATTTTACTTGATAAGTTGCGTAAGAAGGCCACTCATTGGACTCATCATTGGTTATCTACTGGTGCTAGAGTGACTCTTCTTAAGTCTATTATCCAAGCTCTTCCTACTTACAGATGTTTTGTTCAAGTAGCCCCTATGTATTTCCTTAAGGAATTTGATGCTCTCTCACGACAATTTTTTTGGAGTGGTAACTTGTCGTCTGCTAAGTGGAGCCTTGTTAAGTGGGAAACAATGTGCAAACCAAAGAGAGAGGGCGATCTTGGATTAAATTGTACACCCTTGCTATGGTGGTACAATTTCACACTTAGGTTAGCAACCGCCTCAGTGTGTCTTGCATCTTGCATTTCTAATTCCCCTTTAAGCATTTAATTAATTAATTTGATTAAATCTAAGGTCATGTCTCGTCACTTTACATATTATAAAGTTGGGCCCTTTACCCTAAGCGTGCCTCTTTTCATTTTATTCCTTCAATTAATCATTTAATCATAAACTCGAATTATGTCTTATTTTGACCGTTTAGGCCTGATTTCGTATATCAAAACATCTTGAAATCAGCTGTAACTTTGGGATGCGCTTTAATATCATCATATCTAACGGTCCCAAAAAAATGGTGAAAAGTTGGTCGGACCGTGGCGGGAATGCACATGGTCTGTGACTTTTTCCTTGAAATTTCGAGAGCACAATCCTATGATATAATAATGCTTAAACCCAAAATATCAGTGGGAAATTCAAATCTTAGGTCGGCCTAAACATAAAATTAAGATCTAGGGTTGCGTACTTAAGAGCTCTCTTTCTTCATTTGAAGGGGTCTTCTGGTAAGATTGTAAGAGCAGGTTTCTGGAGTATTAAAGCCTTCATTGCAGTGAAAGAGTAGACCTTTGAAGTCTTCAACAAAATTCAAAATTCGTCCATCAAACATTCATAAGGCATCATTTTATCAGTTGGGGGCTTTTGAAGATGTAGAAGAACAATAGGAGATCACCGACTGACGATTGGCTTGTACATCTCCCTTGGGGTTGGGTATGGTTTTATGTTGTTTTCATGTCTTTGCATAAGCTTCATTTTGATTCACATTCATGCTTTAGATCACTTTGCATTGTGGATTTAGAGCCTTTACTTTGTCAATTATAAGCAATTAGGGTTTACTCTTTAGGGTTGCTCTAGGTTGTTTACTTTCATTCTTAGGATCTTGCACATACACAAGGTTCTTGCACACACATTTTCAGTATATTATCGACAATTTGTGGAGGAAAAAATCACCAACATAGGGGTTTGACTAAGGCAAAACCCTATATAGCCACCCCAAACCCTCTTTTTCAGCTTCAGGTATAGGTTCAGATCCGAGCGTCACTAGAAGTTTCGGGACCAGAAGAGCACACAGGGACAATTATGGGTTGCAGATCTTGGTAGAAACCCCAGGGATAGGGGCGTGGTGCCCTGGTCCTACCCAGGACAGTGGCGTGGCACCATGGTCTTGCCCTCTATCAGCAGGATTTGGCAAAACAACACTTTGCAGGCTCTAGAATCCCTCCTATAAGTTGCAGCTCCAGAATTGCAGAATCAAGACAATGGTGTGGCACCCTGGTCGGAGACATTCTGCTCAGATTTCAAACATAGGTGCACCTCTTATTTTTCCTTCTGATATGTACTTTGCAGCTGTGTATTAGTTGTTCTTTGATCTGCATTCTTAGATTAGGGTTTGTTTGCTTACCTGCTTTCTAGGTTAGAATGCATTTTGAATCATTCCTCTCTCTCATTTATAGGAAAGGAATAGAAAACCAAAGAGCTAATCCACGACTCTCTCTTTCTCATAAGGAGTAGCTGACGTGCGTTACCTCCCTAGGCTCTTTCGTATTCCATGAGTGTGTATGGGAGTGAGATTAGGGTTTCCATACTTAGTCTCACTTTTTCCCCTACACATCTTTGGTGAACCCGACGTGAACCCAATTTCATTTGCATTGCATTGTTAGATCTAGATCTAGTTTATTTCATTTGCTTTCAAAAAAAAGAAAAAAGAGATAGGTTTCTTTCATTTTCCTTACATTGTATGTTTAAGTTTCATGCAATTTTCATTCCAAAATGTATATTTCTATTTGCAAGATGTTCTTGCTTTTGATGAAGTATGCAATTTTGTTGATTATGAGTTTAGTAAGGATGAATTAGATGAAGCTCTAGATGAGTTTTTGAACCCTAAGCCTTCTAAACCCTCATTTTGCCAAAAATTCATCAACCTTGTTACTATGCCATTTCATGGTGATGAGAAAGATAAGTTGAATGATTCCTCTCATGGGTACATTCCTATGAACTCCTCCACTAGATCTAGCAACATGGTTGACTCTCATGATTCCCTCTATGATGGTATGTCTCCTTTTGAGTCCAAAGATAAGCCTTTCAATCACTATGATCATGCATTATTGGATGATGCCCTTGATGACTTCATGTCTTTGCCTAAACTTTCAAACAAGAATAATGCATCGAAAAGGTTAATTAATATGATCAATGTGAATGAACATATCAAACCACTTTTTGTTGTCCAAGGTGCATGTCCTTCTCCAACTTCATCTCTTTCTAATCAACCTATTTTCACAGTCCAAGGTGGATATAGTTATGATTCCTTTAGCACTCCAAACAAACCTATCATTATGGTTCAAGGAAGGAATCCCACTAAGAGTCCTTATAAGCTATGCTAGACAACTAACTAAGGAGAGTTATAATTCTATTGCCCATACCTATAACATGAGAAACAATAGGCAACCTAACGCTCCTTCGATTGTTCCGACTCCTCTACCTGATCCTCAACTCATTCTTCCTCAAGCACCTTGTATTTCACAAACCCTTGGTAAGGAATATGATCTTGTCGAACAACTTAAAGCTACTCCTACCAAGATATACCTTTGGGATTTGCTTCAGACTTCCTCGACTCATCATGGAATGCTACAAGATGCCTTGAAAATATTGAATGTACCACTCGCAGTGACATCCAATAATATGGCTTCCTTGATTCACTCTATTACAACACCGAAGGCTCAGATTGTGTTTACACAAGATGAGGTGCCCTCTAGTAAAGTTCAACAACAATATGATCCCTTAATGATTGTGGTTATCATAAATGATAGTGCGATAAGACGAACACTAGTGGACAATGGTTCTGGCCTTAAGGTTTGTAACATTAACTTGTTGCATACGATCAATGTTGATACATCTCTTATTAACCCTGATTCTCTCACTATCCGTGGCTTCGATAATGTTGCTAAATCTTCACTAGATATCATCACCTTGCCTGTTAAGGTACGTCCTGTTACTTTACCTACTCCTATCCATGTTATGTCTAGAGAGTTGACATACAACTTGTTGCTAGGAGACCTTGGATTCATAGCATGCAAGTTGTTCCCTTTACATTGCATAGGCAAATCAAGTTCATTTTCAACAATACAACATACACCTTGTTAGTGATGAATACTAAGAGGGGGGTGGGGTGGGAGGTGAATTAGTATACCAAAAAATATTGAAGTCAAACACTTTATTAGTCTAGCAGTAAACCGATATAACAGTTTAACTGACAAATTGGTTAACACAAATGCAAACCAAACAACAAGTAAGACATTCACCCACAGAAGCACAATCACCATAACACAAGAGATTTTGACGTGGAAACCCAAATGGGAATAACCACGGTGAGATGAAACTCACAAATAACTATCTACAGAATAGTAACCAGATCGGTTAAGGTCAGACCGGTTAAGGTCATACAATGTTCTTTACCAGAACAGACCCTGTTAGGAATCTCAATCTCTGTTAGGAGATAAGTCCGATTAAAGACTACCTTGTGAGAGGATTTCAGATCCATAGATGCGAATCATCTTGTTAGAGGATTTACAAAGGCTTTTATGGGCCTACCGGTTAAGGGTTTCTGACTTGTCAAAGATGTGAGTAATCAACAAGTGAGTGATCTAGCAAATGGCACAGTCTTCTTGATTAGATCCACGGTAGCTCATTGCTAATGCATTTCAGCATTACTTCAGTCTTTAGTAAAATCCACACTGTTACAACACACAAAATTTTTCTTCTCTCTTAAGATCGCACATACAAGAACTCATCAACCACCAAAAACCCTAACAACTACACACATACTAAAACTCTAGACATGATATCCTTAAAAGGAATCTGATTTCATGTCGGTCCAATAGGATTACATTGCAAGTTCCTAGGTTCATTGTATCTAGACACATTTGGTAACATGACACAAACTCACCGTCAAAGTGTCAGTGGATGGTAACTCATCACAAAAGTATACTGGTTGGTAACTTATCACAGAGTATTACTGGTTTATACAACTTTACCGATTACCGGTTGGTAACTCAGAGTAATACCAGTTTAACTATTAAATAGATTACCGGTTGACAAAAATGAAGACTGGGAAAATGATAACTGCCGCTTTTAGTTCCTTTGCTCCATTCCACTTGAGATCCTCGAACTGCTTGAGGTCTTCATGCCTCTTGAGATCGGTAAACACTTTTTGCAAAACACCGATAGTTTAAAGACTATAACATACTACCGGTTTGAAACAAATACCGGTTGAGCATAACTCATACATACAAACAGTGATCTCTTAGCAAGTGTGTGTCCATCAATGACAATCACAACATAATCATAAAAAATGCGAACAATCTCCCCCTTTGGCATTGATGACAACACTTAGGAAAATTTTGACATCTAAGTGTTTTACAAAAAAATATACCATAATAAAAAATACTCCCCCTAAGCATATACTCTATCCCTTTGCAGAAAATACAATGTATACTACTTTCTTACAGAGATAAACATGAGAGTATACATAACATGCATCAAAATTTTAAATACCATAATACTTCTCCCCCTTTGCCAACAATGACAAAATACAGCTAAATAATCCACTGTTTCTATTAGCTGAATAGATGTTTATGAGAACAAAGAGTGAAACTTGTCAAAAACAGATTTAAAGTCCTACATAAATTGCTTCATGGATAAGGACCATGACTCAAGTAATGAGGTAGCAACCTCACTCTCCATTTGCATCTGGGATACCTGTTCTTCCATGGCGTCCAAGGTACTCATCTCTTGAGTAACCATCAAGGCATCCAGATTGAGATAGCACTTCTGAAGTATTTGCAGTCTTGGTAGTAGAACTAGTTGTAGTTCCTGCAAATCCCTAGTCTGGTTGCTGATCTCCAAATCAATTCTTGCAACCTGAAGTTGAAACCGGTGAACGGTTTTCCCATAAGCGATAAAGGAATCATATGGGGTCTTGAATGTTCTTATGAATGTTTGCAAATCAGTTTGCAGTTTGTCTTTCTGGGCAAGCACATCATCACAGAATAGATGGGGTTTACATATCTTACTGAGCAGTAATTTCCCCTCATCTATTGCATCTCTGATGTCCTTCTATGCCTTTTGCAGATCGGACTGGAGTTCATGTAACTTTTTCACCAAGGCAATGTTTTAAGCCTTTTGATGCTCCTTCTTGGCATGCACTTCAACAACCTCTTCCAGGCTTTGTACCTGGTCCTCCACAACTGTGCATAAGAGTTTCAGTTGGGCCAGAGAGGAATTGGTACTAGGGAGGTTGGTACTGGGTATCAAACTGGTAAGAGTGTCCACCGCAACTTGGATGACGTCTTGCTCCTTCCTCCTTATCACCTCTAGGTGTTCTTGAGCAAGCTTAATGCTTTGTAGCAATTCCGATTCGTTTGCAGATTGGAGGTCAATGGGATTGGTAATGTCAGCCGGTTTGGCTTGACTACCGGTTGCCTTTGGGGTCTCCACTTGAGTGCTCTATGTCGCTTCCTCCTTCTCTTTCGCTCTTAGCTTGTCTTCTTCTGCCTTCTTTTTCTCCTCTTCCTCTGTTTTTCTTTTCTCTTCTTCTTCTTTCCGCTTCTCTTCATCCTCATCCTTCTTCTTCTTCTCCTCTTTTCTTCTCTTCTCCTCTTCCTACTTCCTCTTCTCCTCTTCCTTTCTCTTCTCCTCTACCTGTTTCTTTTCTTCTTCCTTCTCCGCTTCCTTCTTCTTCTTCTCTTCCTCTTGTCTCTTTTCTTTTTTTCTTCATCTGCCTGTTTCTTCTTTTCTTCTTCTTGTTGCTTCTTCTCTTCCTCTACCTGTTTTTCCTGTCCTACCACTTTAGTTGGTGTACCTGGAGTAACATCTTCACCATTCAAGGCATCAACATCAATGGGTTCCATTTGATCAGTGACTGGTACTCCTTCACTGTCATACGCCTCATTCGATTGTTTGATTTCTGGTTCTTTCTCAGCTTTCCTGTTGGCTTCTGCCACTTGGTGCAACTTTAGAGCAGATTGAGCAAGGGAGTGGGTATCTTTTACCACTTTCAGGACTTTTCCTTCTAGCAACATGAGTCTCCTTCTTCTCATGAAGAAGAGGCCCTTATATCTTTCCACCACTTCATAAAGTTCTGATTTAGGTACATCAGGAAAGTATTGTGCAAATACTTCCTCTCTTATTTCCTGTTCCTTGTCTATGGCAATGCACCACTTGTTGTCTAAAGAATTATATAAAGAATCAGGTATTTCAGATTTAATTTCTGATGGCCACCAATCATTAATACATAAATAATTAATGACTTCCTGTTCAACTTCTTCCTTTTCATCATCATTAAAATCATCAAAGTATTCTTTCAAATCACCAAGCACTTTTCGTCTAATATTCTTAATAGTTATTTGACAATGTGTCAAAGGTTTGTAGGAGGAAATATCAATATTTACTGGTACAGATGTTGCCGGTTCATTCTTTGTCTTTTTCCTCGTTTGCCTAGTCTTCTTAGGCTATTCTTCAGACACAGTGTCCTCTTAGTCCGGTGTGTTGTCTTTTGTCTTCCGCTTTCTCTCAAAGACTTTGGCGGGTGTAGCTTCCAGTTTCTTCTTTGCTGGTGACCGCTTGGTCACTTTGGGACTTGCTGCAGTAATCGGTGCCGATACTGAAGGCACTGCCTTTCCCTTCTTTACTGAAGGTTCTTCTATTGGTGTAACCCTTTCCAAATAGGTGCCAGTTCTCTTTGCCTTTGGATCAAGGGGCGAGGCGAGTAGGGTAGAGGCATACCCATCTAGCATGTCATACATTACCTCATATCCCATGGGTTCCACTTCTTCCTGTCTAGGCTCAACCGTTTCCATTATGCACTCATCAACTTTGATGGTGAAGCAGATGTCATCTTCATATTTCTTGACAATATCACCTGATATTCTCACTCTTTGGCTCATTTTGTGTCTGAACTCATCAAAGTATTTGTTTAGAACTTCTGGATAACCGGTTCCAACCGCTTGAAGGCTTTCCTTGATTTGCTTTGTAACCGGTTGGTCGGCAGACCACGGAATATCTCTAACTCCTAGGAAGTAACCTTCGAAGTAGAAGAACAACCCAACCAATAGTTGTCCAAACTTAAATCTCAAGGCGTTGTCCTGTTTAATCGACTTCAGGTTCCCCAGAAGTTGTCTTTGCATACAGGTGCATAAATCAAATGATGCATCTTCTTTGATCATCGTGTAAGCAACATTTACTGTTGCAGCAAAGATAGAGTTGATCCTACTAGCATAAAATGTACGGTAGCCTATTACCATGCAGGCATATTTGACCAGATCGTCCTTGATGGGATTGATGGTCATTCCCCGTTGGTCGCTCACAAAATCGGTGAGATTGGTCATTTCCATCTTGCTGATCTTCCTTAGGGCTTGCACTTCACCAACACTATAGAAACCAGTGACGACATGAATCGCTTTCGGTGTGATGTCATGCGTCCACTCTAAGTACATTTTATCACCGTGCACTCTGCTCAGAATGATGCGGATGTGATCATCTGAAAACTCTTCAAGGAAATAGACCGCATTGTGAAGCTTCTTCTTTTCCAAGACGTTGAATTCCGGTTTGATCTTCTTGTCCTTTCCGCAGAGTAAGCTTAACTGAGAATGGATCATCAAAGATCCTAGATCTTCAATTTTACAATCAATATAGTCTGAAATACCTTCCTCCACTATAACACCAACAGGTATTTGAGATAGGGCATTATATTTTGCCTTTTGTTGGATGAAGTCTATTGATTCAACGGGTGCACTAGAGCTAGAGTGTGATGCGGAAGCCATGATAAGTAGAGAAATTTGAAAAATACCTTTGTAAATCAAAATTTAGGGTTTGCAAATTACACTTCGCCACACACTCCTATGGTTGCTGAAATACTGTTTTGTGTTCTACACTTGACTGATTGATATTAGCTTCTGATTCTTCATAAAGGTTTTGAAAATTCTTTGAATCACAATCCAAATCGCTTTTCGTCGCGCAGTGCTTAAAAACTTCTTCGCTTGAGAATTGATAAGTGAAAAATGACTTGAAAAATCCTTTTAAACAAGTTCTTCACCTACCATAATAAATGCTCCACTATTAGGGCGTAAACCCTAATTTGCCTTTTACCATTTCCGGTCTTCTGTCAGTTGACAGGTATCACATATCGGTTAAGGTCTTTTACCAGTGTAAACCGAGGGTTCTAAATATTTCACCGTTTGCTCCCCCTAAGCTTTTCTGATGCTTAGTTTGCTGGTTCAGTGACTTCCACACTAGGTGCAGAAACCGGTTCTTCTTGAATCACTTCTTTTGGCTTCTTCTTCCAGGTTTTCTTCATATCCGCTTGAACAATTTTAACATCAATCTTTCCTTCTGGAGTGATCGGTATATCATCCGATATGTTCTCTCTCATTCTGCAGAATCTTGCTGTATGACCTGGTTTGTTGCAATGATAGCAAACCATTCCAGGTGCTCTCCAAGGTCCATTATTCATGTTTCCATTCTTCCTTTTGCATGTTGCAGCAGTGTGACCACTACCATGACAGATCAAATAGGTTGCTCTCCATCCGGTTGCCACTTGATAGCCACTGCTTCCTGACTGATGATTATAGGTATTAAACCAGTTTGGGTTCTGGTTCCCAGAGGGTTCAGAAAAAACTCTTTGACTCCTTTGAGGATACCTTCCGATGTTGTGCATGACAGACTTGCATTCAAATGCTCTATGCCCAAACTTGTTGCATGCATAAGAATTTCCATTGAATCTATTGGGTCTAGGCTTATCGTTTAGAAAATAAGGAAAATTATTGTAAGCCTTACTTCTACATACATTAGCATTGTGTCCTTCCTTAAGACAATTAAAGCAAACATGTTTGAACTTTTGCTTACCTTTATCCTTTGGTGCCAATTGCTTCTTTGATGCTCCATCTTTTGTTCTAGAGGTCTCACCTTCCTCATAATCGGAGAAACCAATTCCATTGGTATTCTTTACCGGTTTAGCTGATTCAAGCTTTTGCTCTAGCTTGACAGTGCTTTTAATGAATTTGGCAAGTATTTCCTTTGACTCAGTAAGTTCTTTGGCAATAGCAGCATTGGATTCCTTTAAGGTTGCATTCTTAGAAACAACCATGTGTAGTTCACCTTGCATTTCTTCCTTTTCCGTTTTATTTTCATTAAGATGAGTGGTAAGTACACTGATCTCTTGCTTCAGCTTGGAGATCTCATGATCTTTGTCTTTTATCAGATCTTCAACTTTCCTTTAGTTCTCAAGCTCTTGACACATTCTGATAGTTAGTCCTTCAAGTTCCCTTCTTAGGTTGGCATTTGACTCATTCAGTTTTTCAACTTCTTGAACTAGGGCTTCCATGTCCGCTTCATCAGAAGAACTGTTTTCAGTTAGCTCCATCAGTTTTTCAGCATGCTCTCTTCTTTTTGCCTGAGAGGCCTTATATTTGACTTTAAGTTCATCATAGGCTTGCTCAATCTGAGTGAGCCGATGAGTAAGTTCCCTCACATTGTATTCCCCCATATCTCTTTCCAAGTGGTTAGACTTATAGAAAGGTTGGCTCTGGTACCAATTGATGAATACTAAGAGGGGGGAGGGGGGTGAATTAGTATACCAAAAAATACTAAACTCAAACACTTTATCAGTGTAGCAGTAAACTGGTATAACAGTTTAACTGACAAACCGGTTAACACAAATGCAAACCAAACAACAAGTAAGGCATTCACCCACAAAAGCACAATCACCATAACACAATAGATTTTGATGTGGAAATCCAAATGGGAAAAACCACGGTGAGATGAAACTCACAAGTAACTATCTGCATAATAGTAACTAGACCGGTTAAGGTTATACCGGTTAAGGTCATACAATGTTCTTTACCAGAACAGATCCTATTAGGAATCTCAATCTCTGTTAGGAGATAAGTTCGATGAAAGACTACCTTGTGAGAGGATTTCAGATCCACAGATGTGAATCACCTTGTTAGAGGATTTACAAAGGCTTTTTTGGGTCTACTCGGTTAAGGGTTTCTGACTTGTCAAAGATGGGAGTAATCAACAAGTGAGTGATCTAGCAAATGGCACAGTCTGTTGGATTAGATCCATGGTAGCTCATTGCTAATGCATTTTAGCATTATTTCAATCTTCAGTAAAATCCACACTCTGTTACAACACACAAACTTTTTCTTCTCTCTTGAGATCGCACATACAAGAACTCATCAACCACCAAAAACCCTAACAGCTACACACATACTAAAACCCTAGACATGATGTCCTTAAAAGGAATTTGATTTCATGTCGGTCCAATAGGATTACATTGCAAGTTCCTAGGTTCATTATATCTAGACACATTTGGTAACACGACACAAAATCACCGTCAAAGTGTCGGTGGATAGTAACTCATCACAAAAATATACCGGTTGGTAACTCATCACATAGTATTACCGGTTTATACAACTTTACCGATTACTGGTTGGTAACTTAGAGTAATACTGGTTTAACTATTAAACAGATTACCGGTTGACAAAAATGAAGACTGGGAAAATGATATCTTCTGCTTTTAGTTCCTTTGCTCCATTCCGCTTGAGACCCTCGAACCGCTTGAGGTCTTCATGCTGCTTGAGATCGGTAAACACTTTCTGCAAAACACTGATAGTCTAAAGACTATAACATAATACCGGTTTGAAACAAATACCGGTTGAGCATAACTCATACATACAAAAAGTGATCTCATAGTAAGTGTGTGCCCATCAATGACAATCACAACATAATCATAAAAAATGCCAACAATTAGGTGACACAAGATTCCAGGCTTGTTTACAAACATCAAGTTCTAAATCCTCTTCAATCAATTCTTCCCCAACTATCTTAGGTAATTCCTCTAAAGATTCTACTCCGATTAGTGTGACTAGTTCATCAAACCTGTCTCCTATATCTGGATCGATTCCCAATACTTCCTCAAGTTGACCTAAGGTTCTCGAGGAAGCGTCTTCTCTACCTGACTCTACAATTGAGAACACTTTCTCTCCTGAAAACATTCTTGCAGAAGATGATTGGGGATCCCTTGATTTCAATCCTACTTTCGTAGGGGAATACAAAATCCCCCCTAGAGAACCTAAGGTCGAAAAGAAGAAAGAAGAAGAAGAACCTAAAAAGCAATCTACCTTTTCTGGATCGTAGAGTAATAACTTTGTGGCGGCTTCTCAAACTTCATCTCCCTTATTTTCTGGGTTAGAGGATTTTGATCCTTCACTTTTTGAAAATCCTCCTTCGGAAATGACTAACCTTTATGGTCCTGGTTTTCACATCCTAGCTAGGTGTGGATATAATGGAAATGGATGTGGTGCTGAAGAACAAGGGATTAAGGTTCCCTTGGAAATCAACTTTTGTGATATGACATTTGGGCTTGGTTATGATCCTTTCAATCATTCTAAAGCCTCTAAGAGACCATCTATTAGTGTTAATGTCATTTCTGCTTCTCTCTCGCTAAAATATCCAGAATATATTGACTGCGACCCTTCTTGTGTCTTCACTTTGTATGTTTTTTCTACTGATAATTCCTTAGTTGAATTCTTGGGAGCTTATGACAACCTTCCTCGTTATCACCATAATCGTGGTTTTCCCTATTGTCTAAATGTGGAAGCTTACTTTGGGAAAGAAAGAAATAATGATGAGATAGTTAAAGAATTTCCTCAATTAAAAGATGCTCCTCAACAAAGCAATCTCCTAATAAATGACACCATTAATGTCAAGACGGATCCTTGTGTTGAAGATAAAATCATCAAGATAGGGAAATGTCTGGATGAAGAAGAGAAAAAATAATATGCTGAGTTGTTACATGAATTCCCTGAGATCTTTGCTTGGATATATTCCATTAGTACATTTGGGGCTGATTTCCAACAGCCTATCATTTAGAATTTTGACTATTTTTCATCGGACTGCTGACAAATGAAGCCGTCGAAAACTTGTCGTCGGTAATTCTGATGGTGTCATCTAACGTCAGAATTTTGACGACATCCTAAACTCTTCCGACAACAGCCATGATCGCTCATCCAGCCAAAGAATGTCGTCGGGCGTAAAGCATCCTCGTCGGATGGATGTCGGAATTTCAACGCCTACTAGGAACTTGCAACGACGACGACTATGACGAGCGTTCGACAATAAAGTGCCGTCAGACATACAATATCCTCGTCGGATGTTTCTTCAATTGCCGTCGAAATTCCAATGCTTGCCAGGAACTGTGCACTGACGAGGATGCTGTTTGTCTGACGGTTTGGTCGTTGGTGCAAAGTGGGGTCGATGTCAGAAATCCGATGGTGATTCATTAAAAAAAAAAAAGAATACGCATGCCAATTACAATGGTGCTTGTTGGTTCCCTTTTAGCATGTCCTACTAGATGAACCCAAGTAGTTCAATTTCAAGTATACTGGGATGAATATCAATGCCATTTGGAATCCCACATGAAGCCACATTGATATTTTATCGATAAGACTTCCTATGCACTACTTCATACAATACAAAATTGACTTGATTCTCAAATCTCTTATTCCAAATATATCTTTAACATATCATTTTAGGAGAACAAAATCAACACAAAGTTCAAAAATTAGTAAATTCAAGAAGTATCAAGTCAAGTTTATCCTTGTGGTAGTTTGATTATGCTTGCACCCAAGAAAGACGACATATGGTGACTCTACATTGACTCTTATGTCTCAACAAGATCTCAATGAAGAACATGTATCTCTTTCTACACATCAACAATCACTTGGGTCATCTCTAGGCACACTAAACCGAATCAACATATCATCAAGTTTCAATCTAATAAAAAATAATTTGGAAAACTATATTCAAAATGTGAGGACTCTATGAATGGATGGCTATGCCTTTTGACAGGTTGTAATGTCCCCTTTTGGGAGGACACTAAATTTTGCCCAATAAACTTGTAAAATTATTGCAGGTTGTCTATTTTCAGTCTGTTGTGCTAATTTGGACAGGTTTAGTTTGATGTTGTTTCCCTCTTTAAATGGACAGGTCTGTTGTTAATATAAATCTGATCTGCTGCCTATACTTAGATATATATATGTGTGTGTGTATGAGAATCCTTTCTATTCCATCAAGTCTAATTCTCTAGTTATTGATTTAATATTTCCTCTTCTTTTCCTTCAATGCTTGCTTTATTACTATTCGTAGATTTGTATTTGTGTTAAGATTTCTTTGATAAATGTTCATATCATTCTTCCGGATTTTCTTATAATTTTGACTTAGGTTTGCTCCTAAATCTGCTTCTAATGCTTCATATATATTTTTCTATTTCATGGATCCCTACTTCTCAAATGAAAACTTCCCCACTTTATATCCTCCAATGTGAGGGTGAGTCACACCTCTTCATCATGTATGCCCTTTGGCAAGAGACACACCCATCCTTTGAAAGGGACACAACCTTTCACAATCAGTTTTGCACTTCTTATTTAAACCAGATCTGCACCTTTGATTCCCAAATTCTACCCCTTCTCAAATGAGGTTCTCTTCTCCCTTTTATAAATTATGTTTGAGGGAGTCACAAATTTTCCTTCCATGTCTTTTGACCATTCATTAACTTAATCAAATTTTAGTTATATTTAACCATAATATTTTATTTTTTAATTTTAATTTTAATTTTATTTTAATTTTTTTGTATTCTAATATTATTATCATTATTTATTATTAAATTATATTTCAAAGCGAGGACATTACATAGTTTCTGATGCTCTTGTGACACTCGTGCTTGATAAAAAAATGTTATCATTGTCTACATGGATAACATCCTAATCTTTAACAAGATCTTAAAATAATACATGCTACATGTTGCACAAGTACTAAATACACTACATCAACACAAGTTGCAAGCTAACCTTGATAAATGCATTTTGGCACCACACAAAATTAACACCTTGGTTACATAATCAACCACACTTGCATTCATGTTGATCCAGAGAAAATCAAGGTGATTAAATACTAGCCTATCCCATACAATAGTGGAAGAACATATGTTACACATTGTACATGTACCACATATGCTATGCCAACACAAGTTGCAAACCAACCTCAACAAATGAAATTTTGGCACCATGCAAATTTAGTTACATTATCAACCACTCTCCCATTCAAGTTGATCTTGAAAAAATCAAGGTGACATGATACTAGCATACCCATGCAAACTCAAATAATTTCACAACAACATGAGTATGAATTAGGGAGGACCATACATCCATGAGGTAATCATGCTAAAAGCACAACAACATGAGTCAACCCCGTAAAGGATGAAGTATTTACATAAAGTATGAAATATACCTTTGACACATATAGTGCGCAAGACACATGAATACACATAAGAAATCGATCAAACGCAAATCTTGGAGCATACCAATAAAGAAGTACATATAAATACATGAATATATTTAAGGCATGATTTGAATAAGGATCATACATGTGAATATATGTATCTTATAAAGCATGAGATGTTCATTGCAACACGTAGAGTGTCCATGAATTCACTTAAGAACACATGTTGTGCATGGAGCATGAAAAATACACTCAAAACATGAGGAATACAAATGAATACACATGAGTCATAAGGCATATAGATGAATACCTTGAAGCATGAAGCATACAATGCACACTTAAAGCATGAAGCATACATAAAGCATGAGGCATCCAGATGAATCCACTGAAGTCATAAAGCATACACCTGAATATATGTAGAGCATGAATTCTCTTAAGTCATGAAACATACATATTGTTACACGCAAGGCAGGAGCATGAAGTATCCACACAAGACATGAAGTATTACACACAAATACCCCCTAAGGTACAATGCATATATGAAAAAGTACACGTATAAATCATACAATGAGGAAATCATGTTGAAGACACAACAGACACATTAATATCCACAATGTATCAGGTATATATACATAAAACATGCATTTAAGATAAATATACATGAGGCACATGGATGCACTTAAAGCATGAAGTATGCACATAAAACATAAAGAATACATATATAGCATACACATGGATATACTCGGGGAAAGAAGCATTCATGCAAAACATAGAGTGTACATATAAGGCACAAATACATGTAAAGCATGAAGTGTACGCATGAATTCACTTAAGGCATGCAACATTCACATAGCATAAAGTATACATAAATACCATAAGATGTGCATACACGTAGCATAAAGTATACATAAATACCATAAGATGTGAAGTGTACACACAAGGCATAAGATAATGGATACATGTAAGCAAAGAATCAACATACATGAATATATGCAATGCATGAAGTAATGCACATAAGGCATGAAGGAACTATGTAAAGCACAAACCATACATATGAATACATGCAAGGCATGAATCATACATGTAAACCATGAAGTAATACATAAATACACATAAGGTACAAGCATATATGAGAAAGGTTCTCATGGAGTGGACATGTTGAAGACACATCGATCATGAAGCATACAAGAGAGAGGTATTCATGGAATAGACATTTGAAAACATCTCTAGTGCAGGGCACACACCACCCCAAACAATAAATTTTGGTTTGTTCTAAGTTTTTGTGTTGTCTTTCAAGTTATAATAATGGACCAACCATTTGGGACTCAACAGAGCCATGGTTGAGTTGTCCAAACCTTTGTTGTGTTCAAGATGCCATTAGCCTAGGAAATTATAATGCTGATGTTGATCAGAGGTGTAGTACTCTAGAATAGGGTCATTATGTAATAGGGTGCAATATATTGTTTTTAAGTCTCCTAGAATGCATTGAGGGCCTTTTTGAGCCTTGGAATGCACTTGAGTGCAAAGTTGCATTCTCAGGATGAAAAGATGTAAACGTTGCTGAGCAACATTTTACAACATTTGCAAAAAGTTGCATTTTTGATGATTGGCGTTGCAAAGTTGGTTCAACCAACTAAATCATGAGCATATAAGCCAAAGACAACTTCTTTGTATGGGTTGGAGGATCTGGAATGCAAAAGAAAGTTTTTGTTGCAAGAAGAAATTTTGTCTTTTCACCATTTTGACAGTTTTCTTTGTTTTTGGTTGCATTGTACGGTCCAGTAGGAACTTGTCAGTAGAATCTCATTATAGGGCATGAGAGTTTGTTGAATATTCTTTCCAGCAAGGTAGATTAGCGAGTTTTACTATGTTTGGTTGCAAGAATCTAATCCATTCTCTGTGATTAGGTGTAAAACCCTTGCAAAGTAGGGTTTAAGGGAAAATGGCTCTAACTTGAGCATCCATTGATGGCACCAGTTATAATCATGTGGAATGCTAGGTTAGGGTCTGTAAATAGGTTTAGAATAGGTTGTGTGATTTTGCAGGCCTTTGTGGAGGAGCTACAATGAAGCGCTAGGCTCACAGCTATGAGTTGGCGAGTCCAGGACAACAAGAGATGTGCGTTTTAAGAGCACATATGGATTGGTGGAGCCAAAATTAAGAAATGGTTGGGAAGCACTAGGAATGTCCTTAAAGAACCCCTAATTGATTTGTGCAGATGTTCTGACTGGTGAACCTTTCCAAGAACAAATTTGTGAGTCACCTGGGAGGTCTAAACCCTTGAAAATAGGACGGTTTTGGTTCCCATATGTGTACAGAAAACCCAAATGCAATTCTTCAATATTGTTTGTAACTCTAAAAAGGGTACTCAAATCTGCAATTTATTTGTGACCTTGTGTGGGCAAATTTCAAACTAAGTCTTGAAAACTGTCATAGAAGGGCTAATTGTATTAGGCCTAATTGGAGCCGGTAGAGACCAAGTAAGGTTGAGAAAACTTAGCGATGGGTTTGAAGGTTCTCAAACCCCTAAAAGATATCTAAGTTCATGCTACTTGTAGACACCTAAAAATGTCTCATTGATCATGTACTAATTATTCGTCTAAATTAGTTAAATAATTCTTTAATTATTTAATTAAGTTAATTAATCTTATTCTTCTAATTTCATATTTCCTCATAATCTTACTAATTATTCTATTTTCTATTTCTATCATCATTTAATCATTTTAACCATTTTCTAAATGTTAATTAAATATTGATATTTAATTAATTATGGTTAATTCCCCAATTTAAATAATCTTTATTATTTAAATAAATTAAAATATTTATTATTTAATTAATTATGATTAATTCCCCAATTTAAATAATCTTTATTATTTAAATAAATTAAAATATTTATTATTTAATTAATTACGATTAATTCCCCAATTTAAATAATCTTTATTATTTAAATAAATTAATTCTCAATTTCCATTTCCTATTCTATCATCATTTAATCATTTTAACCATTTTCTAATGTTAATTAAATATTTATTATTTAATTAATTCTGATTAATTCCCCAATTTAAATAATCTTTATTATTTAAATTAATTTTCAATTTCTATCTCTAATCATCTAATCATTTAACCCCTTTCTAAATATTGATTAAATATTTATTATTTAATTAATTATGATTTAATCCTTTAAATTAAATAATCTTTATTATTTAATTAAATTCTATTTCTAAATAATTAAATAGTTTCTTTAAATTATTTAATTAACTAATTAATTCTTCCATTTCCAAATCCCCAAATTCCAATTTCATTTAATTTCATATTCTTCTAATTTCTTCCAAATTCAAATACATGTGCACGATTTCAAAAATCAAATTGAAAATCAAAGTCAAGTTTTAAATATATTCAAATGCTAAATTGAATTAAATAAATTCAATTATTTGAATAAATATCATGCAAAGATTAAATTGACACTAGTACATTCGAGTCAAAATTTTGACGGCAAATCGTCGGCATTCCGATGCAATTTCGTCGCACTACCGACAAAAAAAGCCGTCAAAAACTTTTTGTCGGAAGTTCCGACTATCCTTGTGGTCGTCGCAATTCCGACATCAGCTCCAACCTTTCCGACGGTTGCCATGGATGCTCATACCCAGAAAGAATACCGTCGCGATCTTAGCCTACCGTTGGAATTCCGACATCAAAGGGTAAAAATTCCGACAGAGGAGTATTGTCGGATGCACAACATCCTCATTGGAACTCTCCTGGAGGCCGTCGTAATTTTAACCCTTTTGTGTTGGAATTACGACGACCTCCAGGAGAGTTCCGACGAGGATGTTGTGCATCCGACGACACTCCTCTGTCGGAATTTTTACCCTTTGATGTCGGAATTCCGATGGTAGGCCGATTTTTCGGAAATCTTTTTTTTATAGAAAAAGATTGACATTGGTATCTCTCTTCTATCTCTCTTCTCTATCCCTCTCTACTATCTCTCTTCTCTCTCCCCTCTCTAGGTCTCTTTCTCCATCCCTCTCTTCTTCTCTCCCTCTCTACTTCTCTTTCTCTACCCTCTCCAGGTCATTATCTCTTCCTCTCACCCTCTCTCTCTCTCTCTCACCTCTATAGGTCTCCCCTTCCATTCCTCCATCATTACCCATGTTGTCAAGTTGCAAGATATTTCCCAAAGTACTTGGTTGCTAGGGTTGATTTGCTTAAGTGTTGGAGTCGGAGTTAGATGAGACCTGCATGATTAAGCTGTATTAAGTGATCAAGTCACCAAGATCTCAATTGTAAACATGACTAGGTTGTAGGGTTTTATGGTAGCATAGGTCAAAATTGAGGTATGGTGGTCAAGAATTACCTTCCAATGTACAAAAGACATCAAAATGATGAAGAATGAAGGCGATGAACTCATAGACGGCTGTTCGCTTAAATTATTGAAATTATTTGTCTTATAAGTGAAATCCAGTGTTTTCTTTTGGATAGTTTTGTAATGATGTTACTAAATTATTTGATTGCTTTGAAGGGTTCCTCTGGAGACGAGGAGTTCCACTGGTTTGTTTTCCAACTTTGCCTATTCATAACAATGTGCAAAATTTATGTCTGTGCTTAGCACTGATACTATTCTAATATTATATAACCTCCTGCTGGTCACTCCCTTCTTTTGCATTCCTTTGATCACAAGGAGTGAGCGTTCTTCTATCTCTAGTCCCCTAATGCCAAAGTGGAGGGCTAAAGCTTAATAATGCGAAGGGCTTTACATTCACTATCCATAATGAGTCCTCCACTTCTTGCAATACCTAGGTTGTCCTTTAGAGCAATGTCAAAATTGAATTTGAATCTGCCTTTCTGTTGTGGAACACATTTTCTACAGGCTTCTTTGTTAGAGTTCTTTTTCATATTCTAAGCTTCAGGCTCATTCCAAGTTTTATTAAGGTTTTTAAAGCCTTAATTTATTCAAAGGTTTCACATTTGTTTTATGGTAATACTATCAAAATCTTTAAAGTGGGGAGCTAAACTTTCATCAAAAGAGAAATAAAAACTTGTGTGGCCTTATAATTCATGAGTTGAAGTTTGAGTTTAACATTTTGGAGGTAATTTTCTTAGACTATTCAATGCCCATTCTAACTAAGGTCAATCAAAATTCAAGATAAACCTGTGGTAAAGATGAGGATCTCGAGTTCATTGGTAGAGGACTCCCCTTTTGATGGGAGAAAACCCTAGTATTCAGTTTGGTAAGCTCTAGTTGAAGGTGCAGTATGACAACCACGTAGAAGGAGAACCATGACATGTTGCAAAATTAGAAGGGAAATTCTAACAAAGAGTAGCTACGTGTGTGGAACATTCAAAGCATTTCATGTCTGAGCTAGCTATCTTCTTTACTCTAGTCTAGGATTTCACATTTTTGAGATAGCATGATTTGTATGGATGGTTTTTTTGTTTCAAATGAAGTATAGTCTAGCCTCCACCAAAATAACAATGACAGTAAGGACTAGTAGAGTAGTCTGTTAGAAGGTTTAGACATTGATAATAGTGTCTAGGTTTTCCCCAATTCTTGAATAGCATTAATAGATAATCATAAGTATAGCAAGGAATAGATTACTTAGAGCTTGTAATGAAGAAGGGTTTTGAATTAAAAAGACAATGATAAGAGTTTTTTTACGGTTCAAAACACAAAGACAATCACAACAAAAAATTGCAAGTTATATGGTTACATTGAAATAGAAAGGTGGATTTTAGAATTTTTGTAGTAACATTCACTGTTATAGCCACGTGAACAGCTCATAGGACTTGTGACAATCAACATGGATAAGAAATGGAAATCCTCTTCTTAGAGTATGGGATCATTGTCAACTTTAGAAGAAGCTCCTCCTTTATTTGAGTAGGTTTGATTGATTATTGAAGAATTTATTGTGTTTCTCTATCAATAAATAAGAGGTCTCAAGAAGCTAAAGACAATGAAAACTAATTGATGGGCAACCTTTTGACTGTCAAGAAGTGATTGCCTTAGATGAAAGTAGTGATAAATGTCACTATCAACAAAAGAACAACCAATAAATGATAAATTTGTAGTGAGATCATAGTGCCTAAATCAGTCTAAAAGCTTATAAGGATCAGAACTAAGCCATATAAGCTTCAAGAACAATTTGAGAGCATCAAAGTCATCTACCAGACATTAGAAATTGTCAAATCAATGACACATAGCAGCCTCATTACAGTCTTATGTTGTATTAAATAGCAAAAGCCAAGTCTAAGATAGTGTTAGAAGGTGTGTGAAAGTCTTCAACATGGATAACTGATAGGTATAACACTGAGAGCAACAATATATGAGATTTGATGAATGACAGTGGCCATGATATGGAGATGACAGTGTCAAGTATCACTGTCAAAGCATGAATAGAGGTCCTAATCTGAGTCTTTTCAAGAGAGAACAATAAATATGAAGCACCAAGGTCTACAGTCAGATTAGAGACAACCATCTAGCAGCCCAAAAAAGAATCAAAAGGCCGTGAAAGGTCAAAATCACAGTATTTCCATAGCCCATGAAGTTCTAGAAGATGTGCAAGGGCAGTTCATAGTGCAAGGTCATAGATATTTAGTGTCATAATTATTTTCTTCACCCCCAGATCTTGATGAAAGATAAAAGGATGCCATGACACAAAGTGAAAAGTCTATAGCACTGATAAATAGGTTAGCATTATGTCATATGCATACAAGACATCATGAAGCAGATTTGACATTAATAAAGTTGCAGTAGTCATCAACTCAAGCATAATGAAGGCATGGACACTAAGCATGCAAAAATATAATTGATAATAGTGGTGAAATGATTAATGTTGTATCACAATTTGATATCAAACTGTCTATGAAGATGGTTGTTGAAAGGTTTAGTGTTGGTTTTAAAGGTGAAAACATTGCATGAGGTCTGCCACCATAAAGGAAATACAAAGCTACAAATAAGACAATGACCATTCAAAGATAAAGCTACAAAGAACTATCAAAGAAACCGCAGTCCAATGAAGAATCAAGAGACAACAAGCCTAAGTGTAGTCTCAGATATTTGAAAATGTCATTATGGATAGTTAAGAAAAATAAATGCATTCATGATATTTGCACTCAACAAAAGAGAAGGGTTTGTATTCATCAAAGATTAGTTGAAACACTTGTGAGAGAGAGATCAATATCCATCAAGCCATAAATAAGATAATCACCATTACAAAGCACGATGAGTCAAAAAGGCAATCAAGAATTATCAGTTCAAATGATCAATAGGTGAATCTTCTCTTGTTGATAATCTCTAGTGATGGTGTATAGGATCCCTGTTCCAATCTCAATGTGCCAAAGCTTGATGAGAAGTCATGGATTAGAAGCTGCAAATGCCTTAATCGGTTTTCTATTGAGAGAAGCCATATAGTCAAATCAAGACTCAAATCCACAATGGTAAGATACAAACAACGATGATAGTCAAGGAGTCATTCATTGTAGGGTTTTCATAAAATTTTAGAATATGGTATGAGCAGTCCAAAGAACTATGACACTTCACTAAAAGGAGCAACATATCAGTCCTTATTGGCATCAAATTATACAAATGACAACTAGGGATGAAGCTACAAGAGACAATCACTATCTTAGTTTAAGACCCTAGAACAATATAGCCCCAATGGAGAAAGCAAAAATCAAAACATAGGAGAAGTCCTAGAATCCCACTAAAATCTTATTTGCAGTCGCAGAGTTGCAAGATCAAAAGCATATAATGGTAAAGATGACCTAGGGTTCTCTTTTTATTATTGAGACAATATTATGTGAATATGATAGTTTAGCAGTCCTCAAATGCATGTGAGTAGTCCCAATGAAGAAACAATACCATCAGGGTATTAGAATAATTTTTGAAACCTGCAATCATGTTAGATAAAACCTGCAATCATGTTAGACAAGTATTGAAAGTATAATTCATAGAGCAACCATTTCAACTAGGGTTAGATAGCATATATTCATAACTATTTCAATTTTATGTGAACTACACAATATCTATAATGCATAATTGGAGTTAAACCATAATAGGGCTTGGATGAGAAACATGATAGGGCACCCGAAGCTGTCCACATGCTAAGCCCAAGTGCTATGTGGTGGATCCATGTGGCCCTGTGACAAAGAAAAAATATAAAAACGTTAGCGAAATGAAACCAATAGACTTAGCAAAAAAACTTAATAATACAATGGTTTATTGGATTCATTGATTGGAAGTTGGCTTAAATGGTATATATATAGTACGTACCACCCCCATGATAGTAACTTTGTTTGTATCTATACGATTCAAATTGTAATCGATTAGCATCTCTTCCCCTGCACTTATTGATTTTATCGCACATACAAACACACAATTTCCCTCACGTGCCTCAAATATGCAATTGGGTTGCTTATTAGTTGACCCAGGTCGTGTACTATTTATAAAACCTGCAATATTCCCTGTTGCTTTTGGCCTTCCATCAATGTATACAACCACTCGTTTACTTTGATCATTATCTTTTTGTTGTATATAATTGGCTGACAGTGCATACCTACGCATACTTTTTTTATATCGAACAATCTGCATCCAATCATTATAATTGTAACAAGGTCCAACAAACTCCATCAATTCAACAACTTTGTTGTAATAGACCTTTATGCTGTCCATGGAAAATAGGCCCAAACCATGTAACGATGAAGGTGCTATGCGATATATCCTCTCATTAACACAAAAATCAGTGTTTATTGAAGGAAGTTCCTTGGGTACACATTGTTTCAGTAGATGTTTGTACCTCAAGGGTACCTCAATGTCGCCTTTGGTCTCATCATCATAAGAACATGACCCCCCTTGAGCAAGAAAAAATTCCATGCGTTTATTGAATTTTCTTCTAATCTTTTGACCTCTAGTTGATCTCCCTATTTGAGATCTACTACATGTCTCACTTTCCTCTTCTGTTCCTGCATTTCCCTCACTCGAGGAAGACACATCTGACAAATACTTATTTGGTGATAGCTGTGCACCATCAAATGAGAGAGTTAGTTGGTAATGAGAGAGATATTTTGCAAATGAGGGTAATATTGATCAAGAAGTCGGCCATAAAGTTGATGTTGAGATTAAAATTTGAGTAAGTCCAACTGGGGCCTCAAGTGTTGATAACTGTATTAGATTTGCTGCTAATGTTGATGTTTGAAAAACTGAGGAAGTTTGTTTTTCTTGTAATTTTTTAAAAATATATTATTTATATAAGGTGTATTGACTTATACCTGTCGATCCATGAGACTGTGCATGATCCTCGTCAAAGGGGTTCAGGTTCCTGCACCAACAATTGAGCATCATAAGCATTACATTTGTAATTTGATAAACAATAAATACTGCAGTATCATAAGCATCATAAGCATCACATATGTATCATCATATATGTAATTGAGCATCATAAGAATCACATATGTATCATCATAAACATGTAATCCATCACATACGTATCATAAATCACCATCCATCACATAGCTAATAAGTAGTCCACATTCCATAAATAAACACAAAGTTCAAAAAATGTCACATGTATCATCATAAGCATGTAATCCATTACATATGTATTTTAAATCACCATCTATCACATAGCTAGAGGTGCATCATGAATTAATTAAGTAATGGCATTAGAATTCAAAACATATGAATTATTTATGTAGCCATATAAGTCAAATCAATTTCTATCAAGATATCAATATTAAATAGATAATATAATAATCACATCTCACACATTTCATTCATGTCATTGATCTTCTTCTTCATCCAACTCATCATCATGACCATCATCATCATCATCATCATCATCATCATCATCATCATCCTCGTCGTCGTCGTCGTCGTCGTCGTCGTCGTCGTCGTCGTCGTCGTCGTCGTCGTCGTCGTCGTCGTCGTCGTCGTCGTCGTCGTCGTCGTCGTCGTCGTCGTCGTCGTCGTCGTCGTCGTCGTCGTCGTCGTCATCATTGTGTTCATCATCGTCATTGTCATCACCATCACCGACACCATCACCATCATCATCACCATCATCATCAACAACAACACCATCATCATCATCAACTTCTTCTTCGTGTACATTTCCGTCAGGAACATCATCGAGTAACTGTCGATCGTGATCATCTATATCATCTTCTACTTCTTCAGTATCTTCTTCTTCCATCACATTATATATTATCGGCCTTCCTCTTGGATCATGTCTAACAACAAATGACCAACCCGGTTTATGTGGAACCTCCGAGTAAAATACCTGCTCACATTGACTTGGAAGAACATAGGGTTCATCCCCAACTCGTTCAAACGACCTTGTATTAACCATTGTAAATCCATTATCATGTTCGATAACAGTTCTATCAGGATCATTTATATTCAGTCATAGCCTATACCATTTGACGATGAACAAAACTAATTTGAAGGAATTAAATTCACACTCAAGTATATCATCCAAAATGCCATAGTATCGATTTTGAGACACTTGAGGATGTATGTCGTTTCTAGATGAAATATTGGTCACCTCAAAGACTGCAGTTATCCCAGAATCACAAGTTTTCTTCGTGTCATCCAACTGTTTAATGCTAAATTTATGACCATTGCAGCACATAGCCTTGTGGTGTTTGACCTGAAATATGTCTAACATATTAAAATTATTGCATCATGAGTTGATAAACATATGGGTGATTAATAAAATTATACGTACCTGTTGATCTCTTAAACCATATGCTAAATCAATTTCCCTTTGTGTAACATTGGAATCTCCATTACGATGAGCTTCTTTAACCAATGAAGCGACACCATCCCATGTTAATGTGCGACCAAAATGTTGACATCGTTCAATCCACACCGTCATCCAATCAAGATTGTTTGCAATATACAAATGTAGCGCATCCCACTCCCGACCAACTGTACAAATAATTAATAGACCACTTACAATTGATTTATTTAGAAGATGAAGAATTAATTTACTACAATAACATCTTATAATTACCTCACTTTCTTCAATCTACCTTTCCCCATCAAGTGCTCCCCTTCGAATTTATTAATGGGGTTGGGATCCCAAATGCGATCTACGTGGATTTTTGCTGCAAACTTAGGAAGATATTCAGTAATGTACACCATAGTTTGGTATACCATATATCCCTCCACCATAGAACCCTCAGGATGTGCTCTTTGTTGAACCAAAGCCTTCAAAAATTTCAAGTGCCTCTCAACCATCCACATTGACCTAGTGTGTAAAGGTCCACACAATTCGATCTCCTCAACTTGGTGTATGAGGTAGTGTTCTTGTGCATTGAAAAAAGTTGAAGGTAGACACTTTTGCATTTCACACATTAGATGAGGGATTTTTCTCTTCCAATATTTTATATCTTCCTTGTGGATTTCTTTAGATGACAACCACCTAATTAAAGAGATTGAAGACGCAAAAATATATAAACGAGACTTTACAAAATAATATACAAATATATTGCATAACAAGTAAAACAAATGGCAAATATAATATCTATACAACAAATTGAACAAACATCACTACTTACCTCATGTATTTTCCAAGATCATATATGACTTGCTTAATATTATTGTCGAAGTGGTCTGGGAGAGATAGAGGTAGAACGTATTGCAACAATTATAAAATGATCTTTTCATTGTTTTCTAACATAATACAATGAAAAGTACATGCGCAATATACAAATATATAGTAAATACACAAGAACGCGAATTACCTTAATGAAGGTATGCCAATCATGCGTTTTCATCCCTAGCCCAAATTCACTCTTCTTTGATATGAGATTGTTTATGTTCGCAGCAAATCTTGTGGGAAATCGAATTTTTCGTATGACTTCTTCTATAGAATTGCTTTGCTGCTCCGTTAATAACCAAGGAAGGGCACTTATATTAATCTGATCTCCATTGCTATTTGATTGAATGACATTTTTCATTGCATGATTGGATTCCACAATGTCACTACAAATTTTGACAATTTTTTCTTTGTCACGCCTTCCATCCAATATTTTCCATAATGTCTCTATTCTATTCTTTCCAATATGCATTGTATCAAACAAATGCACAATTTGTAGCTGCTCGTAGTAAGGCAACCTACTGAATTGTCTGGGATAACTTTTTAGTCCCTTTGGAAGGTGGCCATCCATGCCTTGACGACCTTCATTATCATCAATTACATCATTAGTAAACAAAACACGATAGAAAAATTCAAATTCCAAACATAAACCATTAGATGGAATGACATTACCTTGACGATTAATTCTATTATATTCCAACTTCCATAAATGAGGAGTCATTCTTCGTGGCTTTGATGTAGTCTCTTCTTTCCCATTGAAAAGATGTTTTTCAGTATTCCGGTACTTATGATTTTTGTGAAGGAAGTGCCTATACTCATCAAACACCTGCTTTCCTAAACTTTTTGAATGACGGGATTTCATCTTTGGACCACAAACTAGACATGCAAATTTTCCCTTTGTTTGAAGATCTACAAGATAATGTATAATTCTATTAAATCTGTTAGTTTTTATAATTATAATTATCATGCGCAACTTGAACACTATAACGTACCACAAAAATGTGTTAGCCCTGGGGCATCATGTATTGTCCATACAAGCATTGCATGGAATTGAAATTGTCTTTGTCCTATTGGTCTAGAGATGTCATACATGGTCACACCATTCCATAACTCTAGCAACTCGTCGATAAGAGGCTCAATATATACATTCATATCTTTAACTTGGTACTTGCCTAGTGGAATGAACAAAAACATTACATAATTATTATGACCATTTTACTGCAATATTTATAATTAAATGTAGATGACTATTAAATGATAAAATTCCTGGAACAATCATTACCAACATTATGTGCTCCCTCTTTATTGACATCCATGGAGGAATATTATTGTTGATAACAAAAATAGGCCACACCGAGTAAACAAATCTCAACTCTCCAAATGGATTGACACCGTCCGCTACCAATGAAAGCCTAAGATTATGAGGTTCTTCTTTAAAGTGTGGCCACTTTTCCTCTATGTCCATAAATGCTGAACCATCCACAGGCATTCGAATAATGTCATCTCGACTTCTATTACGTGCGTGGTAATCCATAAATTGTGCCAAGCTAGTGCACCTGAATAATCGTTGCATACGTGGAATAATGGGAATATAACGAAGAACCTTGCGAGGCACCTTTTTTGTTATTTGATCTGTTTGATATCTACTGATATGACATTTAGGGCATTCTGTTCCAAATTCATGTTGTTTATGATATATAATATGATCATTGGGACAAGCATCTATTGTTTGATACTCCATTCCAATATCTTTCATAATGGCAGATAATTCTCGGTATGAGCGAGGTAGAATATTTGATGGTGGTAAGAAAAACTCACCTATCAATCTACAGCAAAAAAAAAAGTTTGAGGTGTTAATATAAAGAATATTAATGGTACATGATTCACCATTTATGAACTGTAATGACATGTATGACACACCCTAACATATGAGAGATTGTTATGTTGGATAAACCATTCATAACCTTCAAGTTCACCAACAACAATACAACAGAGAGAAGAGTTGTTTGGGAGCCTTTGTAAAGGGGCTCATATGCCTTCTCAAGAAGAGGTAAATCATGAACATCAAGGTCATCTTGATCATCATGATCAGCTGTGCCAATACTAAATGTGTCATGGATCAATGTATCTGTACCATCATCTTCAATTGTGTTTTTTAGTGCATGATCGTCATCTTCCATGGGATCATTATCTTCAGCTTCGATATTCACACCTCCATGTTCCTCCACTTCCAAAACCATATTCTTAGGGTTTTGTTGATCCATACCATGTGCTCTAGGGTGCTCCACCTATATAAAATTGATATACATAAATAAACCGTTATCATGATCTCATTATCAAGTGATTTCTTATGTATATAAATTGTTAAAACGATATAATGAACAACTTACCAGTGGATGATAATCATGTCCCCCTTCAATGTGACCATGCTGCCTACAATGTTTCTTAGCTATTTTGATTAGAAGTCTTCTAGTCTTTAAGCCCTTACAAATTTTGCAGGGACAATAACATTTCCCATCACCTTTTCTTTTCAAGTTAGACCATAATCTAGCAATTGTCTCCTTATTTTGTTCTTCACTGATATTATCTGACATGGTCTTTCTTCACAGGCAAAAAAATCAGGTTATGGAAACTTCAGTGCAAAAGCTTCACAAAAATTGCAAATCGAACCAAAACCATTGAACTTAATAGAGAACGCATTTAATGTAGCTGATTGTGTGAATTTCTGAGCATTGTGTCTGCAAATTCTTACTAAAAGTTTGTCTATTGTAGACTTTCTGAGTGACATTTTTGAGTATTCTAAGCAAAGCATTTATTTAAACATACACTTATTCATCCACATTGCAGGGATAACAATACAAGGCTCACATATTGGTCTAAGAGGATGCCATGGTCTCACAAAGTAACCAAGAACCATATGAAATGATGGCTATCTTGAATCCACACACAACTAGGGAGGATCCATACGATTATGTATGACTTCCCCCTTGTTTGTTTAATGGGATTAGCCAGCTCCAAACATAGCCGTCAATAATCACTAAGAATGTACAAGTGGATCGTAGCTACCCATACAACAAACACTTACCCCTATCCTCAAATTTTCCCAATGTTTGATTCCTTATATACACTCATCCAAGGTTATCTATGTCGATCTTGGTGAGGAATCACATCACAACAAAGAAGGCAACATTTAAAAATAGAAAGAGTTTCACTAAACTACCAAAGATCATAAATATTGAAAGAAAGAAAAAATAGTAACAATAATAAGTCAAATAAATGTGTTCAATTCCAATAGCAAATCAAACATAGCCACAATAACTACACAATAGTGATTAAACTAATTCAAACAAGATAAAATAAAATTGTTGGCCCATGCAACAAAGATGAGAGATCATCAATAATTGAAGGAAACTTCACAATCCTTAAAAGTGCACATTACATAACTATACAACTAGAAATTGTGGCTAAATAGAGTGAAGATTCATCATGACTCCAATAATAGTCCCTCATGTGTGCATTTGTGGCATGAACACAAAAACTCCCACATAGCATGGCCATGTACCTAATGTAGAAGACATGCCTAGGCTACATGCCCAAAAAACATGACTATAATAATAGTCCCTCATGCATGCATTTGTGGCCTGCACACTACAAATCCTAACATATCATGGCAATACACCTCATAGAGAAGACACACCTAGGGCCACATTGCACATAGCAATGTGCCTCACAAAGAAGACGTGCATAGGGCACATGCCACATAGCAATGTGTCTTATGGAAAAATGTGCATGCATGTCACACACCAAAGCTATATGTATACATCATGAGGCACATTCAAATGTTATCAAACACAACCTATTGTATCTAACATGAGTTCCTCTCTACATGTGTGCAAATCTTCCAACACTAATCGCCACTAAGAAGGAATAATATAAAATGCATCTTCAAATATTTGTGTGTGTGTGTGGAATTGTGTCTTTGAACCCAATTCGCTACCATCAACAACATGTAACCATCACCTACACTATATCAAAACATAAGTATGGTGTGACATCATATCTATTTGCATAATGTCAAAACACATGCAAACATGAAAATCATCATAGCATGACAAAAATCAATCTCCACATGTTGGAACAAAGATATAAATAAGATAATAGGGTAAGAGGAAACCCGTACCAAGAACCACATACCAACTATCGGCAATGCCATCAAGATAAATGTAGGATAGGATACCACTATGAGCCATCCAATGGTCCATTCTATGAGGAGAACTAGGGGATACTATCTTTGAAAGGTGTGGTCAATAGAGATAATCCCTACTAATGCCACAATATCACCATAGCTTCTTGAGTTTTCCATTCTTCTACTTAACACCACATTTATTGAGTTCCTCAACAACGAGGTTGGTTCTCAATAGGATGCACAAACATGTAAACACACAAGCATGGTTTCATCATACTTGTACAACAATACAAATTCATTTTTCTAGTTAATTACTTAGTTTAAAAGTAACTCCATTACATAACATAGGGTAATAATCACCATAAGTTTTTAAATAAACTGCCCAAACATCAATTGGAGTTACCCTTTCTAAGGTACAAACATAATTTATTTATAACTTCAAAATTAAAATAATCACAATACATCCAAATAAGTTCAATAGTGCATGGAAATAGACAACATGATCCATAATTAAACCCATAAATTACCCTAATTGGATATGCTAATAAAATGGTGTCTCAAATAATAGAGATTATGTTGGACCTATAATAGAGATCTGGACTTTGTTTCATCATACACAAGCATGGTTTCATCATACTTGTATCCAAATACACCATCCATAGATAGGTACTCAATACCACAATCTCATGGGTACCCTTTTAGCTGAATTTACCCTATATTTAGGTGAGTCTACCCTTGTATCATTCCTTGATCTAGTATGTCATTCCACCAATCAATAATTTTTCCATATTCTTGGGAGAATACACTATCCCTTAGGTGAATATGCCATATCCTTAAATGAATCCTCCTTGTCATCATCCTAAGTCCTCTTTTTGTTAAGTCTTATCCCTTCATCTTTAGGAAAATCCACCTATCCTTATGTGAATCTACTTTCTCTAAGTCCTCTTTTTGTTCAAGAAGACACACTCAAGCCTTCATCACATTCCATAAAAAGAAAATCATTATTCCATATAATTGGAAGGAAATGATATATTGCAAAGATTACTATGAAGGTCTAAAATAGTAAAAGAGATGAGACTAATCATTTATTTCTACTTACAACAGTGAATTGGTTGAGATATACTCATAGACAAAGTGAATGACATGTATGAGAACAACCTCAATAAAGGTAAAAAGGACAATAAATAGTAGTGATAGATGACAATGCATTGAATGTGCCAAGAAAAAGACAGTGGAAGCCATGGAGAAATCACTATCAAAACAAAGCCATTAAATAAAACTATGTTGGTGTAGCTTGAGAAGCACAATAGAACAATGAAAAAATAACACTACAGGATTCACATTACAATGACATAAGTGAACAATCATCTCTTATTGTATCTTCATTGACTTTGGTTGCTATAGAAAAATATAGTGATCATATGCAAATACAATTACATGGTTTGAAAAAGGATACATTACCATATGATATAGGCTGAAAAAGATAAAATTTAAGATGTACTTGGAAAAGGGTCTTATTAGTAAGACTCATCATTCATATGTTTACTCCAGTCTATGTCTATATTGCATAGAATATCAAATTTGGTGATACTATTTGAATATGTGAGCATATGTTATATGGTTTTGATCATTGGCTAAGAGAATTGTTGCCTAGTAGTTTTCTAATGGCATTGAATATAGTGTCTAAAAGACTTTGGGCGTGAAACACTTTCTAAAGGCATTAAAAGAATGGGACACTTTATGTCACTAGAAAATGGGAATATATTATACTTAACTTTTTTTTATCATCCCATCGAAATTCATTTACAATATCTCGAGCTCTGGCTATGACACACGATAGTTAGGGTTCTTGCTTCTTGGATGACTATGTAACTGGTAGCCCGTGTCTAATAAATATACAAACTAGTATGTATATTTATTGTATGATTAAGGGTTGTTTTTGTAAAAATCCTCGTTACTGTCGTGTCTAAATATTGTTAAGCATTTGGTTCAAAAGCATTTTATTAAATCATTTCGAGCTTTGCATGTGTAGTGTCTATTGGGTCAAGGGTTTCATGATCCATAACTGTTGTATTTTGTTAAAAATGTTTCTCTACAACGTTTGCTAGTATCCTCCCTGCGTGTGCCAAAATAGGAGCTTTGGAACAAGGTATGGACATCCATCAAAGCATAATCGAAGGGGTTTTTTTGTCAGAAATTAGTTGCAAATGCTCCAATAACCAAAATCGCAAAATGGGGTAGCATACACACAACATGTGATTAATTCGCAAAAAAAACCCAGTCTCAATATGATTGCAGAAAAAAATTAGTTGTCCTTACCTTGCTTGTGCAGAGATTGCACCGGCGCGGGGGGGGGGGGGGGGGGGGGGGGGGGGGGGAGGCAGGGAGGCAAGACGGTCGTCGGTTGCTTCGAATTACTTCGATCAAAATGAAAATGCGTTGTGTTTTTTTTCTTTATAAAATGCTCGATGTCGTCGGAATTCTGACGAACACGGGCATATTTAAAAAAAAAAATCAAATTTGACCCCAATGCTCCTTGTCCGTCGGAATTTGACCCCAAATGTTAATTAATTCAATTATCTCTCTAGTCTCTATTTCCATCTTTCAGTTAGCTTTTTCTAAATTAAGCTTTCTTTGTCATCTTCTTTATGTCCTCCAATCATTCTTTTTCTTCCTTCAGTCAGCTTTTTCTCAATCAGTTAACTCAATTAATCTATTCAATCTATTTTGTTTCACTCCTACAATTAGCAGTTCAACTATCAATTTTCATGTGAGCTCACCTGAGTTCCACCTCTTGATCAATCTGTTCCACCTTTCAATCAATCTTCTCCAAAAATTTATAAATTGAACATTCAATCTCCATTTTCAATCCTCCTCACCCGTACAATTTATTTTAAATCACGAACTTCAAATCTTTGTGTCACTTGCAGGTTACCAACGCAATATCTGAGAGCCATAATACCACAAAGAAGAGAAGAGCAATGGAAGCTATATGCAATCTTGGAATAGGGAGTTTGATTTGAACTATTTTAATTCCTATTTGTTTGATATTGCATTATTTCATTGTTAGTTTGTTAATATTCTTTGATTAGGCAGGGATTCGTGATTTCCCTTTGTTTCTAATTGAATACTTGTTATAAAGATGAATTTTACTTGCATACATTTTGGTGAACCCGATGTGAAACACAACTAACTTACCTTCTTTGTTCTTTGTATAATTTTTGCAAGTTGCACAGATTTTTGCATTTTTTTTTACAGATTTTGCATGGATTTCGAGAATAGATATTCCATCATGCAATCATGATTACATCATCCCACAATCACATAGACAACATCAAGCATTCGACCCCTCGAGGGTCACACATTCACTCTGACAGGGTTGCGCAATCGCTCTGTTCAGATCACGCAATCGCCCTTTCTGGATTACGCATTCGCAGGGAAACCTGCTGTCTAATTTTTTATTCTGTCTGTTATTTAATTTGTCTATTTCTATCTAAAATTGGTTTAATATGCAAATAGATTACTTCTATTTCATGATTTCATTATAACAGTTTATGGCAAGAAAAGTACAGTTTAGGATTTTAGGTGCAAGAAGGATGAAACAACGAAGAAGAGAAGCCAAACGCTATCAAAAGGTTCTCCAGGTAGAAAAATTGATACAAGATTCAGAAGAGCAACTGGCCTTTGATAGATATAATAGCTTAGTTCTTTCTTATCAAGTTAAATATGATCTAATCAATATTGAATGGATAATGAGAGATTTGGCTAGGGCTTCACAATTGGTTTTGCAGGTTCCTGATTGGCTTTAGTTTTCTTTTATTTTTTTAATTTTTAAAATTTTTTTTGTTGTCTGCCTGTCTGTTATGCAATCGACCTGTTAGTGCTACGCAATCGATCAAATATCATCATGAATTTGGTCTGTCAGAATTACGCATTCGCTCTATCATAATTACGCATTCGATCTGTAAGTATCACGCAATCGCACAGGTAAAGTTACGCATTCGCTTCTGTCAAGTTTTGAGTTTCTATTTTTTGTTAGTTTGATTTTACTACTAATCTCCTGTTTACAGCCTATGGCAGATTTACAGAAAGGATTAGATTAGTATTTTTGCATGCATCACCTAATCTTTTGGTGCTTAAAATCAACAACAGTTAAAATGGACATGCATGGATAATCTCACACTTCATTGTTTGGTGCTTAAAATAAACATGGGCTAAAATTGACATGCATGTATCTCACACTTTGTCTTTTGGTGCTTAAAATAAACAAAATGGTTAAAATTGACATGCATGCTTTCATATTTCGATTTGGTGTTTAAAATGGACATGCACATGCTTTTCAACACCTAAATTTGGGCTATAAAATGAACGTGAATTAGGCTACATTAGATTAAATCATTTTTCTTTTTTTCTTAAGGTAAAGAATTTTTATCGTGTGTGGGGTGGACCTACTGTTGCATTAACTGACTTTCCACCCACCTTCAGGGTTTTCGGAGAAAGGAAGGAGGTGACAACGACATCCAATTTTTATTTTATTCTATGTAGTGAGGGGTATCTTTTACTGGGGATTTCATCACCCCACAGAGGTACTTCGAATTGAGATGCATTGGGGATATCATCTCTCCCAGCGTACTCTCGAGCGGGTTTTTCGAGTCGCTATATAAATATATGGGTCAGGCGGCTAGAGTGTTGAGTGAATTCGACGTAGGTGGGGGCCTTCCCTGCACCGATAAGCTCAACTAAAGTCTTAAGTGGATTTCTCTGAGAATCTGTTGTTGGATCGGGACCCCTCGAAACCTAATACTACGAACCAATTTAGTTGCCAAAAATCCTACATTCAGTGATTCCGGGAGTGCAGATCGTACCCCATAGATACCCTTCATGTACCTTACACTATCATACAGAAATACCATCGCTATAAGATCTTCGGATCTTCGGGGTAAGAGAGACTGGCATGCCCGAGAAGTGTGTGCCGTGGATTGGAGCTAGTGCTGCCACTCTCAATCTGTTCGTTTTGTCTCGGTATTTCGTAAGGGCCTCATTGAATGGTGTCCACTTTCCAGCCTAAGATTGTATTCTATGCTTTTTTATGTATCGTTGTGCTAGACTAGTATTGAGTCAGTCCTTTGGGCTATTTCAGGCCCTATCCTACATATCTCTGAATTTTTCGAGATTGTATGCAAATTGAGTCAGTCAACTATACCTACTTCCAAAGCAATTGTTCTCAAATTTGGAAAACTACAAAACTTGTCCCACACACGAAGTTACAGAAAACAAAGTCCATTTTGAAACCAAAAACTCAAAATTTTAACATACTTGTGACCTTAGGAAGTCCTAAATCTTTGCATAGTCCCACTTACGTCCTCATTATCGTCATAAGTCCTTGCATAAGTGGTGCAGGAGCACCTAGCTTCATAGCTTCATTTTCATCACAGGTTTGATTTTTCTTAGTTTTGAGTTGGAAAGTTTGTCTAAGTTGTTTTTGTGTTGTTCTAAGTTGTTTGGATGAGTTTTGAACTTGTTGTGTGGTCATGTTCCCTGTTTTCATCTTTTTGCTCAAAATTGCCAGTTTTGGAGTTGCCTGGCAAAATGTTGTAAAAAGTGAGTTTTTGATGTGTTTTTGTTTTGAAAAGGTTTTAGACATGTTTTATGCTTGGGTTTTAGGTGTGAGAAGTGTTTTTAGGTGATTGTTAGTCTTGGAGGTCAACCTTGCATCATCTAGGCATTAAAAGTTGTCATTTTAGACACGAAAATGTCAAATTTGTGTGCTCCTTGACATGTACCTTTCCGTACAGGAGGATAACTGATTTGTGGAGGTATTTATTCTCCTGCTTGAACCATTATAAGGGTTGATTTCATGGATTTATGAAGCATTTTACAAGTTTGCACTAGTTTTACTTGGTTTTTCTCTAGTTTTCAACTCCATGTGAACAACAGTCTGTACACCTGCTGTACTTGGCCGTACTGTTCTTACATTTTCAGATTCTATTATGTTTTCTTAAGATTTTCCCTTTGGTGACATCTAATTTCATCAAGTTTTGAGCTTTTAGCAAAATTAGTTTGTTTTGACAGTTTCACTGCCTTGTCTAGGAAATTGGCAAGGATGCTTGACCAACTTGGCTTCTTGAAGTCCTAAATGTTCATGGCTTCCCAAGAACCAGTTGGTCAACTTGTAAAATATGTAAATACAAGTTTTGGTTTCAAAAATGCAGGTGCAAGAAGTTTTGTGGCCATGGAGCCCTAGGCAAGTGTGCCATTTGGCTAGGGTCTTGTAAAGGTTTGATGCTTTGCTCTTCCATAGAAAATGCATTATTTAGGTGGACAGACTTGTCTTGTTATCCAAGATTGTAAGTGAAAGCTAAGAGGCTTTCTAAGACAAGAAAAGGAAGGTTGCATTTTCAGTTTGTGTAAATTGTAAACAAAAACAACGAGTCACTGTTTTGGTGATTAGTTTCCATTCAATTGTTTTCTCTCCACCATACAATGGTGTTTGTAAAACCTTGAATCTCCTTAATTTGTTTGCAAATAAGAACAAGGAGTGGTTTTTGACCCTGCCCATGGGTTTGTGATTGCCAAGATAAGTCAATGGTCCCTTTGGCAAGGTTGTAATGCCCAGAAGGTTGTCATAGTCAATTATGATTGATTTTTGCATTGTAAATGAATTGTTTATTGTAATCTTCCTTTTCCAAATAGTAGGTTTGAAGAACAACAAGCAACCAAGGATAGAGCATTGATAAAAAGCACCAATCAGACCTTTAAAAAGGTGTTTAACAGTGGTTAAGTGTAGGTTGAAAAGGAAAAAAAACAGTGAAAGGGCAAAAGTGCAGTGATAGTTAGTTTTGACAGTGAATGGTCCATTGTTTGTAATTGCCTAATACTTTTGTGCAGGGCTATTGTGGCTCCCTTTTGTCTCTAATGACATACATGTTTACATGATGGAATGTAATTTGTATTCAAGCAAAGATGTGTTTGTAGGAAGCAAGAATGGAAAAGTTGTCAATTGTTGCACTCTCCTTATGTGCATTTTGTAAAAACTTGTTCTCTAACCTTTGAGGGTGTAAAACTGCTTTGTCTTGGTCTAATTAGCATGTGGCATGATATAACTAAGGTCTCATGTTTCACTTTGAAGGATTCTAGCTTGTTTGCCATCAAAACCCTACCAAACCCTCCCTTTTCACCCATTTTTGGGATAGTCATGGAGAAGGCCTAAGGGACCCTAAAACTTAGAAAATCTTTAAGAACTCCCAAAAGGGTGTCCGAATATCAACTTCTTTTTGTTTGGAAGTCCATCGCTGGAGCAGGGTGAGCACAAAACCCCAAAATGAGGGCTAATTCCTAGTAGCCCGTTTTAGGCCTAAAACTAGGTTTTTGTCAAATCGGGTATGCCAGAGAAGGTTGCAAAGCATGAAACCCAACAAATCAAGTTGAAATAGGTTAACCTAACATGAATCCAACATATTTGGTGAGTTTGACTTCATAAGTCGGTTTTGTAGCACTTGAAAGGATGACAACAAGTATGGAGTTGAAGCCCTTGAGTAACCAAGGAGAGTTGCTAGATTGCCTTTGAGCTTTTTGCACTCTGATTTTGGTGACTGCACCTTGAAACAGCAAGAAACTTTCATTTAGTAAACATTGTAGCCACTTGGCAACTACCTTGCCCTGCCTTCCTATCAATAAGTCCCCACCTATGTCCTCATTATCATTCTAAGTCCTTGCATGGTCCCCACCTACATCCTCATTATTGTCCTAAGTCCTTGCATAGTCCCCACTTACGTCCTCATTATCATCCTAAGTCCTTGCATAGGTCTCATTTACGTCCTCATTATTGTCCATTGTCCTTGCATAGTCATTGGAACATACAGGAAGAGTTAAGTTTGTTATGTCCTACAACAATTTAGAAGTGCTATCAACTTGCACTCAAGGTAGAGGAGAGGAGTAGGAAGAAGCAAGAGTAGCATAAAAGAGGTAGAGGAAGAGGCAGAGATGGTCGAGGCCATCGAGACAGTTTTCGGGGAAGACACATAGATCAAAGGTCCCAAGGGGAATCTAAGCTTATAGAGCAAATTAGGGATTCTCAGAGCATGCCCAATTATAGGGGTAGGGGATCAAGCAACCCAGGAAGGGGTAGGTCTAGTGGCCCAGGTAGAGGGTCTTACTTCTCCACAATGAAATGCTATAACTGTCAGAAATTGGGTCATCGTGCTTATAGGTGTCCAGAAAAGCCTAGTTCTTCCCATGGAGGTGAAAAGAGAGTGAACTATGTTCAGAAGGAAGGAAGTAGTACAAAAACTCCAATAATGAACCTAGCACCCGAAGATGGTGAGAGTCTAATGATAAGGAGAGTATTGATGCAAGAACCTCATAAGTGTGAAGTGTCTCAGAGAAGAGCATTGTTCAGGATAAAGTGCAAAATCTTGGGCAAGGTATGTAAGGTGGTTATAGATTCAGGTTCCACAGATAACATTATCTCAGAGGAGGCAGTTAGCAAATTGAACCTACCTAGAATGAAGCACAGTGAACCCTACAAGGTAACTTGGTTGAATAAGGGGAAACATGTCCTAGTTAATGAACAAGCATGGGTAGACTTCAACATAGGTGAATACAAGGATAGGATACTATGTGACATCCTTCCTATGGATGCTTGCCATCTACTATTAGGTAGACCTTGGCAATTTGACAGAAGGGCACACCATGATGGTGAAAAACACACACATTCCTTTCAAAAGAATGGTATTGTCTACAAAATTCAGTCCCTTAGTGAAGAGATAGAGAACAACAAACCGCAGGCACCTAAAGTGTTATTAGTCAATGAAAAAGAGTTCATCCAAACCATGAAAGAGGGAGATGGGATTGGTTATGCACTTGTAGTGAAACCTAAGGAGGAGAAGAAAGAAAAACAAGTTGAGATCCCACAAGAAGTACAACAAATTCTTGATAACTTTAAGGGCATCATCAGTGATGGACAACTAGCAACATTACCTCCTCCTAGAGCCATTAGTCATCAGATTGACTTTATACCAAGAGCTTCTTTGCCAAACAAAGCAGCTTATAAAATGACTCCTGAATAGAACAAAGAGGTAGCTAGGCAGATTCAAGAGTTGTTGGATCAGGGATTAATAAGAAAGAGTATAAGTCCTTGTGCCGTACCCACTGTGTTAGCACCTAAGAAAGGGGGCACATGGAGACTATGCACAAACTCCAGAGCTATCAACAAAATCACCATAAGGTACAGGTTCCCTATTCCCAGGATAGAAGATTTGATGGATTGTTTAGGGGGTACAAGGTATTTTACAAAAATAGATTTAAAGAGTGGTTACCATCAGATAAGAATAAAAGAGGGTGATGAGTGGAAAATTGCTTTCAAAACAAATGAGGGTTTTTATGAATGGTTGGTTATGCCTTTTGGACTCTCTAATGCTCCCAATACCTTTATGAGGTTAATGAATTAAGTATTGTAGGATTTTCTTGGTAAGTTTGTGGTAGTCTACTTAGATGACATTCTCATTTTTAGTAAGACTAAAGAGGAGCATTTGAAACACTTAGCTATTGTTTTGCAAAGATTATTTGATGAGCACTTAACCATAAATCTTGAGAAATGTGATTTTATGAAACAAGAGCTAGTCTATCTTGGTTTTGTTGTGTCCAGTGGAGATCTTAAGATGGATCCATCCAAAGTTGCAGCCATAACAAGTTGGCCAACCCCACAATCAACCAGTGCAGTTAGAAGTTTTCATGGTCTAGCTCAGTTTTACAGAAAGTTTATCAGAGGGTTCAGTGAGATTTGTGCACCCATGTTAGATACAATAAAGGGTGGTCATAAGGTTAAGTTTCAATGGACAAAAGCAACCAATAAGGGGTTTGAGTTACTCAAAACTAGAGTTTCTACACAGCCAGTGTTAATCCTTCCTAGTTTTGATAAACTCTTTACTATAGAATGTGATGCCAGTCATCTTGCAGTAGGTGCAGTCTTGAGTTGGGATAATAAATCAGTTGCTTTCTTTAGTGAAAAACTGAATGATGCAAAGAAAAAGTATTCATCTTATGATTTAGAGTTATATGCATTGGTATACGCACTCAGGAAGTGGAGGCATTACTTGCTTCCTAAAGAGTTTGTTGTGTATACAGACAACCAGGCAGTCAGTTTTTTGAATTCTCAGGATAAACTCAACCATAGACATGTGAAATGGGTAGAATACCTACAAGCATATACTTTTACTCTTAAGCACAAGAAAGGCCAGTGTAACAAAGTAGCTGATGCTTTGAGTAGGAGATTGTTGACTATTCAAGAGATCCAAGTTAAGAGTATTAGTATTGATTGCTTTCAAGATTTGTATCCTAATGATGATGATTTTGCTGCTACTTATAAAGTTTGTCTTGCTTTTGAGAATCATTTCCATAGTGAGTATGCTGACTATACATTGCAGAATGGTTTGTTATTCAGGGGAGGACAACTATGTGTTCCTAAAGGATCCATGAGAGAAAACTTTATCCAAGAGAAACACAATGGGTGTTTGAGTGGCCATTTTGGTCTCAATAAGACCTTATTAGTTCAACGCTTCTATTACTGGCCTAAGATGCAGAGAGATGTCTGGAGGTATGTTGAACAGCGTGTAGCGTCAAAAATTGTATGCACTTGCTAAAGTGGTACAATTTCACACTTGGTTTAGCTCCCACCTTGGCGCATCTTGCACTTTGCATCGCATTTTCCCTTTAGCACTTAATTAATCAAATTAATTAGGTCTAAGGTCCTATTTCATCATCTTCCACATCATAAAGTTGGGCCCTTTCATTAAAGTGTTCCCCTTTCATTTTATTCCTCCAATACATCATTTAATCAAAAACCCTAATTAGGTCCTATTTTAAACTTGGGGGCTTCATTTCGGGGGTCAAAACATCTCTAAATCACCTGTAACTTCAGGATTCTCTCTAAAATTATCATATTCGACGGCCTTGAAAATTTGGTGAAAAGTTGTCGAGACCATGGCGCCCGGAGTGCACATGGTCCCCGACATTTTTCCCGAAATTTTAGGAGCGCAATCCAATCATAAAATAAAGCTTAACCCCAAGAAATTGGCAGGAGATTCAATCTCTAGGTTGGCCAAAAGTTGAAATTAAGACCTAGGGTTTCATATATAAGAGCTCTCTTTCTTCATTTGAAAGGATCCGAATTTTGGTTTCAAGGGCCTTCTATGCAGTGAAAGAGCAGATCTTTGAAAACTTCAACAACATTCAACATCCATCCATCAAGCATTCATCAATTTCATTCACCCATTTAGGGCTTTGAAGACATTGAAGAGCAATAGGGGATCACCGACTGAAGATTGGCTTGTACCCCTCCCTTGGGGTTGGGTATGATTTCATGTTTTTTTCATGTCTTTGCATAAGCCTCATTATATCATTTGTATTCATGCTTTAGATCACTTTGCATCTTGATTTGGAGCATTTACATTATCATTTACAAGCAATTAGGGTTTACTTTCTAGGTTGCTCTAGTTTGCTTACTTGCATTTTAGGATCTTGCACACACACAAGGTCTGCACACACACTACTTTTACAATACAACTTGGCTATTCGTGGAGGTGAAAATCACCAAAGCGGGGGTTTGACTAAGGCAAAACCCTATATAGCCGCCCACCGTACCTTTCAGATATAAGTGCAGATTTCGAGATTCAGACGACGCCGCAAGTTGCAGATCCGACAAAAACAGACAAAAATTGAGCTACACACCAAATTTCAGGGCAAAAGACCAGGACAGGGGCGTGGGGCGCCCTGGTCCTGCCAGGACAGGGGCACTAGATAGGGGCGCTAGGCGCCCTGGTCCCTTTGTCAGACAACAAGTTTCAGCATTTCCAACAGCTTTTCAGGTTGCAAAACAACAGTTTCAGGAGCAGTTTCAGGGGCAGAATCAGGACAGTGGCACCTGTGCCCTCGTCCCGAACATTTTCACTCAGATTTTAACTCCGGGTACGCATCTGCATTCTTGTCTTGTCCTTGTGTTTACAGCTTTCTATTGTTTAATCTCAATTCTGCAATCTTGTTATTAGTTCATACTTGCAGTTTAGGGTTAGGAATTGAACTTGCATCATTTTATCTTTCAATTACAACAAAGGAATAGAAACCCTAATAGGTAGCCCATGGCTCTTTCTTCCACAAAAGAAGTAGCCAATTGTGTGATACCTCTAGGCTCTTTTGTATTCCACAATGTGTGTCAAAAGGTAGGATTAGGGCATGTTAGCCTAGTCTCGCTTTTTCCCCTACACATTTTGGTGAACCCGACGTGAACTTATTATTGCTTTCTCTTGCATTGCATTTGTTAGATCTAGATCTAGATTTAGTGTGTTTCATTTAAGTTTCATTTTCATTAAAGAAAAGAAAAAAAAAAAAGGAAAAGAAAGAGTGTGTTTCTTTGTTTCTTTGCATTGTGTGTTTAGGTTTTATGCAATTTTTATTTCAAAATGTCAGATTTTTATTTGCAAGATGTTCATATTTATGATGATGTATGCAATTATGTTGATTATGAGTATAGCCAAGATGAATTAGATGAAGCTTTAGATGAGTTTTTGAACCCTAAAGATACCAAACCTTCATTTTACCAAAAACTCATAAACCTTGTTACTATGCCATTTCGTTGTGATGAGAAAGATAAGTTGAATGATTCCTCTCAAGGGTACATTCCTATCAACTCTTCCACTAAATCTAGGAACATGGTGGTTTTCAATGATCCCCTCTATGAAGAGATGTCTCATTTTGAATCAAAAGATAAACCTTTTAATCGATATGATCATGCTTTGTTGGATGATGCTCTTGATGACTTTGTGGCTTTATCAAAATCTTTAAACAAGAATAAAACTTCTAAATTAGTTAACATGATAAACCTGAATGAGCATAATAAGCCTCTCTTTGAAGTCCAAGGTGCTTATCCTTCTCCCACCTTTCAAGTTCCTAAATCACCTCTCCTTATTGTCCAAGGAGGGTATGGTCATCATTCCTTTCTTACTCCGAATAAACCTATCATCACTGTGCAAGGAAGAAAACCTATAAGTCCTTATAGTTATGCCAAGCAATTAGCTAGAGAGAGTTATAATGTGGTTGCCCATACTTATAATACTAGAAATAATAGGTAGCCTAATCCTCCTCCTGTTACTCCAGTTTCTCTTCCTAATCCTCAACCAATTCTTTCGCAAGCTCCACGTATTTCACAAGTTCTTAGTAAGGAATATGATCTCATAGAACAACTTAAAGCTACCCCTGCTAAGATATCCCTTTGGGATTTGATCCAAACTTCTTCCGCTCATCATGGAATGTTACAAGATGCCTTGAAAGATTTGAATGTTCCTCCACCTAATACATCTATTAATGTAGTGTCCTTGGTTAACTCTGTGATGAATCCTAAAGCTCAAATTGTGTTTACTCAAGATGAATTGCCTACTAGTGAAATTCAACATCAATATGATCCCTTGATGATTGTGGTTATCATAAATGACACTGCTATAAGACAAACACTAGTAGATAATGGCTCTGGTCTTAATGTGTGTAGCGTTAATCTATTACATAAGATGAATGTGGATACATCCCTTATTAAGCTTGACTCTCTTCCCATTCGAAGCTTTGATAATGTGGCTAAGTCTTCATTAGGTATTATCACCTTACTCATCACAGCGGGACCTGTTACTTTTCCTACTCCTATCCATGTTATGTCGAGAAATCTAACATACAACTTGTTATTAGGGAGACCTTGGATTCACAGTATGCAAGCTGTCCCCTCTACATTGCATAGACAAGTTAAATTTATTTATAACAATAAGACATATACCTTGATAGGTGATACTAATCTTCAAGCTTGTTTGCAAACATCTACTTCCAAAGGGAGTTCTTCTAAACCTTCCTCTTCTAGTGATGATTCTTTAAATAAGATACCTATGGATGAATCATCACCCTCTGATAATCAAAATTCTTTGGATGAGCCTAAAGTTCCTGAAGAAGATTCTCCTCAACTTGAATCTACACATGAAAAGGCTTTTGATCCTGAGAAGGTTCTTGTAGAAGATGATTGGGGATATCTTGATTTTAATCCCACCTTTGTAGGTGAGTATAGGGTTCCTCCTAGAGAGCTTAAAGTTAAAAAGGAGGAAGAAACTAAAGATCAATCAATCTTACCTGAACCTATGAACAATAATTTTGTGGCCGCTTCTCAAACTTCTTCTCCTCACACCTCTAATCCTGAAGAGTTTGATTCTTTGTCTTATGAAAAACCACCTTCTCTTTCTGAAATGGCTAATCGTTATGGTCATGGTTTTCATATTTTAGCTAAGTATAGGTATAATGGAAATGGTTGTGGCGCTCACGAACAAGGGATAAAGGTTCCTCTAGGGAATAATCTTTATGATGAGACCTTTGGACTTGGTTATAATCCCTACAAGTGCACTAAAGCTTCTAAGAGACCATGTATTAATGTTAATGTTATTTCTATGTCTCTACCAATAAGACACCCTGAGTATATTGATGGGGATCCTTCGTGTGCCTATGCTTTGGATGTCTTTCCTACCGATGATGCTTTTGCTGAGTTTTTAGGAGCATATGATACTCTTCCTCGTTATCATCACAATAGGGGATTTCCTTATTGTTTGAACACTGAAGCTTATTTTGGAAAAGAGACTAATAATGATGAGATTGTGGAAGAATTCCCTCAGTTAAAGGATATTCATCAACAAAGTAATCCTCTCATAAGTGACACCATTGATGTTAAGGTGGATCCTTGCAATGAAGAAAAAGTTATTAAAATTGGAAAGTGTTTGGATGAAGAAGAACAAAAACAATATGCAGATTTATTGCATGAATTCCCTAAGATCTTTGCTTAGACATACTCTGACATGCTTGGTATAGATCCTAAGATTGTTACTCATAATATTGTCTTAGTTCCCGATGCTAAGCCTGTGAAACAAAAGATTCGAAAAATGAATCCTAAGGTAGCTTTGCTTGTTAAGGCTAAGATTGAAAAATTATTGGATGTTCGATTTATCCACCCTATTGATTATTCCCCGTGGATTTCAAATATTGTCGCTGTGGCTAAATCAGATAATAAAATAAGAATGTGTACCGACTTTCAAGATTTAAATAAGGCTTCTTTAAAAGATGATTTCTCTCTCCCAAACATTGACATGATAGTTGTTTCTACAGCAGGACATGCTTTGTTATCCTTCATGGATGGTTTTTCAGGATACAAGCAAATTTTCATTAATCCTCAAGATCAATTCAAAACTACTTTCACCACTCCTTGGGGTACATTTTGTTGGGTGACGATGCCTTTTGGACTTAAAAACGCCGGCGCAACTTATCAACGAGTGATGACCCTTATCTTTCATGATTATATGCATAAGATTTTAGAAGATTATGTTGATGATATTTTAGCCAAATCCATTCTTCGTATAGATCATATTAAGATCCTTCGTCAAATCTTTGAAAGAATTCGTAAATATCACATGCACTTGAATCCCCGAAAATGTGTTTTTGGTGTGGATAGTGGAAAACTATTAGGATTCATAGTTTTGCATCGTGGGATTGAGGTGGACACTAAGAAAATAGATGCTATTGTCAACATGCCACCTCCTAGAAATGTGTCTCAACTCAAAAGCTTACAAGGAAAGATTCAAGCTATTCGTAGGTTTGTATCTCAACTTGCAGATCGTACTTTTCCTTTTTCTCAACTTCTCAAAAAGAATATCACTTTTCAATGGAACGAAGATTGTCAACAAGCATTTGAAGATTTAAACGTATATTTGGCTAATCCTCCTATCCTTCAACCTGCCGAACCTTCTAAACCCTTTCTTCTTTATACAGCTGCTTCCTCTCATGCTCTCGCAGCATTATTGGCACAACATGATAAAGATGGTAAGGAATGTTCGGTTTATTATATAAGTCATACCTTACTCGATTATGAGACCCGATATTCTGCGATAGAAAGACAATGCTTGGCCTTGGTGTTTGTGACTCAGAAATTGAGACATTATCTTTTAAATTCAGAAGTCCACGTCATGGTAAAGTTTGATCCTTTGAAGCATCTTTTCTCTAAAACTGATTTATCAGGACGCCTAGCTAAGTGGGTTATGATGTTAACTGAATTTGACCTTAAATTTGTTTCACAAAGAGCAATTAAAGGGGAAGTGTTGATCGATCACTTAGTTGAGGCCCCTTCACCTTTCTCCTTCCCTAACCCTGAGTCTTTTCCCGATGACTTCATTCTTTGTATAGAGAAAGATGGAACTTCGGAGTTATACTTTGATGGCTCTAAGTGTCGTACGGGATCAGCGGCAGGTGTTGTTCTAATTTCTCCTACAAAGAAATCCATTCCCTTATCTTATTGTCTCAATTTTCTATGTACCAATAACATTGCTGAGTATGAGGCTGTTATAGTAGGAATAAAGGCAGCCTTGGCTTTGAATGTAAAGCACATACATATTTATGGAGATTCTCAATTGATTATAAGACAAGTAACAGGACTGTATCAAGCAAAACAAGACAAATTATCACAATATAAAGACCTTGCTATCTCTTTGGTACAAAAATTCAATTCTTATACCATGGAACCTGTTCCTCGAAAAGATAATCGACATGCGGACGCAATGGCATGTGTGGCTTCTCTTTTATTTTTAGAGGACCCTGTGGTTGATCTTAAATTTGTTATTCATAACCTTATTTCTCTAGCTATTGTAGATGATTCTAGCTTGGTGACATGTTGTGACTTTATAGACTCAGATGAATGGTATTCGCATATCGTAAGATACTTGACCGATGGCACCTTTCTTGATTCCACAAATAGGAACACTAGGGCTAGAATCCGCAAGCTGTCTGCTAGATATATCATTCTTTCTAATGTTCTTTACCGAAGGGGTTATAATGGTCTTCTCCTTTGCTGTCTTAACAAATCGGAAATCCCTATTGCTCTTGAAGAGGCACATTCAGGTGCCTATGGGGGGCATTTTGGAGGCAAATCCTTGGTTCAAAGATTGCTTCATATGGGATACTATTGGAAAACTATGCAGAAGGATTCTTTTTCATTTGTTAAGAAATGTCATCAATGTCAACAACACAATAATCTGATTCATGCTCCTGCCCAAGAACTTCGTTCTCATGTAGTTTCTCGGCCTTTCTCTACATGGGGATTGGATCTCATTGGTAAAATCTCTCCTCCTTCATCTCAAGGACACACTTTCATTATAACCGCAACAAATTACTTTACAAAGTGGGTAGAAGCTGTTCCCCTTCGTTCTACTACTGCTGAAGTGATTTGTCAATTTCTTCTAGAAAACATTATTTCTCAATTCGAGATACCTTCCACTATAATCTCAGATAATGGGAAATCATTTAAGAACAAGGATGTGAAGAAATTCCTCGAGAAATATCATATCAAACATCGATTTTCTACACCATACTATCCTCAATCAAATGGTCAAGCCGAATCATCCAATAAGATAATTGAACAAATTCTTCGAAAAACCGTGAATAAGCATGGTAAGGATTGAAGTACTCAGCTAATCTATGCTCTTTGGGCCTACCGAATGAGTGTACGAATTGCTACAGGAACTACCCCTTATAATCTTGTTTATGGTGCTGATGCTATTATGCCTTTAGAGTTAGAGATTCCATCACTTAGAGTTTCTCTCAAAGGTATAGTAGATGATGACTCTTATAGAGAACAAAGACTTCAACAACTTGAGATGCTTGATGAACAATGTATAAATGCTCTTGAGCATATTCAAGTGTATCACAAAACTCTACAACAAAGCTATAATGATAAGGTTATTCAACGTTCCTTCTCAGTAGGTGACTTAGTTCTCTATGAGAATCAGCGCAATGTGAATACCTTACCTGAAGAAAAGGGAAAATTTAGTCCTAATTGGCTTGGACCGTATATTGTTATTGAAGGTTATGGATCAGGTGCTTACAAAATAGCAGATGTAGACGGTACACCTCTTAAAGAACCTATAAATGCTATGCACTTGCGTAGATACTATGTTTAATTCCTCATTCCTTATCTTTCATTTCATCTATCTTCTTTTCAGTTCTTCAAAATTGGATAATATGTTAACATATCTTTGTTAGAGCAAATAGAATTAAATGATATTTTGTTTAATCTATATTGCTTTGTTCTTGACAAGCGTGTTTCTTTACTCTATAGTTTGTCTTGAATTCATTTATGTAAATTGCAAAAGATTTACATTTCCATTATGCTGGCATATTATACAATGTCTTTATGTGTTAAGTAGAATTGTATCATGTTGTGTTTAAGTTTAAATTAAATCACATTAGTTATATGATTCTTAGGCTTAACACATATTTCTTCTCTATCATCAATGTAGTACTTGATTAAATATTTTATTTAATTAAGTCACACATGTATCAATTTAATCATGGAGCATTGAGAAATCAATCACATGAAAATTAAATTCAGAACATACATGTACATCTACCAAATGTATTAACTTTAATCAAAGCAAAATATACATTGTTTTAGGCATTAAAGATAACACGTTTGAGACAAAGAGAAGCATGTCTATATATATATATGTGGATCATGTTTTCATATACAAAAGTAGGTCACTATACATCCAAAATGTGACCTATCCTACATCATGAGATCATCTTCTATCCCTAGGGCTAGTGGTTGGAGAGTGACGATAGTCCCTCCTGATTCGGCCGTGAAGGTGGACCCATAGGTGTATAGCGTGATATAGACTATGAATGACTCTGAGAGGAACTCCTATGATCCCTATCCATAAGGATCACGCGATACGAGGTAGCCTCGGCCTGAGCTACTGCTAGGTCACGCTGTGCCCGCTAAAGGTTCTCTGATAGAACTATCTCTCTCTCCCTCCATATTTCCACCTATACTTGAAATGGGGAAAACAAGTCCTCATGCCGACTCGCGTTCCCCTGAGGCCTATAAGCAACTTGTGAGGAACTAGGGATCTGTGCCATCATGGAAATATCTGTCACTGCTTGCTGGATCAAGGAGTGCCACTCCTGCACATTAGCTGTAGCAGTAGAACAGATTTTGTATTAGTACCATTCTATATCATCTAAACATTAATCAATCAATATAAACCTACTATACCTGGATCTCCCTTGCGCGAGTAGGGATCGTGATATGGTAGCATCTGTGACTGGGAACTACTAGGCTCCCCACGCTCAAATGATCTATGCACGATGGGTGTAGGCTGGCCCGTACTAGAAACAGGTCTCCGTATCGCCTCATGTTCCCCCTTTTGGGGAATAAGAGGAGGATCCAAGGCTATGGTATCATCTCCTGAATGGTGGGGAGCTACATCTGACTCCTCCTCATCATCTCTATCCTCCTCCTCCTCCTCATCATCATCATCATCATCCTCATCCTCATCTGCATCCTCACCCACATCCTCGTCCTCGTTCTCCTCATCATCATCTCTATCTGTGTCATCCTCCTCTCCCTCCTCCTCCTCCTCGGCACTAGGCTGATCTCCTATGGGTGGATTAGGATCTCTTGCCTCCTCATGACCCTCTCCCTCCTTTGGCTCCTCCGATCTAGATCCCTGATCCTCATCTCGGTCTCCATGTCTCTATGGACCTGGATGGGCTGTCGGGTAATTTGGTGGAAAGATAGGCCCTGGGTATGTCCTCACAAACCATGAGAGATACCTGCACTGTGCTCTAGGATCTGCAGAGTAATCAGTGACCACATCCTGATCAGACCCCTCTATATCTGTAATCTCGATATCATCTGTCGTAGGTCTCGCTACTGCTCCGAGTCTGGGAAGGACTCGTGAGTGTCGAGTATAGATAGGTACATCAGCTGGAACACACTGCTCTAGCCCAAACTGCCTCCGTACTCGGTCAAAGTAGAATGGGACTATGATATGTGAGTATCGTCCTCTCAGTAGGCAGTTCCTCTGTAAGCATGCTAGCTACCTCTCCATTCCATCCCATCTGTACATCCGCAGATATGATCTCCATCCTCGTGGGATGCTCCGGTCGTCGTGAAGGCATGATGATGGCTATTTGGGCTCCGCTGTAATGAACAATACTCAGAAATCAACAAAGTGACAAATGCAATAGTCACTTTCGAGGTATATACTTTCATTCCTTTACCTTTGATTTCAAAACCCTAATTTTCCTCTATCACTCATTTCATCATAACTTGAGTTTGGGAGATGCGATTTTTGAACCATTTGTTGTGTAGGAATTGTATTTTCGTTCCCTTACTCCTTGGATGTTCCAAAATGTGCTCTGATGAAGCCTTTTCAGTGAATATCTCTCATCAATAATCTCTCACACAATTTGTCGTAAGTAAACATGCTACCCTATTTCACCTCCCTAATAAGCAAGTCGAAACAGGGGGGCATATAGCTACTCGCAAATTTCATCACTTTCCTTAGTAAGCATTAGGTGATTATGTGATCTAACGTGTGTTTTGTAGGGTGCGGTTCCTAACTGTGTACTGCAGATACCGCTGGGGGCTTCATTCGATAGACTTATGGATATATCCTTTTTGAAATAATGTTTACTTTCCTGTACTTTAACTTGCATATGCACGTAGTACTCATATGACCGCTAAAGTGGGGGATAAATGTAGCATCGAAAATTGTACGCACTTGCTAAAGTGGTACAATTTCACACTTGGTTTATCTCCTGCCTTGGCACATCTTGCACTTTGCATCGCATTTTCCCTTTAGCACTTAATTAATCAAATTAATTAGGTCTAAGGTCCTATTTCATCATCTTCCACATCATAAAGTTGGGCCCTTTCATTAAAGTGTGCCCCTTTCATTTTATTCCTCCAATACATCATTTAATCAAAACCCTAATTAGGTCCTATTTTGAACTTGGGGGCTTGATTTCGGGGGTCAAAACATCTCGAAATCATCTGTAACTTCGGGATTCTCTCTAAAATTATCATATTCGACGGCCTTGAAAATTTGGTGAAAAGTTGTTGGGACCATGGCACCCGGAGTGCACATGGTCCCCGACATTTTTCCCGAAATTTTAGGAGCGCAATCCAATCATAAAATAAATCTTAACCCCAATAAATTGGCAGGAGATTCAATCTCTAGGTCGGCCAAAAGTTGAAATTAAGACCTAGGGTTTCATATATAAGAGCTCTCTTTCTTCATTTGAAAGGATCTGAATTTTGGTTTCAAGGGCCTTCTATGCAGCGAAAGAGCAGATCTTTGAAAACTTCAACAACATTCAACATCCATCCATCAAGCATTCATCAATTTCATTCATCCATTTAGGGCTTGGAAGACATTGAAGAGCAGTAGGGGATCACCGACTGAAGATTGGCTTGTACCCCTCCCTTGGGGTTGGGTATGATTTCATGTTGTTTTCATGTCTTTGCATAAGCCTCATTATATCATTTGTATTCATGCTTTAGATCACTTTGCATCTTGATTTGGAGCATTTACATTATCATTTACAAGCAATTAGGGTTTACTGTCTAGGTTGCTCTAGTTTGCGTACTTGCATTTTAAGATCTTGCACACACACAAGGTCTACACACACACTACTTTTACAATACAACTTGGCTATTTGTGGAGGTGGAAATCACCAAAGCGAGGGTTTGACTAAGGCAAAACCCTATATAGCCGCCCACCATACCTTTTCAGATATAAGTACAGATTTCGAGATTCGGACGACACTGCAAGTTGCAGATCCGGCAGAAGCAGATTGAAACTGAGCTACACACCAAATTTTAGGGCAAAAGACCAGGACAGGGGCATGGGGCGCCTTGGTCCTGCTAGGACAGGGGCATTGGACAGGGGCGCTGGGTGCCTTGGTCCCTCTATCAGACAACAAGTTTCAACATTTCCGATAGCTTTTCAGGTTGCAAAACAACAATTTTAGGAGCAGTTTCAGGGGCAGAATCAGGACAGTGGCCCCTGTGCCCCCGTCCCGAACATTTTCACTCAGATTTTAACTCTGGGTACGCATCTGCATTCTTGTCTTGTCCTTGTGTTTACAACTTTCCAATGTTTAATCTTAATTCTGCAATCTTGTTATTAGTTCATACTTGCAGTTTAGGGTTAGGAATTGAACTTGCATCATTTTATCTTTCAATTACAACAAAGGAATAGAAACCCTAATAGGTAGCTTGTGGCTCTCTCTTCTACAAAAAGAAGTAGCCAATTGTGTGATAACTCTAGGCTCTTTCGTATTCCACAATGTGTGTCAAAAGGTAGGATTAGGGCATGTTAGCCTAGTCTCGCTTTTTCCCCTACACACAGTGTATGGTATGTCAAAAGGCCAAAGGTAATAACACTAATGCTAGTTTATATTAGCCACTTCCCATTCCTTCTAGGCCATGGGAGTGCATCGACATGGATTTTGTTGTAGGGTTACCAAAGACAAAAGTAGGGTATGACAGTATCTTTGTGGTTGTTGATAGATTTAGCAAAATGGCTCACTTTATACCTTGCAAAACTACTAATGATGCTAGTCATATTGCTTTCCTTTTCTTTAAAGAAGTTGTCAGAATACATGGTTTGCCATCTAGCATTGTGTCAGATAGAGATGTTAAGTTTTTGGGTCATATTTGGAAGATTTTGTGGAAGAAATTGGGTACTAACTTGTCTTTTTGCTCAACTTACCATCCACAGACAGATGGCCAAACAGAAGTGGTGAATAGAACATTGGGAAATCTACTCAGATGTCTCACCAAGGAATATGGACAAAGTTGGGATCAACTCATCCCACAAGCAGAGTTTGCCTATAATGACAGTGTAAACAGATCCACTGGTAAGAGTCCATTTCAGATTGTTTATGGTATGCATCCAAGAGGTGTTTTTGAGTTACATGATGTGACTAACTTGCAACATGTTAGTGGGATAGTAGAGGATATGGCACAATCTCTAAAAGAGATACATGAACAGGTTAAACAGTCTTTGCAGGACACCACAACAAGAGTCAAGGCAAGGGTGGATGCTTCTAAGAGGGATGTCCAATTCTCAGTTGGAGATTTTGTGATGGTGCATCTCAACAAGTCAAGATTGCAAAAGGGAGTTCCTACCAAGTTACAGATGAGAAGAATTGGACCTTGCAGGATTTTGGCTAAGTATGGTCCTAACGCTTATAAGATTGATTTACCTGCTGATATTTCCTTGTCTCCTATCTTTAATACTGCAGATTTGGAACCTTTCAAGGGGCAACCTCTACCAGAGACTCAGCGAGTTTCAGACATTTCAAATTCCCTTTCTGATCTATCTCTCCCCTCTTCTTCTTCTCCCATTCCTGAACAGGTACTTGATTCCAGAATCATCAAGAAGACTAGAAAGCATGACTACCTTGAACATTTGATCAAGTGGAAAGATCAACCAGCTTCTGAAGCCACTTGGATACCTGGAAGTGACTTCGCCAAGGCTGGTATTCCTCTTTCTTTTCTGCCCAAAGGAGTCACATGACTTCTTTGTCACCGGGGGAGTATGGTGCAGGAGCACCTAGCTTCATAGCTTCATTTTCATCATAGGTTTGATTTTTCTTAGCTTTGAGTTGGAAAGTTTGTCTAAGTTGTTTTTGTGTTGTTCTAAGTTGTTTGGATGAGTTTTGAACTCATTGTGTGGTCATGTTCCCTATTTTCATCTTTTTGCTCAAAATTGCCAGTTTTGGAGTTGCCTGGCAAAATGTTGTAAAAAGTGAGTTTTTGATGTGTTTTTGTTTTGAAAAGGTTTTAGACATGTTTTATGCTTGGGTTTTAGGTGTGAGAAGTGTTTTTAGGTGACTGTTAGTCTTGGAGGTCAACCTTGCATCATCTAGGCATTAAAAGTTGTCATTTTAGACACAAAAATGTCAAATTTGTGTGCTCTTGGACATGTACCTGTCCGTACAGGAGGATAACTGATTTGTGGAGGTATTTATTCTCCTGCTTGAACAATTGTAAGGGTTGATTTCATGGATTTATGAAGCATTTTACAAGTTTCCACTAGTTTTACTTGGGTTTTCTCTAGTTTTCAACTCCATGTGAACAACAGTCTGTACACCTACTGTACTTGGCCATACTATTCTTACATTTTCAGATTCTATTATTTTTTCTTAAGCTTTTCCCTTTGGTGGCATCTAATTTCATCAAGTTTTGAGCTTTTAGCAAAATTAGTTTGTTTTGACAGTTTCACTGCCTTGTCTAGGAAATTGGCAAGGATGCTTGACCAACTTGGCTTCTTGAAGCCCTAAATGTCCATGGCTTCCAAAGAACTAGTTGGTCAACTTGTAAAATATGTAAATACAAGTTTTGGTTTCAAAAATGCAGGTGCAAGAAGTTTTGTGGCCATGGAGCCCTAGGCAAGTGTGCCATTTGGCTAGGGTCTTGTAAAGGTTTGATGCTTTGCTCTTCCATAGAAAATGCATTCTTTAGGTGGACAGACTTGTCTTGTTGTCCAAGATTGTAAGTGAAAGCTAAGAGGCTTTCTAAGCCAAGAGAAGGAAGGTTGCATTTTCAGTTTGTGTAAATTGTAAACAAAAACAACAAGTCACTGTTTTGGTGATTAGTTTCCATTCAATTGTTTTCTCTCCACCATACAATGGTGTTTGTAAAACCTTGAATCTCCTTAATTTGTTTGCAAATAAGAAAAAAGGAGTGGTTTTTGACCCTACCCATGGGTTTGTGATTGCCAAGTTCAGTCAATGGTCCCTTTGGCAAGGTTGTAACGCCCAACAGGCTGTCACAGTCAATTATGACTGATTTTTGCATTGTAAATGAATTGTTTATTGTAATCTTCCTTTTCCAAATAGCAAGTTTGAATAACAAAAAGAAACCAAGGATAGAGCATTGATAAAAAGCACCAATCAGACCTTTAAAAAGGTGTTTTAACAGTGGTTAAGTGTAGGTTGAAAAGGAAAAAAAATAGTGAAAGGGCAAAAGTGCAGTGATAGTTAGTTTTGACAGTGAATGGTCCATTGTTTGTAATTACCTAATACTTTTGTGCAGGGCTATTGTGGTTCCCTTTTGTCTCTAATGACATACATGTTTACATGATGGAATGTAATTTGTATTCAAGCAAAGATGTGTTTGTAGGAAGCAAGAATGGAAAAGTTGTCAATTGTTGCACTCTCCTTATGTTCATTTTGTAAAAACTTGTTCTCTAACCTTTGAGGGTGTAAAACTACTTTGTCTTGGTCTAATTAGCATGTGGCATGATATAACTAAGGTCTCATGTTTCACTTTGAAGGATTCTAGCTTGTTTGCCATCAAAACCCTACCAAACCCTCCCTTTTCACCCATTTTTGGGACAGTCATGGAGAAGGCCTAAGGGACCCTAATACTTAGAAAATCTTTAAGAACTCCCAAAAGGGTGTTCGAATATCAACTTCTTTTTGTTTGGAAGTCTTTCCCTGGAGCAGGGTGAGCACAAAACCCCAAAAGGACGGCTAATTCCTAGTAGCCCGTTTTAGGCCTAAAACTAGGTTTTTGTCAAATCGGGTATGCCAAAGAAGGTTGCAAAGCATGAAACTCGACAAATCAAGTTGAAATAGGTTAACCTAACATGAATCCAACATATTTGGTGAGTTTGACTTCATAAGTCGGTTTTGTAGCACTTGAAAGGATGACAACAACTATGGAGTTGAAGCCCTTGAGTAACCAAGGAGAGTTTGACTTAGGGAGGTGGAACAAGGAGAGTTGCTAGATTGCCTTTGAGCTTTTTGCACTCTGATTTTGGTGACTACACCTTGAAACAGCAAGAAATTTCATTTAGTAAACATTGTAGCCACTTGGCAACTACCTTTCCCTGCCTTCCTATCAATAAGTCCCCACCTATGTCCTCATTATCGTCCTAAGTCCTTGCATGGTCCCCACCTATGTCCTCATTATCATCCTAAGTCCTTGCATAGTCCCCACTTATGTCCTCATTATCATCCTAAGTCCTTGCATAGTCCCCACTTACGTCCTCATTATCATCCTAAGTCCTTTCAACCAAATCCTAAATCAACCACATCTATCCACCATTTCATCACCCCCTGAAGTCACACAATACCAATCCATTCCATCTCTATCTAATAACACAACCTCTCAAGAGCTATCCATCGTACAAATCCAATCGAATTTCAAGTCACGATTCAAAGGATCTCATTCAAAATCCTTCTTCATCACGCCAAAAATGTTGAAACATTCCAACAATCTCCCATGCATTTCCAAACTCCTTCCTGTTGATGTGTTTTTTTATGACCGCGTTTGACACTGAATAAAGTTGCCTAATGGTCACTTTACCCTCTCTTGATCAAAGTGCGACTGTATGCTAAGATTGCAAGAAGTTCAAACAATCGACTCCAAGGTTCCTTCAATGCGTGGACGTGACTCAGTTGGCTGTTGTGTTTGCTGGTATTCCAAGGGGCCTTATGTTTGCATCATTATTTCACTTCTTTGTTGTGGCTGGAACTCCATCATCGGATATAGCGAATCTATGATCCTTCTGCTTCGAACGAACTAAAATGGACTGAAAGTAAAGGGGAAAGGGTTAGAAGGATCTAAATCTACTCCTAAGGGTAGTGATAACAATGAATAGTGCTCTGGTGGACAAATTTCAAATAAACCAAGCTCTGCTTCGCAAAGTTTAACTACAACTCTGCAAGAATTGGTGCAATGTTCTGGGGATATTGAAGGATTTTCAAATCGAGAAAGTGCATTTGAATACCCAAAACGACGCAATCCAAATGTCTGTCCACAACCGAACTTAGCACAAGTTTAGTGGCTTAGGCTAACTTTACACTGCAACTTACAATCAACAAGATACAAAAAGTATGAACCATTGAAATTCATCAGACACCATTACATTCTCCATTGAAATCAAAGCACTTTACTACTTCTAATCTAAGTGAGGAAGGTGAAACCATGCAAGTTTTGAAAAAATAACTCAAGTGGACACCATCAGAGAACAATGTTTCACTATTATTTTCTCAAAAAACTTATTGCAACAATTTCATACAAAGCTCCCTCCTTTTACAAATGAGGGGGGTCACCCTTTATATAGGCCTCAGGCCATGATTACATGTAAAACCCTAATTAGGGTTTTCCCAAAAGATTCTCCACACATGATGCAACAAGGCAAGAATCTCCAATTAATAACCCATCATGCCCATATACAATTAATTCAAAATTACCCAAAATAGCATCCATTGCGCATTAAATGCACCACCTCTTTCACATTTGCCCAACATGCATTGAATATTGATCCATCCAAAAATCATCCCATTATGTCATAAATTCTCCATCATTTCCACATGCGGCGGCTAGATGCAAAAGGAATCTGCCATACATTCAACATGCAATGACTGAGTGGCCATTTAGTCAAATATTCCGGTAATGAATGCACCACTCTACTGCCATGTGTTCAATAGATCCTCACCATGCAAGTGGACCCCACCATCGTATATCCACTCCTGCATATCTAGAATTCTTGGAGAGGGTAAATTCGATTCAGGAAGAATTTTCTTGAAGTCTCCTCAACTTTCCTTGCTTGAAGAAGGTTTTCCATCAATTTTCACCATCTCCTATTTTTTAGGAAAATTTCCAAATTAGGGTTTTAAGTCCAGGAGGGAGAGAATTCTCCTATGAATCCAAATCTATAAAAAGTTTTGAAATTTGGATGTGATTTGATGCTCGGGAATGGATTTTTTAAAAATTTTCCTAGGGGAAATTTCTTGTTTAGTTCATCCCTGATTCCTTCCTTGCCTTAGAAATTTTATCTTCAATTCATCCTTGAATGTGATTTCTTGTTGTGGAGGAATTCGCCTTTGGAAATAAATTTGTTCCTTACCCTTTCCTAGAATTTCTTCTTCTTGGGTGCAATTCTTCCCCGATGAAGCAATTCATCTCTTTGTGCACTATCCATGTGAAGATCATTTTAGCACACTCTTGTGTTCTTAGGCGACATTTTACACTTGGTGGGGAATTCTTTCAATTCTATGGATTCCTTGCATCCCTCTATTTGGTGCTCCTTCTCTCACTTGGGTACTAAAATGCCTTGGTCAAGGATTCTTGCAATTTGTCTGTTTCTCCATGCACTCTTCATTCTGGCGCCCTCCACAAGGCTGGGGTGGGAATTCCTCCAGAGGAAGGAATTCATTGTTTTGTGAATTGTCCATGTCTTCTTTTCAACATCCCTATTTTTTAGGGATCCTCCTAAAATTTAGGAGCCAGGTTCATTGGATGGAGAATTCTGCCACGATTCTGAATCTATAACAATTTCCTCATTCCGGCGAGATTCAGTGTCTAAAAATAGCAAATTAAAAAATTTGCGTGAGGGGAATTTTATTTTCTATTCCTCCTTGACCCCTTGGATTCCATGCCTTAGGCAAAAATTTCAACTTATTAACTTGGGCGTTGAATTCACTGTGCCTTGGAATTTTTTTTCTTCTGTCCACGCCTTCCATGGAATGTACAGTTTGGCGCCTAAGTCTACATTTGGGCAGATTTTTCATCTGGCCAAGGATTCATGGAATTTTTCTTCTATCCATGGGAATCCCATTTTGGTGCCCTTCCTCATGTCCTGGCGCAAATCACACTTAGCCAAGGATTCATGGATTTTTCTGTCTGTCCTTGTCTGACCCATTTTGGCGCCCAACTGTATACTTGGGCAAGATTTTTCTTATGCCATGGATTCATGGAATTTTCCATTTGTCCTTGCCTCCCTCAGTTTGGCGCCCTAGTCCAGCCTTGGGCGCATTTTCACTTTGTCCATGGACTGGAGAATTTTCCCACTTGTGAATGACATCTTTGTTTTGGCGCCCTAGCCTAGCCTTGGGCGCATTTTCACTTTGTCCATGGACTGACGGATTTTTCCACCTATGAATGCCTTCTTGGTTTTGGCGCCTCAACCCAGCCTTGGGCGCATTTTGGCTTTGTCCATGGATACATGGATTTTTTTCACAAGTTCCAAGCTCTTCGTTAGGATATAGATATGAAATATAACATTTAAGTATAAGTGGCATCTTCAATATGTCTTTTTCCTTTCTTATACTTTAAGTTATATTTCATATATATTGTCAGGATGTTTGAGAGTGGTTTCAGGTCCATAGGAATCATAGTGCAAATTCTGGATTTTGGAAGATCTTCCAAATTTCGAGACTTAGTTAAATCTTAGGCCATTTTCGGATCATGATGACATTGGTGGATTGATGTGAATTTATGGACTTGGATGATTTTGCATGCTTTCCTCTTCTGGAATAGAATTTCCAAACCTAACCATTTTTTGACCCAAATTGCCTACCTTCTGACTCTTCTGGATTTAGAAATGGTCTTCAGGAACATTCAGTCTTCAGCGTCTTCAGAGATATTCAGCTTTCAGTGTTTTCTTGTGAAGATCCTGCCAAAAATAGATTTTCCCAAATAGTAAGTGTTTCAAAATGTCAAGGTTTGGGCAAAATAGGTTAGAAAAACACTTACTAAAAATAGAACTTACTAAAAATAGTAAGTTTAATTTTTGGCAAAATTAGATCAATCTAGGACTCAGTAAAATCCCTAAAAAATAGGAACTTTCTAAAAATAGAAATTTGCTCCGTTTTGGCTCAAATTTTACTGGGAGGTTCCTTGAAGGGTCTTGATTCTAGTTATATGTTTAGTTTTTCCAAAACCCTAACAGAAACCCCTAAAATCTAGGACAAAAGGCAAAAACCCTAAAATTCACAAAATGAGTCCTAGACTTAGCCGAATTCGCTCAAACAAAAAGCAGATTTAATCAATATGACCCCCAAACACTTGCAAAGCAGAGAGATTGACAAGACTACCGCGAAAAGACTACAAAAATGCAAGCCAAAAAATCAGGAGGGCCTAAAAAGAAGGGGGTCCCCATTTGCAATGGGGCGATGTGTGAAAACTTCACAACATCTAGCCCCCACCCGAATAAATGTTCCCGAACATTTCAAGTTCTCAAAGATAAAATCCCACAACCTCCCAAGAGCTATCCATCGTACAAATCCAATCTAGTTCAAGTCACGATTCAGAGGATCTCATTCAAAATCCTTCTTCATCACGCCAAAATGTTGAAACATTCCAACAATCTCCCATTCATTTCCAAACTCCTTCCCCGTGTCAAGAGGATCATCTAAAATTAGAAGAAATGAGTCCTGAAACAAATAAAGATCAAGAAAAACCACTTCCATCCTACCCAATTTTTGATCAAGATCCCACTAACCAAGAATCTTATGATGATCCCCTCGCTCTTTTCTATTCCATTCATATTGACACCCTTCCATCTCAAGAACATAGTGTCCTTTCAAGTCCCATCCAACACCCACCTCCTAAGCAAGATCAAGACATCCCTTCTATCCTTCATAATAATCCCTTTACAAACCAAGATCAAATCATACCTTTACCTTCATGTCCTAAACAAGATCCAATTATTTCTCTAAATCCTGATCAAGGTCCCTCCATCCCTTCATCTCCATGCCATAGTCCTCCATGTTCCTCACAAGATTCCCTCTCAAACGAACTTGCCATTTCTCCTAGTGATCCCAATACCTCTACACAAGTTGTTCATGAACCCCTTATTAATGAAATCACCAATCCAGATCATACTACACAGAACAACTTGCCAACATTTGTTTCATCATCTTGTTCAAGCACAATCATAACACCAGTTAATGAGATCAACACCTGGTTGAGTTCATCATCCTCTTCAAGTGCATCAATCAAAACAGGTATAACACACGCTCATGTCACAACTTCAGAACTAGAATCAATTTGCCTCATACATCCACACTCAATAGACTAGGGGCAAGAGAACCTACCACGATTGGATTTCTTTGAAAATGATAAGGCTATACTTGAATTCATGGGTTCTAGAGCTAGATTTCCATCTGATGATCCACATAATCCAAAAAATAAGAAAATCAACATTGGAGATGCTGAACATGTACACTTAGCTGAGTCCTTATATCCTATTGGAAAATACATCTTTATCCAAATCTTGAAACAAAGACCAATGAACTACCTACACAAAACTCCCTAATCCTATGAACAACATCAATAAAGCACTGCATTATATATAGTTTCTTTTTCAAGCACATCATATTCACATATTTCATGGCATATAATTTCTGCATTTTTATATAGTAGCATCAATAAAACAAGGCAATTGACCAATTTTATCATCTGTTTGCATTCAAGAGAATCAAGGGTCATCTCCTTTCTTAGATATTCAAACATGAAGTCTTTGAGGTCCTAAGGTCATTCATTTTCAACATTACCCTGTGATGACGCTTTACTTATGATTGGGTAGCAATTTCACTATTTTAGACTTGTTAACCCACAATCTATCAATTGCTATATCTCAAACACATATTAAGAAGATCTCTAATTTACTCGAGACACCTAGTTGATCATATGACTAGTGAAAAATCTAAAATTTTGCTTCAGGGCCGTTGTAATTGTCACACCCAAGTAGGTTTCATTTCTTAGTCAAGGCAAGAAAAGAAAAAGTAAAAGAGCTATGCCAAATATCCATCTCAAGGAAAAAGAGCAATGATATATAACTAAAATATCACGCATACAAGTACGATAAAAAACTTGACTATGGGAACATGCAAGTAACTCCATCAGGGCTATGAACGCCTACTGGCAATGGAACAATATTTGAGAAATTACAATCTATAACCTCATCAGAGCTCTCAAGGCTTGCTGGCAGCGATGCTCTATTCAGGATGCTTTTGAAGTTAGAATAATCCATGTAGATAGTCATATAGGATGCTAAGGATCTTTAGTGAACACAAGAGCATGAATTAACTCATTTGCACACACATGGACAAAAGAGGATCAAAGTTTCAAGAACCAATGGGGATGTTTTCCGCGTCTCCATTTTTAAATCCTAGTCACTAAGTGTGTTGATTTGAATGATCCCAAGGACCTTAGGGATCGATTAACTGTTGATCTATGAAATGTTTTGCACCTCCATTTTAATTGGTGTATTACAAATGCTAAAATAAACACAATCAACCTTATTCAAATAGGAAATGCATCTTCATCATGCATATTGCATTAACATAGGTCATGTCAAAAATTCATTGTCTCCATATGCATTCTGCAGGTCATCATGTCATATAGGTCTACACATTGGGGGCATAACTGAAAAGAAAATCCTAAAATTCATATAATGTCTTGAAAAATACCAAAAACATCCATATAAAGTCTTGAAAAAATCAAAATCCAAAAGCATCTGCAAAGTGTCCTGAAAAATCATCCAAAAACATTCAAATATCAATCTACATAATCCAAAAACATCGAAAAAGCTCTTGGAAAAGAACTAAAAATCAAAAATCAATCAATCAGAAAAACTTGCAATAAAATGTCTTGTGAGAAACAAATACCCTAGCAAATATCCAACAAACACTTCGCATGAAGTTAACAAAGGATACGACTATCCAGTCAAACATTTGCAATCAACTGATCAAACTGTCTTATCAATTGTATTTTATCCATATCAAAGTGATCATTATCTTGTCTTAAACAGAAGAAGATACACTCAAAATTAGACAGGTTAGTCTTAAATGAGGTCCGCAACTTTCTGAGATCAGACATTATCAACCATCACATCAAGCAACTGAGAACGAAGGCACAAGGTTAGTATAGCTGCTGAATTTTGTCCGGGTCAGTCTTTATCTTTTATCATTTGGTGACAAATTATGTTCCTATGCTACTTAGGGATGCCCACAAGTGACTAGAGGAGCCATGATGGGCATTATCTTTTTCTTTGTTTGCTACTTGTCTGCTACGTGTTTGTTTCTTCAATGAGATATCTTTACATCTTGGTTCCTTATACCCTGATGTGCTAAGCTCCATTGTTCAATAGTAAGGCTCAATGATGAATATATTGCACAATAAATAATGACACAGATTCGTGAATCATTCATTCTCATTTCATCTCATTTTCTTATTGCTAGTTTGCTGATTCTTTTCCCATCATCTCTTTCTAATTCATTTTCTATAATCTAACATTATTCTATTTCATTCTAAGGTTCATTCTCTCATATTCTATCTCAATATCATCTTCACATCACCTATCTCTATCTCTAATCAACTAACTATTCTTGCATCTGACATTCTTCTTTCTTTCGAGAGATCATTCATGTCTTTAATGCACAAACAATCTCTCGAGGGGGCATAATTACACCCTAAGTATCACCGGGGCATACTGGGGCAAAATTTTTATATTTTCTTTGAAACAACGTCATGTTGACATTGTCTCAAAGAGGGGCAAATGTAGACACCTAAAAATGTCTCATTGATCATGTACTAATTATTCATCTAAATTAGTTAAATAATTCTTTAATTATTTAATTAAGTTAATTAATCTTATTCTTCTAATTTCATATTTCCTCATAATCTTACTAATTATTCTATTTTCTATTTCTATCATCATTTAATCATTTTAACCATTTTCTAAATGTTAATTAAATATTTATTATTTAATTAATTATGGTTAATTTCCCAATTTAAATAATCTTTATTATTTAAATAAATTAATTCTCAATTTCTATTTCCTATTCTATCATCATTTAATCATTTTAACCATTTTCTAATCTTAATCAAATATTTATTATTTAATTAATTTTGATTAATTCCCCAATTTAAATAATCTTTATTATTTAAATAAATTTTCAATTTCTATCTCTAATCATCTAATCATTTAACCCTTTTCTAAATATTAATTAAATATTATTATTTAATTAATTATGATTTAATCCTTTAAATTAAATAATCTTTATTATTTAATTAAATTCTATTTCTAAATAATTAAATAGTTTCTTTAAATTATTTAATTAACTAATTAATTCTTCCATTTCCAAATCCCCAAATTCCAATTTCATTTAATTTCATATTCTTCTAATTTCTTCCAAATTCAAATACATGTGGATGATTTCAAAAATCAAATTGAAAATCAAAGTCAAGTTCTAAATATATTCAAATGCTAAAATGAATTAAATAAATTCAATTATTTGAATAAATATCATGCAAAGATTAAATTGATAATCTAAATCTAAATTCAAGCACATGCTAAATTAATTAATTCAATTATCTCTCTAGTGTCTATTTCCATCTTTCAGTTAGCTTTTTCTAAATTAAGCTTTCTTTGTCATCTTCTTTATTTCCTCCAATCATTCTTTTTCTTCCTTCAGTTAGCTTTTTCTCAATCAGTTAACTCAATTAGTCTATTCAATCTATTTTGTTTCACTCCTACAATCAACAGTTCAACTATCAATTTTCATGTGAGCTCACCTGAGTTCCACATCTTGATCAATCTATTCCACCTTTCAATCAATCTTCTCCAAAAATTTATAAATTGAGCATTCAATCTTCATTTTCAATCCTCCTCAATCCTGGACAATTTATTCTAAATCATGAACTTCAAATCTTTGTGTCACTTGCAGGTTACTAGCGCAATATCTGAGAGCCATCACACCACAGAGAAGAGAAGAGCAATGGAAGCTATATGCAATCTTGGAATAGGGAGTTTGATTTGAACTATTTTAATTCCTATTTGTTTGATATTGCATTATTTCATTGTTAGTTTGTTAAGATTCTTTGATTAGGCAGGGATTCATGATTTCCCTTTGTTTCTAATTGAATACTTGTTATAAAGATGAATTTTACCTACGACACTACTCACATAGAACAGGTTGGAGAAGTAAGATCCTTTGCAGAGCGTGTTGGAGCCTTGGGAGTGTGTAGAGATTGAGGTGGCATCCTCAATAGGAAGAGTTTATTGTGTGAGAACAATGGATATACCTTGGAGGAAAGCCCAAGTAGATTAGACCTTGGAGGTCTAAATAGAAAAACCCCTATCAAGTACCATTGGATGGGTTTGAGGAGTTAGAGGGTTGAGTAAGACAAGAAAGACAAGAAGGTGAATAGGACTAGCTCCAAGACTCTTTGCATTAGAGTGGTATCAGAGCCACCCTTTGAAACATCGGTGTATGTCAGACTGTGAGGAATCAACAACAAGTTCAATGCCTCCGAAGGCAATGACTCTAGAAGCCATTTGATAAATAATGACAAAGATGCTAGAAGGATTGAAGGATCAGGAAGGAAGTAAAGGAACTAGAGATGTTAAGAAGGAGAAGGGGAAGGGGAAGGTTAAGACAAAATGGGAAGATGAGACAGATGAAGAAGTGGAAGATGAGGAGGACCAAACAGTAGTAGCAATGCCTCAAGACCAAAAACTATTCTTGGATGCAGTCAAATCTATCTCCAAAGATAACTTGGATGGATTACCCACCTATGGAGGAAATCCTAATGAAGAGGAGTTACTAGATTGGATAGAAGCATTAAATAATTATTTTGATTATAAGGATGTAGCAGAGGAGAAAAAAGTAAATGTGGCCAAGTCAAGATTGAGAGGATCAACATTGGTTTGATGGAACATGATGCAAGAAGAAAGGGTACAAGTAGGCAAGAAAAAGATAACTTCATGGGAGCGTATGAAGATAAGGCTTAAGGATCAATTCCTACCAGGGGATTATGAAGTTCAAATCCACAAGAGACTGCAAAATTTAAAACAAAGGGAACTAGATGTCAATGCATACACTGAGGAATTCCATAAACTAAGTTTGAGGGCTATGAAGCATGAGAATGAAGTGGAGAAATTGGCAAGATACATGAATGGCCTTAGGCAAAACATACAAGATGAAATAAGCACCTGACACCTGACACTGGTCATGTGTTTTTAGTTGGCATTAAGGACAGAGGAAAAGATCAAAAGGAGAAGTGAGCAAAATCAGAAGCATAGAGGTGGTAAGAATTTCAAAGGTAGAGGAACCTTTGGCAGAGGGCAGCATGCTTCAAGAAATGAAGAACCTCAAAACCAAGAAGGAAGTGGGGACTCACAAAGAGGTACATATAGATGATCCTTTAGAGGAAGAAGCAATTTTAGGGGTAGGTTTGGAAACTCAGGAAGAGGAAATACAGTCTTCACCAATAGGTGTTATCACTGCAATCAAGTTGGACATACCATGAGTAGGTGCCTGGGGAAAGCCTCAAGTTCAACAAGCTCATATATGGGTGAAAGAAGGACTCAGTTAGTGCAAGAGGAGGATACTCAAAGTGAGACCTCTCCAATTAGCAAGGCAACGCCAATGACAGATGGAGAAAATTTAATGATTAGAAGAACAATGCTTTAGATACCCCAAGCTCAAGAGCCACCACAAAGGAAAAGTTTATTTAGGACCACTTGTAAGTCACATGGGAAAATTTGTAAGGTGATTGTGTATTCAGGTTCCACTGAGAATGTTGCCTCAATTGAAATGGTGGATAAACTCAAACTGAAAAGATTGCCTCATCTCACTCCCTATAAGGTGTCATGGCTCAACCGGGGTCAACATGTCTTAGTTGATGAACAAGCATGGGTGGACTTTGAAATTGGTGAGTACAAAGACAAACTACTATGTGACATATTTCGTACAATATATTTCACCCTATTACATAATGACCCTATTCTAGAGTACTACACCTGTGATCAACATCAACATTATAACTTCCTAGGCTAATAGACTCCTGAACTCAACAAAGGTTTGGACAACTCAACCATGGCTCTATTGAGTCCCAAATGGTTGGTCCATTATTACAACTTGAAAGACAACACAAAAACTTAGAACAAACCAAAATTGCTTGCTTGGAGTGGTGTGTGCCCTGCACCAATCTCTTTCATGAAGTAACACAAATACACATATGATATAAAACACATATGCCAGACACATGAAAGACATGGTGCAAGCACAAGGTGTACATGAGGGAAGTGTACATATAAAACACCCATGGAGTAGGCATGCTCAAAACATATTAGACACTTAGCAGTTAAAGACATACTCATAAGAATGCAATGCTGGCCAGATCAATTCAATTTTTGTTTGATTTAAGAAGAGGGCTGAATCATTAGTTCTACCTGAGTAGTTGTTAAAGCAGGTTCATCCAACAAGCTAGCAAAATCGTGCTCTGAATATTGCCAATTACGTTTGACAATATAATTTTCATGCTTTGCATCACAATGCTCCAATGTTGACCTTACCTAATTCTTTGTTGCTCATTGAAGCTTACACAAATGCTACTTAGGATGTCATGGGAGCCATCTTGTTATAAGATGGTAAAATAGTATGCTTCTATTCAAAGGTTTTCTTTTCAACAATGAGGAACTATCTAGCTTATGATAGAACTTTATGCATCAGTCTAGGCGATGAGAAAGTATATAAAAAATAGTATGAGAAAGACTCAAATTATGGGGAATACAAATAGAAAGAAAATACATGATCATCAAGGGAAAATCTAAGATTGGTTGACAAATATAAGATAGCAACCATGTAGATCATACAACAATGATAAGGAGGATGCCCAAATAATTGTCCATATTAATCACCAAGTAATAGCAGCATATAGTCATAATAATCCTCACACAGAGCAACCATGGAGTCAAAGAACACTGTCCAATGTACAGTTATAGCAGGATAAGAACTTTATATCTATCTATTCTATTGATACATTATTATAGGAGATAAATAGCTATAACAGACCCAATGATACTATAGGGTAGTCATATTGGATTAAGAGCATGCAACAATGAATGCACCAGTATCAACACAGTGCCAATGAAAAGATCATGCATGAGGAGCATTCATAGCAATCAATGGCACAAAGGATAGTATAATCCCAAACACAAAGGAAGATCATCACACAATGTATATTTATCACAAGCATTAGAAGTCACAAGCAAAATACAGTGTTATGAGTCACAATAAGTGCCTTAGAGAGTGAGAAAACACCAAAAAGAAGGTCATCCAAATTGTAGAGCAGCACAAAAGCCATAGATTGGAGGTAGAATACAATCATGAAGGCCTTTTTTTTGAAAAGACAGGGTTAGAGCCCAGTCATGGCAGTATCACAAGCACAATGTTGTCTAGATCATTTGACAGTCAACAGTGAAAACAAAGTCCCACACTTAATAGTTAAAGGAAAGTCCCAAAGTCAGGTACGTCAAAAGCACAAAACCAACAGTTACAGTGGCTATGGGTCCCAAAACCAGGAGATCAGTAATGTATAGAGGATCAGGGGCAAACACCATTATCATGATCATTGTACAAAAGGTCACAGTCCATTCACTGTAAAACAACCAAGAGAGAAACAATGACTTAAGATGCAAAGCACAGTCTTCCATTCATCAAGACAATGGCATCAAAGTAAATACAATGAAAAATACAGTCTTAGAAAGGAATCTTGATATTAATGAGGACATTAGAATTTATAGCATTATAATTGATCAAAAGTCACCATCATGGAGGTATCGTTCACAGTCATATGATATAACAAGAATGAATAATGTATTGATAGCCATCAAAGAGTTTGTCACAATGTTTTATTATAGTAGAACAATGATCATGATTATAATTTCAATCCAAATGCCTTCAAAGGAGCAACTTCAACATAGGATTAGCAGTCTAAGGACAATTTGCAACCATGGAATTTATAAATAGTTAAAAGTCCAACACAGTGAATAATGAAATACTGCTACAACAATTATTCATGGACAGTCCATGGCCTTATAACAAATACACTGATAAGGGCAAAAAAGATCACTATTATCATGGGTTTGAGACAATATAAAATGATCAAAATATACAGTTATTAGCAGTCATAAACTATCTTAAAGGATTGGCAAAGAAAACATAGGTTTTCTCCTCATAGAACATAGAGATATGAAGCAATAATGAGATGTGAGGTAATAGTTATAAAATTTGGATGAACTCAAAAGAGACATTTACAAATATAACCTACCCTTTATAATACCTAATTAAAAAAATAGATGCAATGCAAGTCCTTGTATCAATAATGTCTAGCAAATAGTAAAAAACTAGAACAATAAATTCCATATAAAAGTGGTTAGACTTAAAATGATAAGGAGAATTTAAAAATGCTAAAGAAAATGTCAACTAATAAAAATACATACAAGGATGTGGCATATTCATCACTTTTGCAGTTCTGCCATGGATATCAACACTAGAAGCAACTCATACTGTTAGTGTACATACAAGACAATATGGGAGTTCATTATACCCAGCAACTTGTGGTGTTGTTGTTCGTGTTGGCTCTGTTTGACCTTGCAATTAAGATTCAATATACATTATTCAATAACATTAACTGTGCAACATAATGGAATATTAAAAAGTGTGTTATCTTATTGAGCTTCGCTTGGTTTCGAGAATAGTTCAATATTCTCTACTTAATAGGGCCAACCTTGTGAAGGTGGAAGCTCATTTGTGCCCCCCCCCCCCCCCCCTAACATCACTTAATTCCCCGTTAACATCTAACATTCATTCATTCATTCTACCATTAATAAAATATAACATTCATTCATTAATATCACATAATGTTCATTAACACATAACATTGATTAACATTAATTAACACGCAACATTCATCAATATTAATTAGCACATATCATTCATAACCATTCATTATCACATAATTACATTCATTAACACATAAAAATCAGTCATTATCAAATAAGGTAAATTACAATCATTTCTTTTTTTTGTTTTTTCTTTGAAACTATGAAAAGAATAAGTGGAGCATCATTTTCTTCATCATTTCCCCCCTCTTCATTTGTTCTGCCCTCTGCTCGTGATCTCGATGTATGCCTAGTCCTATACCGAGGACGAGGACACTGAAACGAAGGGGGGTCCTCTGCAATAACAAAGAAATGGGTTAAATTCAAAACATTTTTTATTATTGTTACATGTATTTCATTAATTTAGAGAACATAACTATTGTGATCTTTACCTGATGGGGCCACATCATTTTGTCTAGCCTCAACCTCAACATGTTGAACACCCTCTAGATCCTCTGGAGTTGAAATACTAAAGTTACATTAATGCTGAACACCAATTGTAATTAAATTTATTTAAAGGAATAACAATAGTCCTCTTTACCTGATTGGGGAACATCACGTTCCTGATGTTGTGTGCCTGAATCATGCTCCACTTGGTCACCACTGACTACATGCTCTAAAATATTAACAAAAAAGGTTACATTAATTACTACACTAATTATAAATTAAGATGTTTAATTGTATTAATAATTACATAAATAAATTTGAATAGCAAATGAAAACCTCCACTACTGGGATGCACATCTAGACCTTCATGTGTAGGTGGTGTTTCAGGATTAGCAGGTTGCATTCCAATGTCGTGTACATTGTTATCATTGCTTGCTTATTTAAAACAAATATAGTCACTTTATGTTGGAACTCAACATCGATTAGATTATTGGTAAATTATTCAATTTGAAACAATTTTCATTTAGCTTATTTACCTGTGTGACAGATGCACCAAAATCTTGTGTTTGCCCACTCAATTCTCGTAGCCGTTTAGCCACGGCTGTATAGCCTTACAAGTAGACAATTTTTTTGTCATCTTCTATGGGCACACTATTGAATTCAAAGGCCTGCATTTTTGCTTGGTATCGTGAATTTTGCTTGCATTGTTTGATAAAAAATAAAAATCGTTTGCAATTTATAAATATTTTGATGTGATATCTCATTTACTGATACTTACAATTTGTGTGACAAGTTTCATATAACTACCAGAGCCGAGTTTGTGTTGCCAGTGCTTTTCTTGTCTTGCCTTGGTTGCCTTTGACGTGTTACTCAGTCTATGAAAAGTTTGAAATATGTTTGATTATATAAATATAAAGAGTAATTAATTAGTACATAATTACATTCTTAATAGTATCCCATACCTTTTTTTGGCGTCTGGTGGTGTATTTCCTTTTTTCCTTTCAATCCTCTCCTTGGCATCCAAAATCAGGTCCTTCCACTCCCTCTCTGGAATCATGGGGGGGCGCTCATACTTTACGTTCTTCTCTACATGGGTTTTGTATTGGTCCCTCACATACTTTAGATATGTGCCATCTTTTTCAAGGAGCTTGGTTTTGTTGAATGTGTCATTTCCAAACCACTCAACCATACAGTTTGTCAATTTATCTTTTAACCTTTTTTTTGGTCATTCCACCTTTTAAAGCAAAAATAAACCAGTTAGATTCAGAAATGAACTAAAGCTACATTTATTATAATTCAAAAAATGGATCAAAGGAAAACTATTCTAGCAATGATATGAAATCAAAATAGTGGATTAGGGTTAGTTCACATATGATGTTCCACCTTTTACGTATGGTGGGCCCAAATATCTGCAATGCAATGTCATTAAGATTTTTATTAAAAATATCATTTCCTGCAAAAAATTCATGGGATCATTAGTCCAAAACGAGTGATCAGAAAGTCAATTACAATTAGACTATATATAGTAATAATTTTAAAGTACTTGGAACCTTTTGTATCTTTAAGGGAATCAATTCTTCGTCGCTCACCACCAATGTCGCCTGCAATGTTCCCATACTAGCAATACGAGAAGATCCAGGAAATGATGGTATGTTATGAGTAGTAGTCGCCTTTGGCGCATCCTCAGGTGCATCTCCTGCTGCAAAAAATGAATCCACTATGAAATGCCCCCAAGAAAGAATGCTTGAAGGGAAGGGGGGCCAATATGACGTGCAGTAGAGGATGTGCTCTTTGTCGAACCAAAGCCTTAAAAAATTTCAAGTTCCTCTCAATCATCCACATTAACCTAGTGTGTACAGGTCCACACAATTCAATCTCCTCAACTTGGTGTATGAGGTAGTGTTATTGTGCATTGAAAAAAGCTAAAGGTAGACACTTTTGCATTTCACACATTAGATGAAATTTTTTTCTCTTCCAATGTTTTATATCTTCTTTATGGATTTATTTACATGACAACCACCTACAAGATATTCAAGATGCAAAAATATATATTACATAACAAGTAAAACAAATCACAAATATAATATCTATACAACGACCTAAATAAATATCACTACTTACCTCATGTATTTTCCAAGATCATATATGACTTGCTTGACATTATTGTTGAAGTGGTCTGGGAGAGATAGAGGTAGAACATACTGCAACAATTATAAAATTATCTTTTCATTTTTTTCTAACATAATACAATGAAAAGTACATGCACAGTATACAAATATATAGTAAATACACAAGAACATGAATTACCCTAATGAAGTTATGCCAATCATGCATTTTCATCCCTCATCAAAATTCAATTTTCTTTGATATGAGATTGTTTATGTTCGCAGCAAATCCTGTGGGAAATCGAATTTTTCGTATGACTTCTTTTATAGCATTGCTTTGCTGGTCTGTTAGTAACCAAGGAAGGTCACTTTTATTAATCTAGTCTCCACGACTATTTGATTGAATGAAATTTTTCATTGCATGATTGAATTCCTGAATGTCACTACAAATTTTGATAATTTTTTCTTTGTCACGCCTTTCATCCAATATTTTCCATAATGTCTTTGTTATATTCTTTCCAATATGCATAGTATCAAACAAATGCACAATTTGTAATTGCTTGTAGTAAGGCAACCTACTAAATTGTTAGGGATAACTTTTTAGTCCCTTAGGAAGGTGGTCATTAATGCCTTGACGACCTTCACGATCATCAATCACATCACCAGTAAACAAAACACAATAGAAAAGATGTTTTATGATATAAACCATTAGACGAAATGACATTATCTTGACGATTAATTCTATTATATTCCAACTTCCATAGGTGAGGTGTCATTCTTCGTGGCTTTGATGTATTCTCTTCTTCCCCATTGAAAAGATGTTTTTTAGTATTTTGATACTTATGATTTTTGTGGAGAAAGTACCTATACTCATCAAACACCTACTTTTCTAAAGTTTTTGAATGACGAGATTTCATCTTTGGACCACAAACTGGACATGCAAATTTTCCCTTTGTTTGAAGACCTACAAGATAATGTATAATTGGATTAAATATGTTAATTTTTTAATTATAATTATCATGCGCATCTTGAACACTATAACATACCACAAAAATGTGTTAGCCCTGGGGCATCGTGTATTGTCCATACAAGCATCACATGGAATTGAAATTGTCTTTGTCCTATTGGTCTAGAGACGTCATACATAGTGACACCATTCCATAACTCCAACATCTCGTCAATAAGAGGCTCAATATATACATTCATATCTTTAACTTTCTACTTAACTAATCAAATGAACAAAAACATTACATAATTATTATGACCATTTTACTGCAATATTTATAATTAAATGTAAACTATTAAATGATAAAATACCTAGAACAATCATTGCCAACATTATGTGCTCCCTATTTATTGACATCCATGGAGAAATGTTATTGTTGATAACAAAAACAAACCACATTGAGTAAACAGATCTCAACTCTCCAAATGGATTGACACCATCCGCTGCCAATGAAAGCTTGAGATTACAAGGTTCTTCTTTAAAGTGTGACCACTTTTCCTCTATGTCAATAAATGACGAACCATCCGCAAGCATTCGAATAATGTCATCTCGACTTATATTGCGTGCATAGTAATCCATAAATTGTGCCAAGCTAGTGCACTTGAATAATTGTTGCATACGTGGAATAATGAGAATATAACGAAGAACCTTGTGAGGCACCCTTTTTGTTATTTGATTTGTTCGATATCTACTGATATGAGATTTAGGGCATTGAATTCAAAATTCATGTTGTTTGTGATATATAATATGATCATTGGGACAAGCTGTTAGGAACCGGAAGGACAACTGAGAGGGGGGGGGGTGAATCAATTGTCAATAAATTACAACCCAAAACTAATTAATCCAACTTAAAACTTAGTGCCGGTAAAACAAATTAACAGTTATAGCAGTACCAGTATAACTTAATGTATGAAACATAAAGGAAAACAACATTCACAACACATTACACATAGATTTTGACGTGGAAACCCTGTAAGGGGAAAAACCACGGTGGGAAACCTTACCCACAATCAGATGATACTAATGCAGATAGTAAGTGTATACAATAATGGGGTCTACACATGCAGAAAGGCCAACTGCCTAGAGCTCATTGTTCAATCACAAAATAGGAGTCACACTGACTACAATTGGATGGTTAAATCCAATAAACAATGTATGGCTTCAAAATAGCATCTACAATGTTGGATTCGGTACCGGTTTAAGCTCTAAACATGAGTGCCAAACACCTTCATAACCTTCCTTCAACCTTCAAATAATATTTGCATGATTCGCACAAGGATCTGCATATACAACGATCTTCAATATTCACACACACTCATTCATCCATACACTCATACATATTTATAGTTATTTATACAAAACCTAAGACCTTATGATTAGGTCAGCTCCCTAAAGATATTACATTTACAAAATAAGTCTTGATGCGATACAATGTGTTGGCTCAATACATTTACACATTATTCAATCAATAAACCATTTCCAAAACGTGTCGTGTTGATTTGGAACATGATATCTTGTACCGGTGCATAATCTAGACCTATCTGCCGGTAAAGGCAAATATGTGAACCTGATTAGACCAATAAGCAAAACATCAAATCCAAACATCCAATCCATGTTTTTGACATAACCAAATGATCTCCAGATGATAACAAGTCATCATCACAACCGATGAACCATATATCCCGTCGGTGAAGCATATACCGTTGACTGTGCATAAACCAATATCCATACCGTGACAACAATGTGCCGGTTCAACAAAACCAATATAACTAGAGTGCCAAATCAACAATGTCGACCTCCAGAAAGATAAGTGTTGACATCAATGACAAAACCAATGCCACACATGACAAAGTCATCCATTATACCAACAATCTCCCCCTTTGACATTGATGGCAACACTAGATGGAAAAACATCTAAGTGCCAAAAATAGAATGCCAAAAACCAACAATCTCCTAAAATAGATCAATACAAAGTTCTGTACCAAAAAAAGAAACCAAAATCAAAATACATCCCTCCAAGTACAATGTTTTTCCATAGATATCTCTCCCCCTTTGACATCAAATGCCAAAGTAGTCAAGAATCAAAATCAGAACATAACATACAACTAACTACTCCCCCTGAGAAGTAGCTCTCCTTCATCAAAGCCGGAAAAAGATTTTTCTATTATTCCCTGCCAGTTTGATTCCAATCTTCATCATTCAAGTCTCTGCTGGTGGGAAAATTACCCCAAGTTTCTTTCTGAGATATTCAAATGTTTCCTTAAGCAAAGGCTTTGTAAAGATATCCACAATTTTCTCTTTAGTATTCACATAAACCAATCTCACTTCATTTGCTTCAACATTCTCTTTCAAAAAATTGTACTTAATAGAAACATGCTTTGTTTTAGAGTGAAATATTGGATTCTTTGATATATCAATTGCTATTGAGTTATCACAGTAAATAATTACCAGTTATTTGCATTTTACCTTTATATCCTTCAACATTTGCTTGATCCATAATACCTGAGTGCAATTAGTTGCTGCTGCAACATATTCTACTTCTGCTATAGATAATGATGTACAAGTCTGCTTCTTGTTGATCGATGAAATTAACCTTTTACCAAGAAAGAAGTCTCCACCACTGGTACTCTTTTTGTCATCCACATCATCTGCCCAATTAGCATCTGTATATGCACATAACTCAAAATTTTCATTCTTAGGATACCATAAATCAAAATTTGTTGTGCCTTGTAGGTACCATAAAATCCTTGTTACTACCGTTTCATGATTTTCTTTAGGATTGCTTTGAAATCTTGATACAATACACACTACATTCATTACATCAGGTTTGTTTTGTGTCAAATACAGTAATCCTCCAATCATAGATTTGTACCTTGTCAGATTAATAGGAGTTGAATCATCCTTTAATGTCAATTTATCAGTTGTCATCATAGGAGTGCTTACCAGTTTGGAGTTTTTCATACCAAATTTCTTCAAAAGTTCCTTCAAGTATTTTTTTTGACATATGAATATACCTTTATCTGTTTGTGAAATATGCAAACCTATTTTTTTTTTAATCTCTCCAATCATAGACATTTCAAACTCTTCCTGCATCTTGTTAGCAAACTCTTTACATA